>NW_017729029.1:953448-975988 GCF_001723915.1 Gavialis gangeticus
GGGGCTGTGCACCTCCTGGGTTAGACGGAGGCCCTGCATTCTGGCTAGGAACCTACATGAGCGGTCAGACCTGGCTGACTGCTCTTCCCAGCAGATGTCTGGAAAGTTCAGGTCACCCATGATGACCACGTCTTTGACCTAATTACCTTCGTGAGCTGACTTAAGAATTCCTGGTCTAGCTCTTCCCCTTGGTTGGGTGGTCTGTAGTAGACCCCCACCATTAAGTCTCTTTCCCCTTGACTGCCTTGTATTCTAACCCAGAGCACTTCAGTGTGCCCCTCCTCTGACTCTGTGCTACTTGATGAGGATATGTATTCCTCCTTAATGTAGACTGCCACACCCCTGCCTTTCCTCCCTGTCCTGTCCCTCCTGTACAGCCTATAGCCCTTGATATTCACTGCCCAGTCATGCATTGGGTCCCACCACATTTCAGTGGGACATCTTTCACACCAAATGGATATCATGAGAGCTGGCATCTGAATGGTGCTTTCTGCTTTCAGAACATGTGCAAATAGAAATCAATAAATTCTCTCACCCACTCCTAGGAAGTCCATAAATTCAAAAACCCATTTTACAGAGGAGGAGAAACTGAACTATAAAGAAGTTGAGTGACATGCTTCCACAAGTCAAGAGTGCAGGCTTTCTCTGTCACTACCATTATGTTGGGGCCCAGAGAACTTATTTGTAAAATCATGTGAAATTTCTTCTCTGTGTTCAGCCCTGCTGAGCAGTTCTTCAAGCGGAGCCCCAGTCGGATTGGGGGAACTTACTGGAAGGCCAGATACACGGAATACACTGATGCAACTTTCCGGGTGGAAAAAGAGCGGTTGAAAGAAGAGAAGCATCTTGGGATACTTGGTAGGACCTGCCTGGAAAAAATAACCCCTTTTTCAACACTAGGTAGAGCAGGGGTGTCAAACATATATGCTGTGGGTCAGAATCAACTCATGGAGCCACTTTGTCTGGTCTGATTGCAGGGCACAAGAAGTTAGGGGGTATGATGAGGGATGTGGCCTGCTGCAGAATCTGGGGCCCTTGGGATAAAACTGTCAGCATCAGGAGGGAAATCAAGGGCTGATGCAGACCCGGTCACCCTCTGGCTGCTTCACCACTGCCATGACCCTACCTCCTTGGCTGTTGGCCCTACCACTGTAGCTCAGGGCAAGCAGCAGGAGCTGGAACCATGCTTTGCCAGAGCCAGAACTGCTGCTGCTACTGCTGCGTGCCCCAAGCCAAAACCACTATGCCTGGACTGGCTTCAGCCTGCAAGGAGCACTGCAGTTCTGATCCAGCCCAGGGCACAAGATGAGTCTGATGCCCCTGAGCTGGAGCAATGTATCAGCAATGCCAATTGGCTGGCATTGTCCTGTAATTTGTAGAAGCAGTAACTTCTGAAAAGAAAGTGTTCCCTTCATAATATCAACTATAGCTATTTCAGCATAAGAGAGTAGGGTGAGTGTTTTTTTTAAATTTGGGAGATCAATATTATTGGTGGTGGTGAGGGATATACTAGGAATATGACAAATAGACAATCATAGATTAGATTGATAGCTTCTCTGGGGCTCGTGCTCATGGAAGCTTTTTAAGCATTGGTCAAAGGAGACTAAAGGCCTTATCCCATCCCATTGAAGCAAATGGACTTTTGGTCATTGATTTAAAGTAGGGTCAGGAAGTGGTGAGTAGTAGTAGAGAGGAAGAGTAGGGACTACCACAGGATGGGGAGCTCTCCCTCTCCTTTACTTTAGTCCCAGATGTTAGGACCTGGAAAATCCTTAGCTGAAGCCTCTCAGACAAACTTTTACCTTTTAAATAGCTTCTACCCACCCCTTGCCATCTCCACCTTGATGCCAACAAGTGAGCAAGCCTACCTGGCCCAGGTAAAAACAGAGGAGCAGTTCTGTCAAGCCCTACATTCTGTCCCTGTAAACTCTGTATAGAAACAGCCACTGATTTCCTGCTTTGCCCATTATTGTTGCCCCTCTGTCATCCCATCCACTCACTCACTCTGTTTCTCTCTGCAGGTCCAGTGATAAAAGCTGAAGTGGGAGACACCATCTTGGTGATATTTGCTAACAAAGCCTCCTGGCCCTTCAGCATTCAGCCCCATGGAGTACTTTATGGGAAGGAATGGGAAGGAGCTATCTATCACAATGGTTTGTTACTCCCATACCATCTAAACTAATGCAATGGCAGCCCCAGCATTGTGGTTTCACAGTGCAGCTACTCTGTGTCATATGCGCACACTCTCAGAATTCACCAGCTGAACAGGGCTGGGCATGCTCAGGAACTAGGGGCTGCTGCAGGAGGTAGTACTAGTGTTTCAATAAGGGATGCTCTTCCTGTTGACTTATCACTGAACCAGAACCTTAGCATGGTGCCAGAAGCAGAGAAATACCAGAGGTTGTAATTTTTGGATGAGATAAAAGCCAGGTCCCACCTATTTCTAACCACAAGCACAGGAGAGTATGTAGTGTGCTCCAACTTGAATAGTCATAGTTCTACTACCTACATTCTCCTGAGGATTTAACTGGATTTATTTCTTTATTTTGTGCCACTTGGCCCACCACTGCCATGACACTTTCCATAAACTTGTCCACAGTTGTATGTACAATAATACATGCTTCTGTCTCTGCTGTACTTTTGACACTCTTATAACAGCTGCTACATTCTACCCCAGCTGCTTTCATAGTAAGTAAAGCAAATCTCAGTCTGAATACAGCTGATAAAGTGTTACAAAGCTTACGTACCATCTTTTCTTGTGTTTTATAGGCCTGTCGTGGAATGGAGTCTCTGTTAAACCTCTCCATAATTTCACATATCGCTGGACAGTACCACAGCATGTTGGACCCACAGCCAGTGACCCTCCTTGCTTAACCTGGATGTACTCCTCTGCTGTGAATCCCTTCAGAGACACTAACTCAGGCTTAGTTGGCCCCCTGTTGATCTGCAAACCTGGAACTCTGACTGACAACAACAAACAGGTATTGTCTACTCCCCTGTTGCAGTAGTTCAGGATCTTTGTCTTCTTAAGAAGAAATAACTGGAGAAATGAGGCCTTAGTCCAGTGGTTTGCAGCCTTTTTAGAATCAAGGCACTCCCCATTAGACTCGATGCACCTCTCAGAAAATGCTGGGTCTAGTTTTCACTTGTTTTTTGCCTACAGAAAAACAATAGACTAATTTTTCAGTTGCAAAGAACTCAGAAAGACCACAACAGGTCAGAATGTTTTTACCACTATGAATTACTATTTGAAGTCTTGGTTTATCTTGTGGCTCATGTTTGCGTACCTAACAGTGCTAACATTGTGTACCATCCCACAGCACCCTTGAAAGGATCTGAAGGCACCCCAGGGTGCTGTGGCACACTGATTATAAATCAGTGCCTTAGTCCAAGTGACACATGAATCAAAATGTGTGCAGGAAGGAAGCCAAAAGCAGGAAACAAAGCAGCAAGGGCAGAGAGGGGTGCTTGTTCAGTCATGCCAGAACAGCTTCATGCATCAAGTTGTCTTTTGGGAGAAGCTAGAGCACTTGAACCAGCTTGACTCTGGGCTTTAAAGGAAATCTTTATCATTTTGTCAAAGTAATGGGCTAGATTCATCTTTGGTGTGATTCTGCTGACAATTACAGGGTTACACTGAGGATATATTTGTCTTGCTATTTGTGGGCATAATCCTTTACAAATTCTTCTTCTTATAAAATGGTAGCGTCAGAATGATGTTGTAGTCATGATGGTCCAGGAATTATGTGAGAGGCAAGGAATTCTTAGGGTGGTACTTTTTGTTGGACCAATTGCATGGTTAAACTTTATTCCAACAATTATATTGACAATGATTGCAAGTTACACACACACATTTTTGTTACAGTATTTCATATAGTCCCATTTTTGCTGAAATAAGTGCAGGTTTTGCTTAAATGAGAGAACATTTTGTGTTTCAAGCGGACATAGTGTCTACTCAAAATTCAGCCCATTTTTAAACAAAAAAAGTATGGAAAAACAGGTGACCTTCTGGAGGCTTGGAACATAAAAATAGGTGAACTCCTATGGAGGATGAGGATTTTCTCTTGGAATTTCACAAAACAAATATGCATCACATTGGCATAGAGCTAGGAAGGCAGTCAAATGGTAACAATAACTATTCTGAGATAACTTATGGGTAGATAAGATTCCATGAAGGTTCCATGTAGGAGTAAGGGGACAACCCTTTGGCCCTGCAGGGGATGAAATCAAGTGGCCATGTTAAGAGATGAAAAACACAGAACTTGCCATGTGCAAAGTAATCTGTATTTTACAAGCTAATGGTTGACCCAACTGTTTTAAAAAGTAATGATGATGATGATTATTATTATAACAGAAAGGGATCGACAAGGAATTTTACCTTCTCTTCAGTGTGTTTGATGAGAATCTCAGCTGGTATTTAAATGCAAACATAAAGTACCATTTGAAAGTGGAAGAGGCCTCTGTAGAAAAGAATGAAGCTTTCAAGGAGTCCAACAGAATGCATGGTATGGCACTGCTCTTTCTTATACAGGGTCTGTCACTATCTAAAACTTATTGCTAAAAAATGGAATTGCCAAATGCTGCACTGACACCTAGATATGCAACAGCTGGGCACCAAAAATATGCCGTGAGTAAAGGCAGAGCATAGATAAGGGGATCTGAGGACCCATTTTGCCCAGAAAGCATGTCTGAAGCTGATATGGAGTGGATGGCAGATGAGCTTTTATGAGGAATGCACTGCCATCTGCAATTCCCATGTTCTCCTTCTCTTTGGGAGCATGTGAACGAAGGTGCTCTTATGGCCAATTTGTAACTATCTGGGTATTATTTTTTCTCTTGCAGCCATTAATGGATTTATGTTCTCTAACATGCCCAAGCTGGAGGTATGTAAAGGAGACACTGTAGCCTGGCACCTGATGGGCCTGGGAACTCAGGCAGACATTCATGGAGCAGTGTTCCAGGGAAATACCTTTCAAATGAATGGGATGAGAAGAGGTACAGCCAATCTCTTCCCTCACACATTTGCCACTGCCTTCATGCAGCCTGATAACAAAGGTAAATATCTATACAACTGAGAAGTATTTGTTCTCCTGCCCTGATTTGGCTAGATGTGGTATCATGGTTACAGGGCAAGCTATGCTGCAGACCCTTTTTAGTCCTTCTGAAGTAAACTTCTCAGGTGACAGGCCTGATTTCCTCTGCTCACTCCAACTGCAGCTGTGTAGTTCTACTGCTCATAAGCTGAATATCTGAGCCACAGTCCTACTGCTTTATAAATGTATAAACCCAGCTGACTTAACAGGTATTGTTACCTGTAAGCCCCTTTTCTTCCAGGAGCCCAGGATAGAATAGGTGGGCAGTGACACAGAAACGCCTTGTTCAAAATGGAGTGGTATTTACTGATATGGGGTCAGGGGCTGAAGACAGGAGGGGAATCTTACTTCACCCATCTGGAGTACCTGAAAAACCATTAACGCCTACTTTTGTAACACTCTCATTTTCACCTTAACACTACATCACAAAAAGTGGCAAGAACCCCTCTACCTTTTGCATTAATGTTTTTTCAAGGACTCACGCAGGGTGAAAAAGGATCACACTTAGGTGCCTATGTCTACTTTGGCATCTAATAAGTGGAATAGGATAAGGCCATAAGAGTCCTATGCACATCTTGTCCTAGCAAAATATAACCAAGTTGCCCTTAGCTCAGGTTGCTCCAGCTTTTTTAAGATGCCCTTTTATAAGTCTGATGGGTAGTTTCCATCACCTTGGACCCTGACTCTCTCTCTTAGTCAATCTATCTTCCACCCCTTTTTGAATGGTGAATCATTTCACTTTTCAGTGTCTTACTAAAACAGCTTTGTAACTGCTGGCAGTGGGCAGATGCCTTCATTATAACTTATAAATTGATTATGGTGTCCAAGCCTTTGCTGAGATACTTGTAATCTAGGCCACTGTGGGTGCATATACATGTTCATTAATGCACAGTAGTTACTGGTATCCAGGTTGTAGCCATATTGGTCTAGAGGAAAAGGCAATCAGGACTCATAGTAAAGATGATATCTTTTATTAGACCAACAAGATTTTTGCAATTTTTTTTTTAATTGCAAGCTCATGACCAGCTATGAACTGACTGTCCAGAGGAGTTTTCCTTCTATTGACTCCTCTGTGCAATCCTATGAAATATGAACTTTCATTTCTACCCAGGAGAACTTTTACAATCTTTTCTCCAATGCCCGATGAAGGTTGTTTGTGCCTGGAAGCTTGCATTTAAAGACATTTTTTTGCAAAAATCTTGTTGGTCTATTTGACAGGGTGCCTGAAGCACCCTGCCATGAGCAGAGTCAAAAAAAAAGAAAAAAAGAAAAACTTACCTCATGGAGCCGAAGGAGCCACAGTGAACCCTGCCACGATCGGGACAAGCTGGGGAGCCGGTTGGGGCCGCAGAAGGTCAAAGGCTGCCATGGCAGACCCTGCTGCTGAAATACAAACACTGGAAAAGCAAAGCGGCACAGGAGGAGAACAAAAAAAGGGAAAGTAACACACCAGGCAGTAAAGAGGGAACAGCTGGCTCAGGCAGGCAGCCAATAGGGAATGGCCATGATGGACCCAGCTGGAGAGTGGGAGATTTAAGGGATGCCAAGGAAGTGGCCTGGGCAAGGAAGGAAGGAGGAAGAAATCTGAGCAGAGAAAGTGAGAAAGGAAGAAGCCCAGTGAAGAAAGGAGAACGTATAGTGGGCCAGAGGGTAAGTATTGGCCCTGTGGCTTACCTGGCAAGGTCCAACTGAGACTTGGAGATGGCAAGGAGGCTTGAGCAGCCAGTGAGTCTGATCCCAGGGGGTGAAGGGAACCACTCCAGCGATAGCTGCCTTGGGAGCCATTCAGGAAAGAAAGGGACAAGCAGCCACATAGACAGAGACCTCAGTTAAAATCCTTCGGGTTAAGACAGTAAAGAATCGTAGTGGCAGTCAACATTGCCCAGAACTTCGGGTGTGGTGACGGCAGGGTATGGGGATGGTGGAGCCCTGCAAAGAGCCGCAGAAACTTTGAGTCCATAACTGATCTCAGTAGTGTCCAGACTCATCTCCCAGACATTCAAGGTGTGGCAGGCAGTCTACAACAACAGGATACTACTGTTCCAGCCAAGAGGCGATGTGACTCTAGGTGGCGAGGGAAGCCCCCTTACAGTCTAATAAAAGACATTATCTCTGCTACGAGTCTTGATTGCCAGTAGTTACTGTGCATTTACTTTAGTAGTTGCTTAATGAAGTACTAGCGAAATGTGCAGTAACTACAGTTACTGTGCAGTAGCTCCACAGTTTTTTTTGTGATGTTTACTGCACAGTAGTTTAACAACACTGTGCAGTAGTATATTAGCATGGTTTTTGACCAGCACGCTACTGTGCAGTGTTATTAGGCTACTGTGCAGTAAGTGTCTCTTGTAGACACATCCTGTTTTGCCCTTCCTGCTTGGTTCCTCATAAAACCTTGTGATCTCATCCCATAGCAATGAATGCATCACAACTAAACAAACATACAGAGGTATGCACAGTTCTCATAAAAATAACATGGATGTGGCCCAGTTTTCTCACAGAATGAGAGAAATGCTGGCTGAGATTCTTTACAGCTGATCTCTTTGTCCATGCTGCCCTCTAGGGAATTTTGAGATCTATTGCCAAACAGCCAACCACTATCAGTCTGGGATGAGGGAGCAGTACTTTGTTTCTGAATGCGGCAAAAAGATTCCTGCTCTTGCCCAGCACTATGAAGGAGTGAGGACATACTACATCATGGCAGAGGAGGTGGAGTGGGATTATGCACCAGATCGTAGCTGGGAGCTGAAACGACACAACAACCCTGAGAAGGAAAGGTAGAGCTGGAACTTAGGGAGAGGCTGCATGTTCTTCAGACAGTGCTTCCTGATAAAGCTTTATACAACCACTTCAAAAGGGAGACTAGCATTTCCAAACCTGGCTGAATGCTTGTGTTGGAGCAAGGGACCTCCCGATCCTTTGCACCTCTGAGCTAAATCCCTGAATTTGTGGTTTTGGTGTCTAAATTTTTGGTCTTGTTTTTCCTCCCTGCTTATAGCATCTCCTTGCATACTTATATCTGAGAGGGGAATCCTGTATTCTCAATCAGTGCCATAATGGGTGCCCCACGGAGGCTGCCCACTGCAGCCAGCTGATATAGTGCTTCTATAATGCAGACATCCATCCACTGTAGAGTAGAATAATGTCCGCCAAACTCAATTCATGTCAGCCAGGGAGCAGCTACTCAGTCATGAGGTACCAAAGTAACTTTAGATCATGATCAACCAAAAGCAGTTTCCAACTGGTAGTCCTAGAGCCAACCCTCAGAGCCATTCTGCTCTCTCCCATGGCCTCAGAGATGAAAGCAAGATATTTAAAGGTGAAACCTATTCAGTTAATGGAGCTTTCACAGTAAATGCTCTTCATTCATGCATTTAAAGTAGCATTAAAGTAACAGTATTCTACATTTTGCAGCTATGGCAACATATTTCTAAGCAATGAGAATGGACTCCTTGGCTCTAAATACAAGAAAGCAGTTTACAGGGAGTACACTGATGGGACATTCAAGATACTCAAGAACAGGAGCAGTGATGATGAGCATTTAGGGATCTTGGGTAAGAAAATGTGCAAGTGGTACATCTTTCAGGCACAGTGGGGACAGACATTCAGAAAGCCTGAGCCTGAATTGATTCAATTTTTGCAACTTAGTCTAACCTGCCTAGGTTGAACTGGTTTGCAAGTGTACAGACATTCCCTCTGAACTGAGGAAATGCAGGCACATGACTTCAGTGGCACAGGCTAGAAGCCAGGGGGCACTAGAACAGCCATCCATTCCCTTGACAGTTCTGAGCTGAGGGGGGTCATGGCCAGTCCTCAGCAGGATGCTCTGATTAGGGAGCGGTTTAAACCCCCAGCCTGGCCTGCACAGTCCCAGGCTTTTCTCTGCTCATTGGTCAAGGGGCAGCCCCCAGTTAACACTCTGTGGCAAAAGAGGGGTATGGTGTGCATGCATCTGTTGATGATACTGAGCTTTTCAGTCTCCCTCTCCCTGCTTCTTCACACTGTCTGCAGCAAACCTGACAGGCAAAGGAGCCAGGAGGAAGCTGATAACACAGTGTTTAGCAGCCCGTCAAGAAAACAAAAGCCTCTCTCATTAGTTCAAGCTCTTCTTAAACAGCTTTTTCCAAGGAAGGAATGAGGGGTATTACCAGCTGTCCTGTTGTTTAGCTCCAAAAAGCCCTAAGCAGACACTGTCCTGTCTGCCTTTGTTTTGTCTGCCTTTGTCCTGTCCCAGTGAAATTGGAGACACACAAACACACACATACCTCTCAGCATTAGCTAGCATGCCACATGCCTAGGGTTCATGTGGGAGGTGAGAAGGAGGGGCAGGAATCTCTGTTTGAGCAGTGAGTGGTGAGGTGGGGAGGCCAGGGGGGAGTCAGGCAAACCCTGCTGTGCCTACAGTCTCTGCTGGAGCTCTGGCTAGGGAGCAGAAGGGCGGGGCCAGCCCTGTTCTCTGGAGCAGACAGCCCAGCCCAGCCCAGGACTGCAAAGCAACACTCATAACTGTTCCCCCCCATGTATAAAATGGGAGCAAACTTAACTGTTTCAAAGTTTCCTGAAAACTGCACATGGAAATCTCTAAGTCTTAAAGAAACTTCTCAGTTCAGCATTATTGAAGAGGGCACCAAGCACTACAAAGCAGTAGAACAAACACTGATGGCCAATGAGGGTCCAGAGAGGCCTCAGTTCCCCCATCTCCATCCAGTATAGCACAAGCAATGTGAAGTGATGAGCTATATAAAATAGCATATCACTCTGATTTAGGTACAGTCACAGATGCCAGCCAACTTATACTGAGTTCTTCTTAACCCAATGGGAGGAGTGGAGGCAAGAGGGAGAGGAGGGGCTGTATGTGGGTGATGAAGACGTCTTTTCCTTTGCATTACAGTAGTGCTTAGTGATCAGGCTCCATTTGATTTCTGAACCAATGCAGAAATGCATTCCTTGGCCAGGAGTCAGCCTAAGTTTTTAAGTTCATCTTAAATCTGTGTTTACATATAATTTGTTGGGGGAAAATATGATGATGAAGAATTCCCCTCCCATCTCCAAATTAAAGTGATATCAGTAGCTGATAAAGAGAAGGGCAGTTATTTGGCCATCCTGGGCAGCCTTGCAAATGTCACCTTTTCAGGCCTCAAAATATGTTCTTCCTGTCTCAAGGTCCTTTTATCTGGGCAGAAGTTGGAGATGTCCTCAATATTGTGTTTAAGAACAGTGCTACCCACCCATACTCCATTCATGCACATGGAGTACTGGAAAAGAATGATGGACAGCTGGAAGCTACAATGCCTGGTGAGTCTGTGGCCACTTCTCAGTTGCCTGGGCTAACTTATGTACATGCTGATGATGATGCCTTCTCCTCTCCTGGATATTTTTTTTTCAGTAGGTTCATGTGTGTGTCTTTTTTCTTTAATGTGATAACATTTAGGGTCAAATATTCACTTTCAGGGTGTTTTTTCTTTTCATCAAATGTGTTGGATTGGCAGCTTTGGAGAGTAACATTCTCTTTTTACCCACAGAATAAGTGGGGCGCAAGTTTCTTCACAGCTCCCCACCCCTTTTATGTCCCCACACCCTAAGGGTGTGTTTGTTGGTGTAAGAAGGGTATTCAGTGTTCATCATCCAGTCAGTCCCTTGCCACCCTGCTTCACAAAGGGACCCGTGAGTGCCAGTTAGCTGGGACATTATCCTGCATACTGTGGATTGCTGTTTGCTAGAAAATGGGCTGAGACCAATAACACATTTCCATGCATAGCTATCAGAGACAGTAGTGTAACTGATGAGGCTGATATGGATGTGGGAGGGAGGGGATGGGGAGGGCATCAAAACTGCCACCATTGCATTGGCAGCTGATTGTGCCACCCTGATCTATGCTGTGGCAGCCTGGCACTATACATTGTGGGTTCCCTAGGCACTGTCCTATTACACCTGTGATCAGGGAACATAACTTTAGGTTGCTACCGATTTGGCTTTAATCTGCTTTGGTGATTTGTGTCCTGACTACTTTGCCCCCTTGAAACAACAGCCTCTCAATCAGAGCCCCAATTTCTAAAATAAAAAATAAACAACTTGAACTTGAGTAAGTGGCAAATACCTCCTTAACTGTACCCTATGGCTTCCAAAAGTGACCCATGTCTCATCTGAAATGAAGGTAGCCAGAGTATGCCCTGACAGCAGCTAGTCCTGTCCCATGATTGGAACTGCTGGGTGCTACCACAATGAGGATAATAATGCTACTTCTTTGGCTCCCAGGTGAAATTGTAACATACCGCTGGGACATCCCGGAAAGGTCTGGCCCAGGATCCAATGATTCTGCCTGTGTTTCTTGGATCTACTACTCCATGGTAGACCCTGTAAAGGTAAAATAATGTTGGAACTTCAAAATAAATAAGCTAGGGATGATAAAGGCCTGTAATATTGTCTAGAGCAGCATTTCTCAACCCATGGGTCGCAATCCAAAAGTGGGTCACCAGAATATTTCAAAGAGTCGTGAGCTGCAGTAGGGCAGAGGTGCCCACCCCTTCCAGTGGAGGAGAACTGCATGGCCGGGCTGGTGGCACCAGGGCCAGTGCCCGTGCTAGCAGCTGCTTGTAGGGCAGGAGGAACCATGACCAGGTTGCCTGGTGCAGTGTGGCAGCCCAGCCCAGGGCAGGCGGGATACCACAGACCTCTCCTCCTCCTTCCTCCAGCCCATGCCAGGGCTGGACTCACTCTGCTACCACCTACATGATCCAGAGCTGCCGCAACCACCATGCTCTGGCCCAAGTGGCACAGGGGCAAATGGGGAGGGGGGGCTGCCAGCAGGGGGCTGCAGATTGGGAGCATGGCCCAGGGAGGGAGGAGACTGGGGGTTGGGCACCAGCATGGCCAGGGGTGTGGGTTGGGACAGGCTGTGGATCTTTACAAATGGGTCCCGGTAGGAAAAAGATTGAGAACCACTGGTCTAGAGCATTCAGAAACAATGCAGACTTGTTCCATCACAGATAGATTTTAATTCAGAATAGAATGCCCCGTGTGACAGAGCTCCTAGGGAGGGAATCCCACAGGCTAATAGGTCTCACTGTTGGGGATTTTATCCTGATGTTAAGCATAAATTTTCTCTTTCTCAACTTCATATGTCAGAAAAGAATTTCTCCTTCTGCTCAGTGTTCGTACTCTTCACATATTTCCAGAGTGGTATCACATGTCCCATTTAATAATGGCTTTGCCTGGCTAAGTAACCAAGGCTAAATTGGAATAGACAGAAATCATTCATGCAACCTAGATAATTCAGGAAGTTCTGAACACTTTTTTCATTTACTGCGTAACGATTTATCTAAAAGAGAATATACAAAGCCCCTAATCTTCAAACTACTTAGCAAATCCTGTCTGTAGAAAATTTCATTCAGACACAGAGATGAGACCATTTGATTCTCATCCTCAGACCCAAATTCTTGTTCAGCCAGGGTACTGAATGGAAAAAAATACTTCATTAATGTCATTATGTCTTTTGATTTGCCTACATAAAGGGAAGTATCTTTAACTCTGCTGAGGGTCCTAGGAGCCCTCCCACAATCTCCTGCAGATTGTGGAAAGGTCAGCCACAGTTTTGGTTCGTATTAGTGCTCCCAAGGTCAAAAATCACCTCAAAAGAGAGGCAGAGGGGATAAGGCTACTTTGGTCTTCCTGACAGACATGGCTAGGTATGGAACATGTACCTGTTCAAAGACCCCCCTGCACTCTCATTGGTTGCTCATTGCACCCATTTCAAGGTGGTGACTAACTGCTAGGCCCAGGCTCTCCAAGCGTTTGTGTTTTATGGATAGTATTGATTAAACATTTTGTGCAAGGGGTGCTGGGAGCAGTTAGCAGGCTGCTGCAGCATAGTGGAGCAGAACCAAGGGTGAGAGAAATATACCTCAGGTTTCCTTCTCGTTCTTATTAGGATATGCACAGTGGCCTGATTGGCCCCCTAAAGGTCTGCCGAAAAGGAATACTGCACCCTAATGGGAAAAGGAAGGACATGAACAAGGAGTTTGCTCTCCTCTTCCTGGTTTTTGATGAAAATCAGTCCTGGTATCTGGAGGAAAATGTGGAAACTCATGGAGATCAGAGAAAGATCAACCTGGAGGATGAACGATTTATAGAGAGCAATAAATTGCACGGTGGGTGATATTTTTCTTGGAGGCATTAGAAGGTCCCAGGCAGAGCAGTCCTTGCAACTTTTACACCCTCAAACTGCAAAGAGGAAAGGACTGGAAGAAACCTGTCCATGAGTTACATCTTCCTCTGGTTCCATTACCAGAGTGAGGGATCCAGGTGGGAGAAATTTGCATTTACATTTAGGAACATGAGACTGGAAGGGGCACCCCAGGCCATCAAGTCTAGTCCCTTGCATTTGCAGGTATCTGTTTTTCCAAAATTGTTTACAAGAACATCTGCCCTATTTTCTCTCACTCACCCCAGTCACAGAGCACTTTATTAATAACCCTGAATGTAGCAGAGGTGAGGAGCAGAGCAAACAAGGGCACTGCCAATACCTCAGACCTTGCAGTGGCAGGAAATATATTATGTTAAAATATGTACTCTTGTACAACTGTATTGTTGATATGTGTAACTTTAGACTGTTAATTGCTTCAGATGGATAGACGGACCCCTTAAAGGCGATTCCTGATTCCTGCTGAGAACCTTCAAACTTCCTTTGGCATTACAGATGCTGAGCACTTCAGAATCCAACCCTATATGTGGCATTTGTTATTATTAGGGTATTTATTGATCACTGTGCTGCCTAGGAAACAGCTGATTATGGTCCTCTCTGTAAAAGAGAGGCAATGGAAATATGCATGCCGGTGAGGTTAATTGTTGATACATCTGTGCCACTCATTGCTGGAAATACAGTACAACATGGAATTAACATGTCAGATTAATTTCACTCTACCCATCTCAGCACTGTTAGTGTATATTACATTTCAGACTAATTGACCTGAGCCATGTGATCAGTCCTTTTAGCTGATTACAGTAATGATACATTTGCATCAGTAGCATGAAGATTTTCCATAATGTCATTTTACAGCAGTCCTTCCTTCCCCTTAGGTTTACCATATTTCTAGTCTGATAAAAGAGGAAACGGAGGAATTTGGAGAATCAGCAATTCGGAGGAATTTGGAGAATCAGCAATTCAGCCATAGACACAGCTTTAAATGTTTTTTCTACATACCTCCAGGTACCAGGCGCAGCTTATGAATGCTGTGATGCTGGCGTAAATGGAGCGTCCCACAGGAGCACAGGGGGGGCCCCTGCATGCTCAGAGGCGAACATAGAAGTGGACTGGAAGTACTTCCGGTCCACTTCTGGGTCCGCCAGGAAGCACTTCTGAGTCCCTCTGGCTTGGTGACTGGCTGACCCCGGGTGCCCCCCAGACCCAGGAGGCACCAGTTGCCAAGCCGGTAGGTGGGGGTGGGGAGAGGGGCCCTGCATACTCCCTGGCAGACCCAGAAGTGGACTGGAAGTGCTCCTAGTCCACTTCCAGGTCTGCTGATGAGTGTGCTGGGGAGCCCCCCGTGCTTCTGTGGGACACTCCATTTGCCCCAGCATCACAGCATTCATGAACCACCTGTTACCTAGAGGTATGTAGAAAAAACATTTAAAGCTGTGACTATGTCCGAATCTCTGAACCTTTCCAAATCTCTCCAAATTGATTCAGAGGGTTCCGATTTGATTCAGAAAGATTAAAGGTTCTCCTGATTCAATTTGAATTTGGAGATTTGGCCGCTGAATTGGATTGAATCTCCGCTGAATCAAATCAGGGACCGAAGCTTTGCACTGCCTTAATTAGCACCTGATTAGCACCTACGAGTAATGTGTGTGACATGCAGAATGATAGAATTAACCCATTGATGGGGACCTGTGTTGTTTACATTGTTCAATAGGAATATAAGCCAAGTATTTAAATAGTGTATGACAGCAATGAGGCTGTAAGGACTGTGTTTACAGGCCCTCATCTTAAAAGGTATTGAGCTGTGCTTGTTGACTTCAGCTTCTGGAAGTGGTCTGTTCTTAGGAGGATTCTGAAATAATCTAAAATGAGCTATTGCCCCACTTTGTGAACACGGAGACACCCTTTTGACTTTCTTAGGCCTCAGTTAAGCTATCCAAGAACTGGATACAGTACCTGAGTTGAAGAGGGTGGGGAAGTGATAAAACCGTTGGAAGAATCTCATACTTGAAAAGACAAATGGCTGATGTGTATCACTGTAGTTGAATTTTGAAGTACTGAATCAGCCTTGCCTGCTTCTTTCCTGCTATGGCACAAGGGTACTCAACCCCTGGCCCACAGCCCAGATCTCGGCTGTGGAGCCATGCCAGCTGGCCTGCAGGGTTTCCCAAGGGTTCCTAAATTTTGTAGTAGGGGAGTGCTGGCACTGTTGATTGCTGCTTCCCTGCTGCCAAATTTATGGACACATTATTCAGCCCTGTGGGCTGGATAATGTGGCTTTGTGCACCAGATCGTGCTAGCACATGGCTGAGACAGGCTGGCATGCAGCTGGATTAGGATAGTGTGGGATTGGGCTCACAAACTGATCCCATGCACCAACCCTGTGTGGAACCCAGCTTATGGTCTGAACTCACTCATCTGGCTTGCAGAGCCAAAAAGTTGGTCACTGCTGCTATAGCACAGAGTACCTATTATTTGACTACCTAACCTTTCCGTTCTCTCAACCTATTTTTTGCACTGCAGCCATAAATGGTAGGGTCTACGCAAACCTGCCTGGGCTGACTATGTACCAAAGAGACTGGGTGAGCTGGTACCTACTGGGAATGGGCCAAGAGATTGATGTGCACACCATCCATTTTCATGCCGAAAGCTTCATACACAGGGTGAGAATCTTCTGATGCTTTCAGAGGGAAGGATGATGCTGGGTGGGCATCATTGCATGCATTTGATCCTGATTAATGTCAGCCAGCTGGGTATGATGACAGCCATTTCACATAATCAGCAGTTGAGAAGATTTTACATGCCCTAAGCAGTCAAAATGGATCCCACAGTGCTGATATCCCTAGCTCAGCCATCTCAAGATCTGCTTTTGGTAGGTTACTCTCCTCCTTTTAGAACTCTGGAGTTGCTCTTTCTAACACAGACACTATGGTTAGCTCCAAAGTCATCTAGAGTCAGACAGATCCTACTGACTGTACAATGCTTCTTGTTATTCTAAGCCAGTGGTGCTCAATAGGCCTGTGCGAGTAAGCAGCTATTCGATCTGGCTTCAGAGCTGGCAGCTTCGGATGCCAGCGATTTGATCTGGGGCTCCGGATCGGGTTCCCGCTTTGATCTGACCCAAGAACCCCCCTGCACCTATCTGCTTGACAGTTGGCAGGCTTTGTGACCACAGCAGGGGCTAGCAGGCCTGCAGCTTTCACCCTGCTGCACCTTAACACATGCAGTGTCACCCATGTCACGAGTTTTGCTTGTCCGCAGCTTGAGTGCAGTTCCACCCTAACCCCTGCACCTATCTCCTTGAAACTTTGCAGGCATCATGGCCTCAGCAGGGGCCACCACCCCTGCAGTTTTCATCCTCCTGTGGTGTAACACATACATGTGACATGAGTTTTGCTTTCAAGAATTTGGGGTGCAGTTCCTCCCAAACCCCTATACCGATCTTCTTGAAACTTGGTAAACTTCATGCACTCAGAAGAGGCTACCATCCCTGCAAGTTTCATTTAAATCAGACAAAAATTAGCAAACTTATAGGTATTTCATTGATTCCCCATTATACCCTATGGCTGGATCTCTGAGGCGGCTCCGAAGCTTTTCCAAAACGGTTTGGAAGCTCCGAACCACTTTGGAAAGCCTAACTAAGCCAGTGCTTTGATCCAGACACGCTGTTTCAGATGCCAAAGTATCCGAAGCTTCTCCAGATCTGAAGAACGGTCCGAAGCCTTGCACAGTCCTGGTGCTCAAACTCCACTGAATAAGTGGCATGGGGCCAGTCCGCAGGCCAGATCCCATGGGTGGGCTTGGTCTGCAGGACTAATCTTATGTAGGTTTGGTACATGGAGCTGGCCTGTGGGTGATCCAGCAGGTCAGCCTGGCCCCATGCACTGGATCCAACTGCAGAGTGACTCCCTGTATTGGCGCATGGGGTTGTATTATGCAGCCTGCGGGCCCCCCCATGGGTCTGGAAATTTTGCAGCAGGGGAGCAGTGGCAGCATTAATTTCTGGGTTTCAGAAGCTGCAGCAATTAGTGCAGTCACTGCTCCCCACTACCAAATTTGGCCTGCAGGTCAGAGGTTGAACATAACTGCTTTTAGCTAAAGTTCTCCAAAGGCACATGGAACATTGCTAACATCCCCCCATTCCCTTCTGGCAGTACGGCAAGATGCACAGAGCTGATGTTGAGAGTCTGTTTCCTGGGACCTTTGTAATGGTGGAGATGCTGGTTGGGAACCCTGGGACTTGGCTGCTTCATTGCCATGTTTCAGATCATATCCACGCTGGTATGGAAATACTCTTCCATGTCTTACACAAACCAGGTAAGGTAGAAACACCTATCGCTCAGCAGTCGTCATCATCATCCTAAATACTATGAGAAACTTCCAAATATTAATACCAGCATTTATGTAGCCCTTCAAATGGGTCAGCATCTATCAACTAATCAATCATTAAGTAGTTAAATAAAGTATTAACTTGGGTTCTGCCTGCTTACACTGTAATCATTGTATATGGGCTAAGAAACAAGTTGGTGTCAAAGTTTATACAGCCCAGGATATTACTATTAGGTTTGTATTATTTCCTGTCTTGGAAGCATTGCCCTGCGATTGTCTCATTTTGCTTACTACAGAGAGTACTAGCTGTAGCACAAACAAGCATTTTGAGGCTCTAGGTCTCATCACAAAGCATTAGAAGCCACTCTGAGACAAGTGATACTTCATGGCACTTTTGTGTCCTGCTCTTCAAAAGGTTATCAGAAGATTGTGTATATCAGTTAAGCCTGAGTTGTACTCTTGGGTAGGCTTGCACTCACCTGGGAGTGTAAGGGTGCTTTTGGATGGAAGAGAGATCAGCAGGGTGGGTGGGAGCCTCCATAACAAAGAATCTAGTAAACTCTGAAAAGAAAACAGTTTACTGGGATTTAAGTGTTAGGGCCCAAACCGGAAGCTGGGAAGCAGCCTAAAGCAACACATGACTGTCACCATCAGCAAGGATTAGAGAACAGAGCTTTAGGGGTAAATTTTGAAGCCCCATCAAGCCAGCTTCTTTTCTGCAGGCACAACTCCTGCACTGAACTGAGGACATAGCATGGACCTAACTCTATGTCCTCTAATGCTAGCCACTGTTCAAAATTGGGTCTTAGAAATTGTCCTTGCTGTCTAAGTTATTTTCTAAGCAGATGCTGGGGCTGGATGAAAGCTGGCTTCTAGCACCTTCCATTAGCCCTTTGTGTGAGGAGGCTGGGCATTACGTCCTTTGCATGCCTGTTGAATGCCATGCATGCTGACCAGCATGCCTTTCTAAAACCATGTAACCAGGCTAGTTAACAATCACCTGTCATAAACTCCACTTTTTTGTACTTTTCTTTCCTGCACAACATAACAATCCCTCACTCATTTTTCATTTCTTTTCAGACCCAGTGGCAAAAGTCAAAGAAGCTGGAGGAGGTATGCTTTATTATTATAATACAACCTCAACAACTTCCTCGAGATCAGAATACAGGAGAGGAGATATAACCTTCACTGGAGCAGGATTAATAGGAATAAGCAGTTAATTTTATACCAGTCTCAAACACTCATAACATTAACTGGCACAAAAGCTCTAGTCTGTGGTTGTCATTCACACAGATACCTTTGCTTCTAGAAAAGGTTTCCACATCCTTGCAAAACACAAAAGAGAACTCACAATGGTAGGGAGCTAAAGATCTTTAATGGTTCATCACGGTCATTTCTGATCAAGTCACTGCAAGGACACAGTGGTTTGGAAGAGCAGAACTGAAGTGAGGAGTGAGCCTAGGGTGTTAGGGTTTACCATATCAGTTCTAGAAGCAGGATGAGGACGCTGGCAGCAGGTGAAGCTGTGAAGTGCTTTTGCATACTTACTACATAGCAGTGAGTAGGAGTCAAAACCCGGTTTTACTCCTGGCTCTGCCACTAACTTACTGAGCAAGTTACTTTACCTCTCATCATAAAAGCCTTTCTGTGCTTCTCTGCTGTTTTATGCCTCCCTCCCCAGCACAGCACGGCACAGAACCAGCTGGGGTCTATTGCCACCTTCTGGGTTTTCAGGACATCTGCCCTGATGTGTATCTGTGCTTCAGTTATCCCTGTGTTACTTGCCCAAAGACTTGTGTGTGATTCAGTGAATGGAGGTTGGCAAAGGACATTGGGGTTCTTGAATGGAAGGCTAAATTATTGCTCCCCCTGGAGAATCTCTACAAGACCCAGCCAATAAAAGAGCTGTGGGACTGGACAGTGGTTGGTTTGACTTCCCATAGAGGTGGGTCTTTCTCTCCACCAACTCCCCTCTTTCCACATTTCTCTGACCCCTTAAATTGTCATATTTCTTCCCCCTCCCCCAACTGTCACCTTTTCCATTTGTTTGCTTTCAGTGACAACTCCTCCAGATAATGAGTCAAACAATTTCAATATGTTTGGATATCAGCTGGATCCAGGGCAAGTGCAAACCACAATCATCATTCTGACCATTGCAGGAATTGTGCTGTTCCTCACTGCCAGCTTCCTGCTGGGAGTGATCATCCGCCTTGAGAGGCAAAAAAAATTAAGACGCAACAAGAGATCCATACTGGATGACAGCTTCAAACTCATGTCTCAACATAATCAAGTGATTTAGCAGCTATGAAAAGCCTTAATCCCATACCTGGAGCATAGTTTAGAACATCTTTGCCAGGAAGGACTGTGGGGTATCATTTCAAACATTAGCAAGTGACCCACCTTGGAAAGCCAAACAAGGAGCTCTGCAGCCCTGATTTCTCCCCTGCACTCATCAGTGCCTTGCTAAGAGAAAGTGTTCCCATGGAAGATCTTTGAACCCATTCAGCTAGTGGAGGAGAAGTAGCAAAGACACAAAGATTTCTGTAGTGCATTTCTGTTCCTGAAGAAGACACAATGATGAACCAGGTTCACTTGATCTAATTGTCTTCCCCAACTGAAGAACTCTTCCACAGAATTCCACCTTCACTCCACTGCTAGAGCTGGGTTGGCCACTGTCTTCTTAAGGATCACAAGCCTGACTGAACTGAACTCAAATAACCTAAACTAAACAAGAATTGCTGATATCTGAAAGTAAGATGAAAATGCAGGGGAGAAGGCATTTTCATTAGATTTGATTCCTCTATTTTTATGAGCAGTGAGGCAAATGCACATACTATGTACAATGAGTACATCTATACTAGATCCCTGCTTCTGCTAGGAGCCCAAGCTTCCAGCCAACTAATCCACCTATTCACGTATGGCAAACCTGGATAAGTGGTGATGGGGGCACTCCTGGGTATTCTTCCATTGCTGCTATCAGATTCTGACTGAATTTTAGAATTTGCTGCAGAAGGATACCTCTCAAAGTGCTTCACTGCCATGTTCCTTGGTTTGACACTTGGAAGCAAGAGTGGGAGACCCTGGCAGTGGTGGAGACATGGTAGAGACGTATTCAATGGTATAGTGTCTGAACGACTCCATTTAGGAGCATAACAATGGCTGTGCCTCAGCCATCAGCACTGCTGACATATCACTGTGCATATAAGTACCTCAGGGAAAATGCTTCAACTCATGCTTCCAGAGCTTCGGTATACATGATTGTGGGGAAATAAAGCTTTTACAAGTGCTGTCAAATGCCTTGACAGTTCCCAATCTGTAAGTGGAAATTAAAGTGCAATATATAAGTGTTTATACAGTTCTCAGGACAATGGTGAGCTGATATGCTGTGAAACTGTGATTTGATTCTCTTTTTCCACTTTGCGTGAAATATATATTATTTTATTTAACCTAACCTGGAGCTTGATTGTGTCAGAGTTCTGCTGCGAGGGATCTCTTGACCTTTGAGTCGAGCATATACAATAAAGTGGGGTGTTTGCCCTAATCCTGACAGGTTGCCAGAGAAACACTCAGACCAGCCTGACTGTATCACAAGTAAAGCCTGAAGACTCTGAAGAGAGGTACAAGTTTTCAAGCACCATCTGAGTTTATTGAGAACAACCTCATTTATCATGGATGCTTCCTGTGGTAAGTGAGGCTTGAGACAGGGTGGGCCTAAGATTAAGAGATTTCCTTAAGTGTTGAAAGTGGCACTTGCAAGTCTATTTAGCAGTTAAGTAGGGAAGGTGAAAAGCAGCTGCCCTGCTTTCTGGAGCACTTCTTGATAAAAGTGAAGAATAGGTATTAGAAATGGAAATGCCTCTTTAAGTCAGTGCCTCCCTTCCTTGGCTAATGATAAGTTATTCTTTGTGAGGCATTCTGTGGTATAGTACAGGTATTAGCAAAGCAGTTGTACCCCATGTCCTGCTGCTCTCAACTGCGCCTCAGTTCTACCCCTCAGGGGCTGCCTTTGGGGTGAAAAGACAACCTCATGGCACTTCAGTGTTTCTTCTGAGACTGTCCACCAGGATCCAAAGGCTGGCTTTGGTGTGGCCTTGGGTTACTCGCAACTAAATGCAGGCACCACAGCCATTTCATACAGGGCACTAAACAGTTATTAGTATTAAAAGCTTTAATTCCATACTGGGCCAGTTGTATAAATGAGCTACCAACTTCTTTCTTCCATTACCACTGCTCTGAGCACTCAGACCCCAGGTATCCCCTATTAGCACATACATTTTCCTGGTATGGAAGTGACAACCATACAGAATCCCATTGGCCAACTGTGGACATGCTCCTATTTTCATATTTCTGCCTTTGTCTAAACAGGGGAAAAGAAATATTCTCTCATGAGTGGCTGTTTGAGGCAATTAAGGCACAGCCAACTAAATGGATCTAATGACAGGAAATTGCTGTTGACCAACTGTTCGCAAACTCTGGCAGATTGCGCACCAGTTCAAAATGATACAACCTTAAGTACCACCCACAAATTTTTCAGGTCAATCTTAAGTACCACCAGGAAACTTTGTCATATAAAAGTAATTATAATAAATCTTTTAACGTGTACTACTGACAGGTTGTCTGCCACAGGGGCACAATGTAGAAGAGCCAGTAGGCCTGGTGTCGTGTAGAGTAAGAAACAGAGGGCCTTGAGCCCGAGCAGATTAGAGAGCTAGAGTCTTGGAGTCCTGCCCTGCTTAGTTGGTTTTGATTGACAGACCTAGCTAGAGAGAGGGGGATAAGCCCTCAGCTGAGACCCCAACATAAAGAGAAAATTATAAAACATCTGCGAGGCATGGGGCATGTCAAAGGGAGGTAGGAGCAGGCATTTTGCCCTTAAAGCAGCAGCTCATTATTCTACAGGTGGTGATCCTAGAGCAGGCAGTTA
>NW_017729029.1:980988-996849 GCF_001723915.1 Gavialis gangeticus
AGGCAACCCAATTAGCATCTTCAGCAAACTTCATTGATGTTCACTAATGGCTTGGAGCAGGGGCGGGCAATTATTTTGGGCAGAGGGCCGCTTACTGAGTTTTAGCAAGCCATCAAGGGTCACATGACAGGCAGCCCAGGGCAGATAAATATTAATTTTCTAAATTTTTTAGGGGCCCTGCAGGCCAGATAGAATAGCCTGGCGGGCGCATCTGGCCCCCGGGCCGCATTTTGCCCACCCCTGTCCTAGATCCTGTCTGGGGACCTTTGGGTCAGCTTCCCTCTTTTTAAGAACCAGGTAACATCAAGCTGTGGTGAGAAAGTAAAGGTGGGGAAGCTGATCCCCAGAGGAGGAAAATACAGCAAGTCTTGATGGGTGCGCACTCACCGGCCTACAAAAAAAATCCAGCCGAAGATGGCATCCTGCTATACCACCCTTGATATGTTCTTCAATCTTAAAGCCCAAACATAAGTGGATTCTAATAGTTTATGTGTTACACTTCTGTAGCATGCTGTTTTTAACTTCAGGTATAGCCCTTCTCAGGCCCTGAATCAGCTGAATGCTTAAGGACATGCCTAACTTTATGGCAGTTAATAGGACTATTCACCTGTGGAAAGATATGCATGTGCTTAAGTGCTTTCCTGGATCAGGGCCATGATCCATACAGAAAATTAAACTCCTTTGTCCAAGGAGCAGCAGCTGGACATCGGCAGCAGGGCAAAAATGAAAATCTCTTTCATTTCTTTATTAGTGCTTTGTCAAACTGCTGGCTAATATGCATAATCAGCCACTACGTTGCTCCAACTAGGCTGACATTTACATCCACTTTCCATCTGATTAGCTACACTCAGTGTTACCAATAAGCATTTGTAAATGTTTGTTCTATTATAGTCAAACTGAATGGCACACATTCAAAGGATAGCCAACCAAAAGGAGAGCACATTTTGGTTTTGTGCTGTCCATTTAACATTATTCTCTCTCTCGATTATTTTGCCCCTGCGATACAAAAGCTAAAGTCAAATTAACTTGAGGCACAGGATAAAAATATCCCTGTAATAGTGTCTTCTACTGAAGAAAGGGCTTTGTAAGCACTTGATGTGAAATTTACTCTTTGGCATACAACTTAGTTTGAAGCTTGCTTTGTAAAGTATAAGCATGGCGTACTGTTTACAGTGGTTGTACTTACTCTGGCACAGCACAGCGTAACTGCTGTTGAAAATAATGTTTATAATTTGCATCGGAAAGGGAATTTTAGCACGTTGGACTGAAAAATGAGAGGAGCTGAAAGATTGGAATTAAAAGGAAATCACTCAGGAACTGGGTTTCCTCAGCTCCAAAAGTTTAAGCTTAGCCTCCATTCACTAGAAGGCCAAAATCTTAATGAAATCCTCCTGAAAACTCTATCTAGTCAATGATTTGTGGTGGCTTTCATTGCTGTACTCAGTTTAAGAGCTGCTTTGGAGCTCTACCCCTACACCCTGCAAAGGGCCTCAAGGAAAGAAGATCATAATGACCAGCCCTTAAAATTCCAAGGAAGGACGTCATTTTGGAGGCCCAGTTCAGCACGGACTCAAGAAATACCGACAAATATAAAGTCTCCAGCAAACCCCTGCAGAGAATACCGATATTCTTCAATGAAATATCCACAGAGCTCTCCAGGATACAGGCTTGGTTTCAGACCCTGAAGCCCAGTCTGTCCTACATAGTTTTACAAGCGGAATTCAAGTTCTGCTGGCAAAACTGTGACTGTGTCCGCACTCACAGGAGTCCTGTGGTGACTAAGCCCCCTCTTTCTGCTAGCAGAGCATTGCAAGCTCTGTAAGTGACAAGAAGCTTCTAATATCATAGAGGGGATCCCAAGAAGCCTGTGTATATGCAGTGGGTCTTTCTGCTGGAAGCTGCAGCCCCTTAACTGTTGGTACCTCTCAGGTGCACTACATTCCCTGCCAACACAGCTGCTGTAGGGAAACCATGCACCTGTGGACACACTCTGATGTCTTTTTTTGTGGCAACAGCTGTCTGCAGCACAATTTCTGTTGACAGGAGACTTGTAACATGGAGATGCTCTACAATGCGCAGGTCTGTCTTCTTGCTGGTTCCCCTTGAAAATAGATGGCATATTTTGTTAAGTGCTTGGAACTCCTTGGAAAAAAGCATTTTCAGTGCATAAGAAGTATGAGAATTGTGCCTGTGAGAGGTTGTGGGAGACATTTGGGTTTTGTGTATGAAAGGAGGCACATATATTTTGTCGATCTTTTTTTCTTTGTCTCCTTTCTTATGCAGACACCTTCTCTGAAAGTATTTTAAGACTCACTGGCTAGGAAATAAAACCCCAGGTCTAAAAGGGTTTTTATAATTACAGCTTTTCGAACTAAAGGAAAACGATTATGCTACATCAGTGTTAATATGTAAGATGAGTTTGCTTCTACAAAAGCCAATTCTTTTTTGTTAAACTGCAGTGCTGAACGGTCTTTTAAAATTAACTTTTTCGCTGCTAATTTTCCATTCCTGCTCTCTGCAATTGCTCTCGTATTGTGTTCTGGTGACACTCCGCTGCAACCAGTATGATCTTGGGTCATGATTGATCTGTCCATCCATACTGCCAGGCAAGTATGTTTTAACTGAATGAAAGCAGCAGTAGCAATGTATTTGCTGGATAAATAGAAGCCTGCCCATTTGTGTCCAAAGCTTTGTGCTGTATTTAGTAGAAATAGTTCACATTTTTCATGGCCTCTGTTCAAAGAAGCTTAATCCCTGCCACTTGGTCTGAAGCAAGGCCATGTAAACAGAGTAAAGCATACTGGGATCATTTCTGAAGGGAGCACAAATACAACAATGCTATTTTGGTGGCATCAAGACTGTACCAAACTGATGACACATGATTCCAAAACACCAATACTGTATGAGAAGGATATTGCATTTGGGCACGGAGGGCACTATCAGGAGAGGATGATACCAAAGCTGTGTGAGGCTGTTAATTCATGGGATTGGAAGAGTGCCAAGAATGCAAAGCAAAGCGATGCATACTGGCACCAAAGAACCAAAACTGGCTATAAGCCTGATCTAGAGCTCACTGAAGTCAAAAGAAGTCAACCTTTCTATTCACATCAGCAAGTTTCAGGCCATGATTTGTGGGTTTGAAGGTGAAGGCCAGAAATAGGAACTGAAAGCCAGGTTTGCTACACCTCTGTACCAAACACTGTACAGTGCACTAGGCCTGTGTTTCTGGGGTTCCAACAAAAGGTTCATTCCAAGAGTTTTTGCTTCCCTTAGGCACATTCCCCAGCTCCTGCCCACTTCTGCTATTCTTAGATTTGTAACCCAGGCCTTTGCTTTAGTCTACAAGACTGGCTTGGGCCTAGGTTACTATTGCCTATTTGCTCATTGTCTGAATAAATCCTGTCAGCTTTTCATTCATATCTCTGCAGTAGCAGAGAAACTACCTTTGAAGGAATTCAGTGGAGGCTCATAAACATAGACAGATATTGCACAGAAAAGTGTGGAAGCCAACTTTGTTTTGTTGTTAGCTCAGTGATGGTCACAAAAGCACCTGGGCAATTTTATTACTATATAAAGGCTACCCAGGAGAAAGTAGAGGAGTAATATATACACGTAATGACACAGCAAACCTTCATAAACATTAGTCTCAACAATAATTGATTAGCTTAGTTAGAGACTATTCCGGCAGTATGAGAACAGCAAGACTGCATAGGTGATCGACAAAGCAGTTTTTACCGGAAATTAGCATTTATGCTGTTCACATTCAACAACTCCATGCCTTGGAAATCAATTTGGCTGCTATTTTTCCCTCTATTTTTGGACAGGCAAATCTATTAGTCAACAGGTGTCCTTTATAAACCTTCCGCCCCCTGCTTTAAGTGCTAAGCTACAGAAAGACAAATCCTATATTCATTGACACCAATTAGAGAAAAAGGAAATGGCCACCTGTACCCCAAGAAACAACTGATGATGAGTAAAAGAAAGCAGGTATTTATTGGGAGAACGTATGCTGCATTAATACTAGTACCAAGAGTATCATGTAAATCACAGTTAAACAAAAGTGAAATGGAGGGAGGGAGCACAGAGTGTTTAATGTAATCAGCCGCAAAAATAGGACAGGGTGGAAGAGAAGTGCTGTGTTGCTTATTAGCATCTTCTCCACTAGTGGCATACCATATACCCATGATAAACTGTACATGGAAGTGTATCCAGCCTTCCTGAGCAGAAGGATGTAGTGATTACAGTTTGGAGATTTGAAAACAGTCAGCCTCAAAACGTATTGAGAGAACTGGTTCTTGCCACTAAGAACTCTGTTTCAGTTAACTATACGTACAAATTTTAATTTCATTTTCTTTAAATGAAAGCTTAAATTCTAGAGTGCTATGGTTTTCCAGTAAACCAAAAGCAGCCATAAACTTTTGGTCAGATTGACCTTTTACTTTCTGCTTACTTGGTTTTACTCTTAAAAATCAAAGCCAGGATGCCAAATACGAACACAGTATATGTGCTTCTATTCTGCAAATATCTATAGTGGAACAGAAAATGGCAGTTGTCACTGTGGCAGGTATGGGTTTCCTCTGCATTTAAAAGTGCAGTACACAGCAAAGTCATATAAATACATCTTAAATGCCCTACACTGATGAAGCCATCAGAGAAGTGCTGCTAATGTCTGAGCTGTGACTCACTCCAAGCCCTACTGCTTGGAAGTAGGATATTTTGGGGAGTGTTTCCTTTGCCATGCCCTGGAGATAGCTGAATGAATGACATTTAGATTAAAATGTAGCTTTCTTGTTGGAAAACTAAAGAGATTGTGTTGAATGAAGTTAAAAGAAATTGCGTCCAGTCCAGCTGCTGATCTCTACTTGTTAAAAAGCAAATAGAATATGATTGTGATGAAAATATGACCTTTGTGAAGAATTCAATTGCTAATTGGATTAAACATAACTGAAACTACTGCAATATTCTGACTCTCTTAGGACCCATTAGTAGCCTATTGAACTATTGTTCTCTTTCTTCTGCCTCCACTATTTAGCCAGCTAGTCATAGCAAAGAGAAGGCAAAAAAAGAAAAAACTTCATGAGCAGTGTTGCTTCTTTCTGGAAGGGGAGAAAGAGAGGGGAGGAAGAGGGTAGTTTGCTCTTGCTTTTGGCACACATTTTGCACCAGCCCAGGTCACATATACAATATATCTGATCAAAACATGCACCCAGTCATGGACACTCTGGTCTTCAGTCCTTCATCCAGGTAAATCAGAGAAGACCCTATCATACAGAACTCTACTGCATGAAGGTAGCACAGAATACATGCAAACGATCCCTGAGCTCTGCCATGCCAGACTGTTACTAGTATTGTTATCTGAAGAGCTAGGTGGGGTCTGGATTTGCATTTGTCTAGAAATTCTATGATTTGGGAATTGTTTGCATTTCAAAACAGAGCAAAACCCAAGAGATGAACTAATGAATTTAAACAGATTTAGATTAGTTCAGAAAAGCCAATTATAAGGACTATGGGACAAGGAAACAAGCTGCCCAGATAAGCAGTGGATTCTCTCTCCTTCATTGGAGGCTTTCCGGAAGAGGCTGGATATACATTTGTCTAGAATGGTTTAGAAACACTGGATCCTGCATGACTCCTGGAGACAAGGCTAGGTAAGACTCAAGGTCTTTTCCAACAACCTCAAAATTTCCTCAGTCATTTATCTGGGATGTACGTGTTAGCTGTGTTGGTCTGAGACAAAAAGAAATGGAAAAATCTAGAACTCCTGGTTCTGAAATGATACATTTTATTTTAATGATTGAATTTTAGCCGATTTTGGATCATAAACTTCATTGCTGAACAACAAGAAAGATTTCTACACCTTCCTGCCTGCCATCTGACACCACCAGAGAAGAAATTCTGCTTGATCTACACAACAAACAGCAAGCTCACAAACAGACCCTCATGGATCCAGAGGGACAGTTTTCCAGCTTCTGCTTCCTCTGTGCAAAAATGAAGTTTATTTCCTACATATGGGGACATTTTACTGTCTTGAACTTACCCTGAGCCTGATGAAGGGTGCATGAGCCCAAAAACTTGCAGAAAAAGATTTTTTTTTTGCAATTTCTCAGCTGATTTAATAAAAGGTATCATTTTGGAACCAACGGTTCTAGATTTTTACATTTCTTCTCAGTCAGTTATAACATTTTGCTTTGATATATTCTAAAAACAATCATTTTCCATGTAAAAGCAAAACACTTCATTTCAAAATGAATATGAGAATAGTTCATTAAATTTTTCTACAAAATGTCATTGCACTCAGAATGTTTTTCAAAACAGATTTAATGTTGATGAAAACAATCTATTTGATCAAAAAATGTTTCAGTGATAAATTTCTGGGCAGCTCCAATTTGTTGTAGCCCCAGCAGATCCCCTGGGAAAATCCTACTGTGAGCTATACAAATACAGAGTAAAAGTAATCCTGGTCCTTGCAAAAACGTGCAGTTCTAACAGACAATGAAACAAAGGAACTAGTGCCACCATTCTGTTTTCAAGTTGGAAGCTAGAACACAGAGCCATCATGTGACTAGTCCAGGGTCACAGGGAGAAAATGAATGAAACACATTGTAACTCAGTCCAGCACCAGAACCTCAAGACCATATTTTCTCTCTGGACCTGATGGGTCAGAAAAGCCGCAGATGGCTTTTCAGGGCGCCAAGAATTAGTCTTAACTAGGGCTAGGTACAGACATTCAAAAAGCCCGAGATGGCCTCGATCTTAGTTACATGGTTTTCTGTAAGCGGCGTTGTTTAAATCAATAGTGAACAGAACATGTATCTGCCCTTTGGTGGGATACGGCCAATCTTAGACGGGGTTCTGCCATTTTTAAACCAGTCTATGCATGCCAAACTTCTGTTCTGTTACAGGCATAGGCCAGTTTTGTATGCTGAACTTCTGTTCTGTTATGGGGACAGACCGGTTTTCAATCACTTACACCAGTAAAAGCGTAATGCCTGTACCCAGCCTTCATTATTTTAACACAGAGAACATTTTGAGCTGTGGCTTTTAACCAGAAACCTATCTTTGTTCCTGAAACATTACTGTCTAGCTAGGAATTAAAAAAATAGTGATTCAGAACACTAAAGAAAACTATGAACATTCAGAAGAGCATATTAGGATTCCCACTTCCAAAGCTGTGAAACTTCAAACCCTGTGAACTCTCTGTAAATTATACAAATAATAAGTTACAATTGCAAGACTATCATTGTAGTGAATGCCAGGAATACAGTAGTAATAAACCATCATCCTCAGAACAAAGGTGCAAAGTGCTTTCCACCCACACTTCAGCTTCCCTCTCAGAGCCCCCACACAGCAAGGCTGAAATCTAGACAGCCTAAATGAGCCTCCGGCATCAATATTGTTTTACTGACAGCCGCACATCTTTAGACTGCAGCGTAAAGAGAAACACATTATTTCTATTACCTGTCACAGTAACAGGTGCTATTACTCACACACATCAAAATCTCCCTGAAAACAAATCTGTCTTTGTGTCTTTTTCCATTCTGCCTGGCTACAGAATGATTTTCTGATCCCCATTCACCAAAGTGCCATCCACTCTGACATCTCTCCTCCAATCCTACTTCTATTGGATTGCCTATACACAGTGAATTATCCAGCTTGTAAAAGGTAAGATAGATTTTAATGGGCTCATCTACACGTGAGCTTTAATACACAGTAGCCTATTTAACTGCACATTAAAGTGACACGTAAAAACCATGCCATTACTTTAATGCGCAGTAAAATAGGCTACTGCGCATTAAGCATCACTTAAAAACTGTGTGCATTCATTACTGTGCATTAAGGCAGCCTAATGCACATTTGTTTAGTACCTCACGTTGGAAGACATTTATAGACATGCTCCGGGAGGCAGGGGGAGGGGCAGGGGGTATGATTTAATTAGGAAGCCACGCTAATTAAAAGTGCCCAAGTGTCACATGAATCAATGTCCCTGCACTGAAAAAAATGGAGGCTGGGCATTTTGAAATAAAGCTCACTCAATAGGATCATAGACAGACACAGGAGGAACACCAGCCCACCAACTGTTAGCACAGGCTTAGTGAAGGGGCACTTGGAGGGGTTGGATATGTTCACATCAGCAGGGCAGGATGAACTTCATCCAAGGGCGCTGAAGGAATTGGCCAGCGTCATAGCAGAGCCACTGGCACGGCTGTTCGAGCACTCATGGTGCTCCAGTCAGGTCTTGGAGGACTGGAAAAGGGCCAATATAGTCCCTATTTTCAAGGAGGGGAGGAGGGAGGAACCAGGAAACTATAGGCCAGTTAGTCTCACTTCTATCCTTGGGAAAACTCTGGAAAAAAAATCATTAAGTATCACATTTGTGTGAGCCCAGCAGGGGAAATAATGCTGAAAAGAAATCAGCATGGATTCATTGCAGGTAGATCCTGCCCGACTAACCTTGTTTCTTTTTATGACCAGGTCACAAAATGCTTAGATGCAGGAGTCAAGGTAGATGTTATCTACCTAGACTTTAAGAAGGACTTCGATGCGGTATCTCATTCTGTTCTCGTAAATAAACTAACAGGCTGTGATGTAGATGATTACACAGTCGACTTGGAAAGATGTAGGCAGTGGAGTCCCACAAGGCTCGGTCCTTGGACTGGTGCTAGTGAATGTCTTCATCAGTGACTTGCATGAGGGCATGGAGAGCACTCTGTTCAACATTGCAGATGATACCAAATTATAGGGCAACGTTAACACATCAGAAGGTAGGGAACAGATTCAGGCGGATCTGGAAAGGTTGGAAAAATGGGCAGAATGAAATAGGATGCAGTTCAACAAAGACAAGTGGGAAGTGCTGCACCTGGGCAAAAAGAACCACCAACGCACTTACAGGCTGGGGGAGGACCTTCTCAGTGGCACAGCAGTGGAAAGAGATCTTGGAGTCATAGCTGACTCCAAGATGAACATGAGTCATCAATGTCACAAAGTGATCAACAAGGCTAACTGCACTTTATCATGCATTAGCAAATGCATGATGAACGGGTCCATGGAGGTGATGCTTCCCCTCAACGTGGCACTGGTCAGGCCACAGATGGAGTACTGCATCCAGTTTTGTGCAACAATCTTCAAGAGGGATGCAGAGAATCTTGATGGGGTCCACAGGAGGCCTGCAGGCAAGGCCCTATGAGGAGAGACTGAGGGACCTAGATCTCTTCAACCTTCTCAAGAGAAAGTCCCTTCTGACCCTAACATTTATGAATCTATGAATGAGCTTTAGTTCAAAGTGCCTCACCACCTTTTTTCAGCACAGAGACACTGATACCTGTGATGATGGGGGCTGCTGGACCATGTTAATTTCTGTGCTCCAGCAGACTCGATTAATTGAGTTGGCTCTGATGCGCTGGATTTACAGTGTGTTGGAGCACCCTCCCTGCATGTGTGTAAGTGCCTGGAGGTACTAAATTTAATGCACATTAGGAAAAGTACCTTAATGCATGTGTAGACACATCCACTGAAGTATTAGGATGCTTCAGAGTTGAAACCAAGGAACACTGTGATTTTAGCAAGATAACCCACCCTTATTCATTCTCGGTTCAACCCTCCATTGTTGCCTGCAGCAGCTACATTTCATCTACTCTGAGGTTGTAAAAAGGACCACCTGGCATCCCTCCCTTTGCTCTGTGCAAGCTTCAAGGACATATAATTGGGCATTGTGTAAATAATACACAAATAGCAGTTGCAAAACTTTAGTGAGCTTAGAAGAATGAAGGTGCTACAATATCTGGGGCGTTTATATACATGCTCCAGGAGTGGCTGGGGGCATGTTAATTAGAATGACTCTGAAAGCCACACTAATTCAAGGGCCTGGAATGTCATGTGTATCAGTGTCAAACAATTAATTGAGCCTGCTCCAGCGTGCTGCTCTTACAGTGCGTTGGATCAGCCTTGCTGCACATGTATAGGCACCCCCGTTACCTAGGCTTCTTTGGCTGAATCTGCGATCTGGGTTTGAGCTAGGAGAAATTTTCCAGCTGAAACAAGTGGAAGAGCTTAAAAGGAATCCATAAACGTTTCAAGCAAGTCTGGATTGCATTTTTTCCCAGCAAATAACATTTTCAACTAAAGAAAGTCAAAATATTTTGTTTTGACATTTTCAGAACAAAATGAGCCTGATTTTTTCCCTTTAAAATTACATCCTATTTCAACATCTACAAAAAATTACAAAAAACCTGACAATCCCTAACTGAGAGATTCTGTTTAACCCAAAATGAGAAGATCTCGCTAAACCAAAGCACTGAACATGAAACAGATTTGTGAGTTGACCGCAATTGAAACTTCCTGATTTTTCCAGTTTGGTTCAAGCAGTGCACTGAAACATCATTTGTTTTCAAGGCTATAGTCTGGAGAGTTTACTATTCTGTACTTCAGGGAGTGGGAAAGCATCTGTCTGAGTATTCTCCGGTTTCCTTTTTTCAGGGCTATATAACTTACACTTTGTCTTTCCCATCATGTGCTTGAATTCCTCCTCAATGCTTCTCTTTCTGGGCTACCAGTAAGGAAAGGATCGCTGCTGATATTTTACCAGCATGAAGGAGGAGCCTCTTCTAGGGTTCTGGGTACTTCAGCTCATCAATCACAGTTCACCATTTTTAGTAAGTCTTTAGTTTGATTCTTTTGTTGCAGGCACACACCAGGATTCAATCCACAGCCCACTCCAATCTACCCACTACAGTCCACCCCCAGCACAGACTGGGTAAACTCCAGACTAGAGTTCCCTCCCCTTTCCCTTCTCCCCCTCTCATCATGCAGAGAGCACTGGTGCAGCCTAGCCCCAATCAGACAGAAGTTAATGAAGGCATTCCACTTTGGAGTGCCTTCATCTGAGCCCTCATGTAATGAAAGTTAATTTGTCACATGACAGAGCACTTTTAAAGTGCTTTGCAACCATGCACTTCTGTCAGGACATGGCTGTAGATTGCTTTCAAGGGGTCAATCGCATGACAAATGCCACTTCTGTCAGCACCCTCAGAGACTTCTGGGAATTCAGAGAAGAGCAGCATAAATGATGAAGCAGCCAGGAGTACCGATTTATTGAAAAAAATTGAATTGGTTGAATATACACACTTTGGACAAGTGACTGAAAACAGAAGAAACACCTTTAAGTATTTGAAGGGAGAAAAAGCATTTAGGACCAAGAAGGTATGAACTCAAAGAAAAAAAAAAAAAATGGCCAAAACCTAAGCAATGGAAAATTTATTACGCAGGAAAAAATTCTAGTGGTCTGTTGGCCTGTAGAAGCAGTAATAGAAATTCTCTGGCCCAAGCCAATTATGACTAAAGTGGACAAAGCACAGTTGAAAATAAAGGAAGGAACAATATTAATGAAGTTCAACTATATAATCTAGATAAGAACATATCCAAGGATGTTTTCCATTCTAGTTTCCATGAAGCAGATCTGAGAAACACAGCAAGATCCCATTGGCAAGGTTAAGTCTTTTGTTCTGTATTTGCTATGTAAACTGTGCCATCTGCATTTTAATAATACTGCCTTGTTTCATCAGTTCAGCAATGGCTTCTCTGCCGGTAATAAAACTGTATCTTTTTCTTAGATCAAGCCAGAATCACCCAGTGGTGATCAGAGGTGGAATTTGAAAAAATGTGGGAGAAAACAATTATTTTTTGTTGCTCGTTTGTTCAGATCCCGCTGCAAAATCTCCTCCTGGTTTCAGAGCTGAGCTATGAGAACTGCTTTGTGTTGCATTTTATGAAAGAGTTCTAGTAAAACTGAGCACAGTGCTTCATTAGCTAGTCAGCCCCAGAAGGCTCATCATTCATCACAGCATCAATCTTAGTCACCATTGATGCAGGTCATGGAGCCCTATGTCTTCCACCTCCTCAAGAAACCTAAAAAGAGGTAGTTAGCTCTGTTAATCTCTGAAGTTAGATAGAAGGCAGGGCGTGGTGACACTATAGAGACTAATTGGTTCAGAGAGGCATAAGTTTTCATAGGCAACAGCCTATTTTGTCAGATGCTTTGTCATCCTAAAGAACTCAAAGCAAAGACAAAACATGGCTCCAAGATAATTCAGTCCTCTTGAAAGGATGAAAGTTGGCTACCAGGTTCAGGAAAAAAAAGAGGTGAAGAAGGGTGTTTGTACCCGAAAGCTTGCAAAGAAGATTTTTTTCAACTATTTTAGTTGGTCTAATAAAAGATATTGGATTTACTCAAAAGAACCTTGTCTTTCAGAGGAAACAAATGCTTTTACAAGGGGCAACGTCTCTACCCTCAATAAGATAAGGTGCTAGAAATGTCCAGGGAAGCTGATTTAGGCAAAACAAAGTGCTGGTGCCCAGGTATGAATGGAAGTTAAAGCAGCAAATGAGTAACTTGCGATTTCCAGGAGAGGTATGTATGCAAGGTCATGGGTATAATAATGGGCCATAATATACTACCAGGTCTCACTAGTTCATGTGCTAATGATCCCAGTGGGATTAAAAACAAACAAAAACAAACAAACACCACGATATATTACAATCCTTATATGTCTTTCATTATGTTCATAAAAGACTGTATATATTTTCCAGCTGAAAGAAGGAGTAAGTAACTGGATTCTGAAGTTTTGCATAGATACCAGCTCTTAGGTGATGAAATTACATTATACTTAGGGGTAAAGTAGTTCCTGTATGTCTGGTGTTACTATCAGTTCTGACCAACTATTCAGAAGAGTTGCCTCCTATGGAGCAGAGTGTCTAGGCTTCAAGACTTACTGCCTTACAGTGACTTAAGAAAAAGTGAATGATTTACAAACTAAAATTGAAATAATCATTCCATTTATGATACCAGAGAAATCCTCCTCACTTGTAGTGTCCAAGTCCCCCCCGTGTTGAGAGGTGTATTTATCAAGCTGATTTCCTTGAGGATGTTTTCTCTGATGCAACTGAATTTGAGTTGCAGATGTTTGGACTGTTCTCAGTTTTCATTGTTTATTTCTTGTCCCATCACCCCTGATCAGCCTTTAAAATACCAGCACAGAAAAGCTGCTCCCTCTCCACCAAAAAGATATGTTCCTTCCCTTCAGGGTCCTTTTTGAATAGCAATCAGGGGTTCCAACAACAGGTAGAAGGTGGCCTGCCAGTTCCAACAGGTTAAGTCACTGCTGCAAACTAATGAAATGAATATATTAGGAATGCATTTCCACCTATTTCTTCTAAGGGCTAAGAACAGGGGCAATTTTCTACTATATCTGTGGGAACTTTCACCCCCATTTTTCTCAGTTCCAAGCCAGCTTTAACTGAATGATACCTCTGAGAGTCACTCTTTTTGAGGGCTTGCTTTGCAGTGTGACCCCCACCAAATGATGTTCCTGGATTCTAGTTAATCCGGGACCTGTGTAACTCCTTTGTTGAGACAGAAGCTGTGCGTCATTGTGTGTGACTACAGATAGAGTAGGTATCTGGATATAATATGGCTGAAGGTACTTATAGTCTCAAAACAGTATATGTAACCATAACAATCCAGGAGCAATAATTACAGGTTACTGGGCCACATTCCACTGCCCTGCTCCTCCTTGAGCGACCTCCCTGGGCCATCAGGCTTTGCTACTCACATACCAGCCTCGCCATGCAGTCCCTTCAGTTCCTGCAAGTTCCTTTACTCTGCATGGTCCGGCCTTGTGCCAAACCCTGGGCTAATTCTGCCCCAGGCCCCTAACCAGGCACAACTCATATATCTATTCACACACATATACTGGGCTCCTAGTCCTCTGGTTTTCCCCCCACCCCTTACTGGGGGCTCCACACCCATCCCCGCACTGGGGCTCCTGATCTCTACCCCCTCACTGGGGCTTTCCTCCCCAGTTGGGCTCAGGTGGCCATAGCCATGCTTGGTCCCCCTTGTACCCACACTGTTGTGGGGGATAGGGGCTAAGATATCTCAACCCACCTTTCACCAGGGTGGTAACTGGCCCGGTATTTCCAGGGGGGGGGGGTCCTGCACCACACTGGGGAACCCCACCAGGCCACCCACTCCTGACAGGGTGCAGTTTTAGGTCATGCCCAGGGCCAGGAGCCTCCAAGCCATCCCCTTAAGTGCCTGTCCTTACCTCCAGGATATTGCATTTAGCCTTGCAACCAGACAATGTTTCTGCCAGCAGTGAACTGCTCTGTTTATATTGGCAGCCAGAGATCTAAAATGGCCACTGCAATCAAGCACCTGCTGACTGCTTGTCCCAGCCCTTAAAGTGGCAGGCACCAACAGTGCCCTGCCACAGAGTTGTTTGAAGTTCTGTTTTGAAGATACTCCATTTGAAAACACTCCAAATGAGATTCAAGCAGTTTTCACTGCCCACAATACATAGTATTTAGCATGCAAGAGAAGCTCTTTCATAGACCCAGGAGGATGGACAATTAAATAATCTGTTGACTCCAAAATCAGTAGTCATAACTGCTACTTTGGAATATTGTCATCTAAGGATATGATGACGAAAGAACAGTGTGAGCTCCTTTCAAAACTCAGCAGTTGGTCGGGCCTTGGTTCACTGTGTGGACTCTAAAAAGAAGTTCTTTGGCAGTCCTCACTTTTTTTATTAGCAAAAATACCGTTGGAGCAGGAGGGAAGAGCTGATTGGAGCCTACAAAATAACCTGATCTTTATAAAACAAATGTGGACCATGGAGCCATTCAATGAGGATTCAGCTGGTTTGTCTGTTAAACATTCCTAATGTTCATGGCAAAAAGCCTACCAGTGTCTATCATGATAATAAAATAAATTCTAAATATCTGTATGTTTTGATGTTTGCTTTTGGTTTCCTTATCACAGAATAATTAAAACGCCCCCAACCCTTTCACTAACTAGGATGTGGGTATAGCTGCCCCTGCAGTCACAGCTCCTGCCAGCAGGTCTCAATCTGTCTGGCAGCTGGGCATACTGAATGTCTGATGGGGCGGATGTGGGGTTTGTAGGAGGGGGGTGGGAAGGGGTGTAGGGGGATGTGGGTGGGTGTGTGTGTGTGGGGATGTGCGGCGGGGGTAGGTAGGTGTGGGTGGATTGTGGGAAGACTGTGGGTGTAGGGGGAATGTGGGTGGGGGAGCTGCTCAGTAGGGGTGGGTTCCTTGCGCCCCCACAGGGCTCAGCCCACCCCACTCATACAGCACATGGACTGTGCCCCCACAGGGCCCACATGCACTCCTGCACAGCCCTCATACTCCCCCACAGGGCCCATATGCTCCTCTCTCCACAGCAGCAGCCCATCCAAGTGCTTAAGGCCACTGCTTGCAGGGACTGCATGTCATGCTGGGCCGGGTCCTGCGTGCCGTCAGGCTGGGCCAGTTCCATTCACAGAGGACCCAGCCTGGCATGACATGCAATCCCCATGAGCAGCATGGGGCCTTGGGTGACAGCCCAAGTGGGCCAGAGCTGCCCAAAGGTACACAGCCCTGCTCTGAGCCGGGCTGGGCCCATGTGGTTTGACACAGGCAGCACCAGGTGCCAGGCAGCCAGGGCCAAGCCACACTGCTCTGTGCTGTGGGTGGGTTTTGCCAGGAGGTCCCCGAGTGCCCCAAAGGGCTGCTGCTGTGGGGGGGAGCTGTGGGCAGTGGGGGGGGGCAGGCAGGGGACCCACCCCTCCAAAGAAGCCTCCCCCCGGTTCCCTGCATCCCCACTGCCCCTATGCTCTAGTCTCCCCCACCCCCAGTCCCTTACTTATCTCAGATGGAGCTGGGGTCCATGCAGGCTGCTCCACTCTAGGCTGCCTTGCATGTGGAGGCAGCATACTTCAGCACCACGGCAAAGGGCAGCCATAGAGATGCTCTGGCAGGCTATCGGAGCATCTCCTTGCAGGACCTGAGCCTCTGGTTGCCTCAGGG
>NW_017729029.1:1001849-1004120 GCF_001723915.1 Gavialis gangeticus
GCTCTGGCAGGCTATCGGAGCATCTCCTTGCAGGACCTGAGCCTCTTGTTGCCTCAGGGCATGGTGCCCTGCCCCACTTTTTTTCTGGGGGCTTTTTTGGGGGGATACCTGGATATTGGGGTTTTTTTGTTCCCAGCATACTTCTTGCCAATCTAAAACTGCTTTGAGAAGTGGCAAGAGGCACATGCGGACTCATCTGGACACGCCCCTGCAGTGCATGTCACTGATCTCCTTTATTCATTGAGTCAGACTAGAAAAAGATAGAGATGAATTATATAGTCTGTATACTTTTCTTCCTTTCAAAATATTAATTCCAAAAGCTTTTGCTTTTTCTTAACACTTCTTTCACTGTGCCTAACATGGAGTCTGACTTTTTTATTTGTATTTTTTATTTGTTTTATTGGCCCATTTTATTTTTTATTTGTTTTATTTGGAAGTTTTACCCCTCCCCTTGCTGAGACCATGACAGTCTTGAATTATATCTGTACACATACTTGAATTTTCAGTGCTGCATAGTTGGTAGCAACACAGCCATCTTTATTTGAAGGATCTGAGTTTGCAGAACTTGCCATGATTCCTGGCAGAGAACTAGCAGTTTTGGCACATGTCACACTCCAGCTTAAGCTTGGTCTTTAAGCATACCAGCCCCCACCCCAAGGGTGATTGCTGGGAGAATGAGAAGGAAAGCTCCTAGAACAATGTATTGCCCATCTCACTATTGTGTATGTCAAGTGGCTACTTTCAGTGTTGGCAAATACCAGCTCCATCTCACACCCATGTCTGTGCCCTGCACCAAGCATACTGGGTCTCAGTGCCCTCTCACACCCATATCTGAGCCATTATAACTGCAGGACAGTCCAGGATCCCAGTGCTAAAACCTCCTAACTCAAGCAACTACTTGCATTTTCAAGTTATCAAATACCAAAGTGATAATCGAGTACTTTGCACTTCCAGCAACAAAACCTGCTTTACCTATTTAACCTCACTCATACCCACTCACAACAAGGAAGCATGGAGATAAGAAATTATTGGGGGTCTTTAAAAGGAGGCTGGATGAAAACCTTGCCAGGGTCGTTTGACCCCAGTACTCTTTCCTGCCATGGCAGGGGGTTGGACTTGATGATCTGCTCAGGACCCTTCCAACCCTACCAAGTATGAAACTATGAAATTACAGGCTGTGGAGCTATACGTGGTGGTAAAACTACATAACACTTCATGCAGACAGATCCTAAATCACATTTGCATGATGAACATTACAAAACCAGTTGCAGAACCTGTTTCAACTACACTATGTCCATTGAGCTTTAGCTATCATGCAATGATTGGGCCCCTAAATGAAGTTTAACCCCATGCATGTGTATCATGATACACATTGTAATACAATATCAGGTTTTAAAGTATAATGTCTATCATGGCTAATGGGAGCAGACAACAGTCACCTACCTCACTGATGTTTTATCACCTGATTCTGATTACTCTAAGCTCTTTCTGTTAGATATTGGATGAAGAAAGCCAGTTTACAATAGGCATCTCATAAGTAATTGGGTTGAACCATATTTTCCTCTGGTACCATTATCTATTCACTGGTCCACCGTAAAAATAACAGATGTGGTTCTGTTCAAAGCAATTCCTTTTTAAAACAAGCATACTATAATTTTTAGTGACCTAGGTAAAAATGAGTCAGTTAACTTTGAGACCATAAATTATCTAAACACAAATGGGATCAGATCATATAAGCTAGGTAAAGACAGTCAAAAAGCTCAAGGCTGAATAGGTACAGTCTTTGAAGGTTAGTCTAAGCTGCATAGCTTGAACTGATTAATAAATGGACTGACATTCACTTTGATGCAGGAAATGCAGCCACACATCTGTAGCGACTGAAGACAGAAGCTGGGGCGGGAGGGGGCAGGCACTAGAGCACCCCTGTCAGCCACTGCCAAAGGGGAGGGAAGGGAGACTTTTTCTCCATCCCTGCTGGAGCGGAGGGGGCATAGCCAGGCTCCAGCCTGGGGCTAGCATACTGAAGGGTGAGAGTTTAAATCCTCTCTTTGGCTCACCTAGGACTCCAGCCCAGGTCTGCAGTGGGGAAGGGGGAGGGCAGTGCCTGTCAGGCTTCTGCCCATCCAGACTGAAGTGGGGTGGGGAAAGGTAGTGGCATTGAATTTATAAGAGCTTGAACAAGAATAGTCCTTTCTCTGAAGCAACCGTGTATTGAGCACAGCACTTTGCAACCTCAAGCACACAACAGAACAATCAAAACCCATCATCTAA
>NW_017729029.1:1009120-1012927 GCF_001723915.1 Gavialis gangeticus
GGCTAAACACTGTGTAGCAACCAGAGCTAAAATAATTATAGCTAGGTGAGGAAGAATGCAGTTCTCCTCTATGGCGGTTTTAGAATATACAAGAAGGGAAAATAAAGAGATTTCCTATTCAGTGCTTTCAACAAAACGAGAGTGAGAGTGCACGGAACTTAGTCTAACTTAACTGGACTGTAATAAACCAAAAAGACAAGTCTTTGCTTAGGCCTTCCAGTCTCCCACCTTTTACAGCTTCTGCTTTATAATATAAGTGTAGTTTTTTGCTTTCTTTTGTCACACTAGCTCAAGCAGTCTGGGACCCTATTCTGTTCCCTTAGCTCCATCTCCAGCACATACATGTGATGACTGTGTCCAGGTCTTTGCCAACACTTCCTACCGCTCAGTCTGGTCCTGCTTGGCTTAGGTCTGTGCTCACAGGTGGCAGGGGACAAGTCCCTCCAGCCCCAGTTCCCCAGCCTCTTCCCTCTCCCCTATGGCCTGGGGGACATGAGGGGAATCACACCCCCTCCCCCTCTCCTTATCAACTGCTTACTTTAGTCTCTGCCAGAAGTGGGAAGGGGTAGAGTCTTCTTCTTAAGAAGGGTCATATCTTGTCCCTTCCTCTAATAGGTCTCTGGCTAGGAAAACACATTTTCCTAGGTAGGTGGGTCAATATCTGAGAAACAATCAAAGCTATTAGCCCCATACTGCAGTCTAGATGGCTCTTGGATTAACATTTTAACAAGGTGTTAGTTACCTTTGCTGCACAGGCAGTGGTTTTACATGAGTTTGTTAAAGAATGGTAGGGGCAGGCAGGGGGGAAATAACACCCCCCCCCGTCCCCTTCATATTCCAGTTGGCATCTGGCCATACCCCCACTCCTGCCACTGGAGCAGTGTGGGGGAGGGTGCCTTGACAGGGGCTGCTGTGCCCTGGCCAGGCAGACCCTGGGTGGGGTCTGGTGAGGGGAAGGAGGGAGGAATAAGCCCCCTCCCTGCCCACTTTTCTCAGGGGGCCATGCTGAGCCAGCATCTGGCCATGTCCCTGGCTTTGATCTGGCTAGAGAGCAGAGGGGTGGGGCCAGCCCTTCTCTCTGAAGCAGACAGCCCAGCACAGCCCAGGGCTGCAAAGCATCCTGGGATGCTAGGGGACTCTAATTTAACTTAAACCAGGAAGGGGTCTGGGACAAAATTTGCATAAACTTGTTTGACCGAGATCAGTTAAGTCTACATTCAACCATGTTTATTTTAAGCCAGTTTTGGCAATTTTGAAACTCATTTATGTGCACTGAACTTATGTTCTGTTATAGGTTTAAACTAGTTTCTGATCACTTAAACCAGTTTATGTGTAACTTCTGTCCTTGGCCATATTTGAGCAGGGGTTCATAGCAGATGCAGCCTGTTTGACACATTGTGGTAGGGAGTGCAAGGAAAGAGGTAATAGAACATCTGTTGGCTTGAAGAACAGGGGTTTCAGAAAGGCATTCAAATAGACCGATAGAGAGCAGTCATATAGAAAAGGGTTAATGGGGATGTCATAAGGCATTATATTTTAATAGAAAGAACTGGCTGGGATATGCAGAAACAATTGCAATGCTGAAAATGAGTTGAGGAGGAGGAAAAAAGTGAGCAGTATTGTACTACTCTAAAAATAAGGAATATTTTTATATGTGGATGGGAGTTAATAGATCTATTCCAGCTCTCTGAGTTACAATTTGTCCTTAATGTAACTCTGCAAATTTCTAGAGAAGTACAACAGCATTTCATTGCGAGTTAATGAAACTCAGTTGCTAGTTCAGTATTTATAACTACAGTAGAATCTCCTATTTTAATGCGTCTCTTATATTGAAAAATCAGTTCAAGTTGTATCCTTAGGATTTACCCAGAGGCCACAGATTCAATGCCTTGTTCTGCTGTGCAGGAAACCAATATGCTTGTTGCTTTCTAAGCATATTAAGAAGTCTTGTCCTTGCCCTACAGTCATACCCATATTCTCTGTCATTTTCTTTATATGAATTTCATCATCCATGGAAACTGTGTGATTTACAAGTACTCAGAGAAAACCAGGAGGCTGCAGCTTCTTCTCAGTCATCTCAGCCAAATGTGACTTTGCAAATGATCATGTCACAAATAATTCCCTACTGAGAATTGTGTGACAAGTCACAAGTTATGCCTTTTCTGTCAAAATATCTCTTACTAGCTCAGACAAATGGAAACTACTTCCAAACTCTTGTCCCATCTACTCATATCACATTGTCTGTAGTTGCTCTAATAGTGTTGCTGCTTAATGGGGCTGTTATTGCAAAGGATGTGTACTAACACATATTACATAGATGCCCAGGGCTTGCAATTTGTTCAGTTTTCCTGGTCCTCGTCAACATAACTGTAACTCTAGAATCTTTTCTCTTAGACAGAGGGTAACCAACCATAGAGCGGTCCTTTCCCATTTCATTAAACAAAAAAAAATAACCCAAGGGCTAAAATCCCATGGGGGCATATTTTAGTTGAATATACATCTTTCACTTAAGTACATAGGATGCATATTTGAAGGACTGTTATAACCAATTGAATTGAGCAGAAGATCCTATTTTGAAATAAGACTGGGTGATTCCTTCAGGTGGGAAACTAGCAGCCATTTTAAAATTATTTAACAGGAAAACTATGCTATAGTTTATGACAAGACGCAATAGGACAACACATCCAGCTGGATCTTCAGGATTCAGGGCAGCAGAATAAAACTGGTGTTTTATATAGACTGAAGTTTACTAACTCACAAAAGAAAAAAGCACAGGATTCCTAATATTGGCACAGGCTCCTACAAATGCCTGTAAATCAATATCATGTGGGAACTGATATTTACCTAATGGCCTGCCTTTTAGCATTCTTCTCTGATGACACACAATTTTGTGCGACTATGTGTTGTGCACAAAAAAATGCATAAAAGAAGAGGGCAAAGGATTTTTTTCTGGGTCAGGAACAAAAGAGAACAGTATAAGTAACAGATGAGAAATGAATGCCTTTGGAAAGTTCATGCTCCTTATCCAAATTCACAGGAAAAGGCTGAGTCCAAAGCCAAGGATTTCAGGGATCATGTATCCATGCTTAAATGATCATACATTACTTAGACTTTATTAAACTGATTTCTGAAGGAAAATAATTTCCTTTGATTATCTTCTCTATTGGCTCATTCCATCAGTTTCCAGACAGGTATAATTTGCAGTTGTCTGAGAATAAGTGTCACCTATTCAAGAACAGGATGAAGTTCAATATCACTTAAAATCCTACCAGCTAAAATATTCAGGAAAATACTATGCCAGAACACCTTCCTGGGGCTCTTCTATGTTGGGGCATGGAGGGTATAAGGAGTCATAGCATAAGGGACATAGCATAAGAGATCAGTGGTTTCCTGACATGCACTTCTTTGGCATGTCCACACAAGTGTGCACGTACCTCTTGCAGCATCTCAAACCCCTTTGAGACAGTGCAAGATGCATGGGCGGGAACAAGTTGGTGTAGACACCCATACAGTCCAATGGGTCGCCAACTGGTTAGAGAGTCGCACCCAGAGAGTGGTAACAGATGGGTCCTTCTCGACCTGGAAGGACGTGGGAAGTGGGGTCCCACAGGGCTCGGTCCTTGGGCCCGCACTGTTCAATATCTTCATCAGTGATTTGGATGAGGGGGTGCAAAGCACCCTGTTCAAGTTTGCTGATGACACTAAGATGTGGGGGGATGTGGGCACAATAGAGGGGAGCAACAGGCTACAGTTGGACCTAGACAGGTTACAAGGATGGGCGGAGGAGAACAGGATGGGGTTTAACAC
>NW_017729029.1:1013512-1026808 GCF_001723915.1 Gavialis gangeticus
CATTTGACCCCAGGGCTCTTCCTGCCATGGCAGGGGGTCGGACTAGATGATCTGCTCAGGTCCCTTCCGACCCTAGAAACTATGAAAGTTGACCCAAGTTTGGGAGGAAATAGTAAAAAGTCTGTGCTCACTAGAGTATGTTCCCACAGAGCCCAGAATGAAGCTAAAGATTTCTGAATGTCACCCTTCTCACATCGTCATAAAATATTTGTGAAACCTGTTGGGAAACTGTGACATGCCCCCCCATGCTGGTCAACACAGTGGGTAGCAGCCTACTACTGCTATCCTGTACTCCGTTAGTTCAAGTGGCAGAGGTCTGTGGCGGTTCTGAATATTCCAACCCTGTTAATGAGCCATGAGGATGTCAGTGTAATAGGAGTTCTTATCTCTGGTCGCATTAAAAAAAACCCTTAAAAATTTATTTTTTAAAAGAGGTCTTCATTAAAGGAACATTATTCAGCTTGGAAAGACAAACACTCAAAAGTTAACAAATGGGAGATTTAAGATGAACGGTTCATTCATCCCTTTGCATACATGTCATGGCATTTTTTCAGTGTATGACCTCTTCCTATTTTTTCTCTACAGGGACACTACTTTGTTCAATACATGAGACGGACCTGCTGTGGTATTTAATCAAGGCTAATGAACAAAAGAATGGAAAGTTGGATCCTTTCTTCCCTTGCTGCAGAAGCTGGATGGCCTCAGGGTAAGGAAAACCAAATAGCGCTCCAAACAACATCATTTTATCCCTGCCTCTGCCACAGAATTCCTGCTTGATGTTACGCATTTCATATAAATCAAACTTGGCACCAGCAGTCACTAATTGTGTGTTCCTCATTTTTTAGGACCCAATTTAAGAGCGGTGTATCGGATTTATAAAAGCATTCTACATGCTTCCTTGTATGTTACGTACCAAAAGAAGTCATTACTTTGAAAAGAGGAAGTGCTAACTAAACCCTTGGAAAAATTAGGTTCTAATTATCTCAGACTGGGCATCCAAAATTAGCAGAAATGTTTTACCTTCCTTTTTCTGGGACTCAGTGTCCCATCAAGAAAATAGGGACGACACCAATATTCCTACCCCAAACAGGTATTGTGAAGGTAAATTAGTTACTGTTCATGAAGCACTATAGTCTAATACTGATAAGAACCTTAAAAAAAGCCTGAAGAAATGATTAAGTCTTCAGAGCAGGGTTTCAATACTATGCCGTAAATAAGGCCTCATAGTCAGATATTGAGCAATGAAAGGAGAAGAAAATATTAAACAGCTCTTCGTATTTGAGCACTGACCAAGCTTCTAATGTTCTTTCAATGCAGATGTTTGCTTCATTGCAGATGTTTCCTTCATTCAAGAGACAGAAATGCTTTATTGTTAGATGCTTTATGTTAATCCAATAGCCAGTACAAAAGCAGGTTTCACTACTGCCTCAGAGCCAGGAAAAGCCAGTTCCAGAGCCACAGCTATTTTTAGAAGTCTTAGAAACCCCAAGATAACATTAATATAAATTAATTCATAAGAGTTTGTAATACAGAAGTCAGCTCTTTTGGTCCATGACACAACTCTGACAGTGTACTTTGCTTATGCCCTGTAACACCATTTGCTACTCTAGCACTGTTTTGTGACACTGTGACAATTCACCTTGTTCCCTCCCCACAGCATCCAGCCTCTGAATTCTCACTTTTTGCCTCACTCTTGACATGTAGCCATCCTGCTATTATTCTTCAGTCCCACCATACACTTCTGCAAGCACATCTCATTCTTGATTTACATATCCAACTGTAGTACAGTTCTGGACTGCATGCTGTTTGGCCATTTCTGTTCTACTGCTAAAAATCTTTTGAAGTGATTCACTTTGGGAGAGAGCTTTGCTACTTGCCTGGTTCCAACTTGGTTGGAAATAACATTTCTGTATAATAATTACTGCCCACCACCTCTCTAATATATTTGTTTTCAATTCTGGCTAAGGAAAAGAAAAACAGTGAAAGAAACAAACTAAAATTATACAAATAATACGTTAGAGTTCACTTTCATACTGGGAAACATATTTGGGTTGCCTCTTTTGTACAAAACCATTTACTGCACCAAAATATGAGCTTAGAAAGTATATTTATATATAAACACCCCAGGTCTTTGGAAGAGATCATAAGAGAGCTCAATTAGAAAAAGCAGAGCTATCATTTAGAAAAAGCAGTTACTGAGGGGGCTTTCCAATGTCTGTGCATGAAAAGATTCCAAAAAAGGGCCAGAAGTACTAGAAGCAGTGAATTTTGGCAAATAATGAGAAACTTTATACTGGATTAATAATTATTCATATATTTCACCACAGACCAAGCACTTGGCTGTAGGTATTTTAACTGGGGCTTGCAGCAGGACTAGGCTCCAGGGGTAACTGTGATGCTACCTGGTGACCATGCAGGTCCTGTCCCACTCCAGCTCCCCAGGGTGCCTTTCTTTCTCACCTGCCATGCTGTAACAAGAAGCCCCTTCTTGCTTGCACCCTCCCCGCCCCCCTTTTGTGCATTTCTTTTTCCTTCTGAGTATTGGCAGAGACCTAGCACACTAATTGCATGGGTGTGGCAAGGCTCAGAGCAAGCCAGAAAGCTGAAGTGGCTTTCTGTAGGAGAAAACTACAAACTACACCTATATAGCCATTGAACTAAGTGCCTCTAAAGAAAAAAGAAGAATTAAAATATCCACTTCAGAGACTGTAAATATATCCTGGTGCTAACTTAACTCACTAAGTGTCCCCAGTAGCCTTTGATCCTGGGCATTTTGTATTTTATATTTTATGCTTTAAAAACTTTAAGGAATGTACTCCCTGTAGAATGAAGTTACACCCTGGACCATTGTTAAAAAGTGCGCTGAAACTGCAATTGTAAAGTGATAAAATCTGCTATATTGGGCTGGTTCCTTGAGTGAATGCAAGTATGAGTCCATGGATAATTGAATGACAAAGCAAGAACCTCTGGCTGTTAATTGACAATAGCCTAACCAAAGAAACTTACCATCAGAAAACTCTACTCTACAAGCCATTTAAGCTAATCAAGCCACCTGAAACCTGCAAGGACACAGCCATTGAATCAATCAAGTCAATGGTGGACTCCTAAAATTACACTATTTGGTGAAACCCCCAGCAACTGTGACTAACAGCTGTCATGCACTACTGCAGATCCATGTGAGACGGTGACTTCTAGACTGGGCAGCCAAGATGATCCTGGGGGAAATCACACAAGCATGCCAGAAAGGGATAAAAGGCAGTGAAGTGTTTCCCTCAGTGGCACCCCTTCGTTTAGCACCTGCCATACCAAAACAGGACAAGCAGGCGACCCCCTTCTGGAGAAGACATCACCCTGGAGGAAGCTGACCATCGACAGCAGACTCTAGCATCCCGGCTAGGTATAACCAACATCGGGGCTACACTACTATTGTAGCAATTGTGTGTGTGTGTGTGAGTGTGTGTTAAGGCCAGTACCCCTCATAACTCAAAGTTTGCATTTATGATTTTATTGGTAACCTCACATCCCGTACAATAAATTAGAATTCATTATGATCCTGTGAGTTGGTTCTTTGCAGCCAACAATGCCTTGATGGAAGTATTTTCTGTTGTGGAGTGGAGGCTGCTCTAGGGTCCCTGTGTGAGCCCTAGCTTGCTTTGGGCCAGTGGGTCCCTCGTGTACCCAGCTGCCCCCATCCTGTTTTTCCAGCCATAAGTGGGGCCCTGTCAGCACCTCAGCATCTGTCTAGTCTCCGTCTCTGGTCAGCCCCTGGCTGCCTGCATTGCCCCCTTGGGACTTAGGTTCTGTTCCTGATGGCCTCAGGCCACTTGAGTTGCCTCCTCTGGGCTCAGGCTCCAGCCCTCTCGGCCTCGGCTTCTTTTGGTCTCACACCCCTGCTCCTGGCAGGGCTCAAAGCCTTGTGCGCCTCTCAGATACCCATGCCACCTACGGCTCCTTTCCACCCCTTCTAGCAACTTCAGTTAGGCTCCAGAGCAGCAAGAGATGAGTGGGTGAAAGCCCCCTGCACTCCTGCTCCCCTGAAGCCCCCCAGAGACCCCCCAGCAGTCACAGAGCCCCCCGCCGACTCCCAGCACAGCCGGAGGCAAGCGGGGCCCGTGGTGGGAGGGGGTTAACCCCTTAGTGGGTGGAAGGAGGTGGCTGAGTGGAGCCGGGCCGGGTCAAGCCCCACCCAGGCCCCAACTTCGCCCAGCCCCACAGGGAGCCACGCGAACAGGCTGCGCAAACAGGCGTGCTTGTCTGTTGGCGCCTGAGTTAGTGCGGAGTTTGCGCAGGAGGATGAGCGGGAGGGCCCGAGACCCTGCCTGCAAACCCCCCAGGGTAGACAGTCCCAGCCGTAGCCAGCCTACAAGAGGCATGACGTGGATGGCCACGCACCGCACCCCGAGGGTCCCCGAGGGCCCCCAAGGGCTCTGCAGCCCCACCCCCGGCACCTCAGAGACAGCCACCCAGATGGAGCCCATGGTCCTGGGCTCCACGCAGACGGAGCCCCTGGCGCTTGGCTGTGCGGGCTGCCTGTCACATTTTCAGGCTCTGGGGCCCGGGAGCATGGCCACCTCCCCTTGTGGGGTCTGCTCCCTTTTGGGGTCTCTGGCATGCCAGCTGGAGGAGCTCCAGGCCACAGTCCAGAGACTGCATGCCATCAGGGACTGTGAGCAGGAGATCGACTCCTAGTGCCAGGCCCTTCTCCCCCAGGAGCCGGAGGGTAGACCACAGTTTCCCTCCAGGACAAAGGAGGACTCCAGGACCTCCCACTCTGTCCAGTCAGGGGCATGGACCAAGGTGGTCAAGGGCCCCAAGGCCCACCGCACCAAGACCCCTGCCCCACCGGAGCTTAGCAACAGGTATGCACCTCTTGCTGCTCCAGCAGAGCCTGCTGAGTTGCCAGCTCCCGCAGGCAACACAGGCCCAACTGCAGCTACCGCCCCCGCTCTCCCCAAGACAAAACATAAGGTGTTTGTTGTGGGAGACTCCATCCTGAGGGGGACTGAGGGGGCAATCTGACACCCCGACCCCTTAGCCTGGGAAGTCTGCTGCTTCCCGGGGGCCCACATCCGGGACATTGTGGAGAGGATCCCGAAGCTCCTCCAGTCCACAGACCACTATCCTATGCTCCTTATTCATGTGGGCACCAATGACACGGCTCGGAGCGCTCCCAGCTGGGTCATGAGGCGCTACAGTGCTCAGAGAAGATGTGGACACATCCAAATGTCCCTGAATTTGTGCCCAGAGCGACTACTTGGTGACAAAGGCAGCAGAGTAAGTCACAAGCTGAGAGTGATACAGTGATTAGTAATAGCTACATTAAGCTACATTAGGCTTATTCACATTTTTTCCATTTGACCCATTGTTTTCAACAGCAGCAGCAGTTTCTCATTTTCCAAAAGATCTCTATGACGGTTAATATATATATATTTAATCCCTTTGAGCTGACTGTTTAGATTATCAATATTGTTCCTTTACACTGAAGAAGTTTCTGGTATTCCTCGTTTGCTGTTTCAATCCACTCCTTAATGCATGTTGAGGCAAAGTCACACACCACTGAATTCAAAAGACATACATTGTTTTTATTCTCTGGAGACCTGTTGTTTTGCTTCTGGCTGATTCATGGCAAATGTTCCACGGTGACTCAGAAAGAGAACTGGCGTTTAATTGTGAAGACACTCTGTACTAGTATCTGAGTGGGATTTAGCAACCAAAGAAGCTGTTAATAATGCCAATAATAGCTGTTTGCCCTAATAGCCTCTTTCATTTGAGAATCTCAAATGCCTTAAGAGCATTAATTTATTAAAAACGACCAGATGGATGTGAATTAAAATGCCAGATACAGAGGTCTCCTGAGCTTTGTGAAAGTTTGGATTTGGATCAAGGCTTGCCTCAGATTATATCTAATTAAAACTCACAAAACCTCTAGGAGGCAAGATTTACAAGTAAAACAGAATCACTGTGTTGGTGGGAATGCATATGGCTATACTATCTTTTCTGGCCCAAAACATGTTCCATTGAATGAGTACAAAATTAGTTGGCCCGGTCTCACTCCTACATCTCCAGAGAAATTATTTGTGCTTCCCACTGACTTTCATGGGGGAAATCCTTGGTAATGTTCATGAAAATGAGCCAATGCTAATGTCTGCACGCCATCCTAGGACTGCAGTAGGAAGTGCTGTAATGTCACATACTGCACCTGCTCCCCATAGTTAGCCCCCCAAATGGAAGCATTCTCGCCACCTCAATGCAGTGCAGAGCATGCATTAATAAGTCTGTTTTTCCTGGGGTGTTTATTGGTATTGGCCCAATACCACACTAAGGTGGCTGTAGTGTGTGCTGTGCAGGTGTGGCCTGCTTCACTGTCACACTCACTTGTAGTGTCCTTTCCTGTTGTAGACATGACTTGAGAGTAATTTGTCTTGGATGTGTGGTTGGGCTTTACCCTGAGCTGATTCCCTGGAAAAAGAAATGGAACCTGTAGCATTTCCCATCTGAACTGGGAATAAAGGTCACTGAGGGGTATGGGGGAAAGGATGGTGCCGTCTTTGTATTTTAGACAGCACAATTCCAGCTGCTGCCATTTAGTTCAAATGGCAAATGATCTTTCAGAACAGCACCCTACTGCTTTATGATTTTAAAGATACATTAGTAAAAGAGGAAATGGCATTGTGGGCTAATATTTATTAAGAAAAACACAGGAGGCCATAGGTCATCTTCCTACAGTAGATTTTTCCTTCCCCCAGTTTCTTACCATATTACAGAGTAAAATGTATATCTCATAGAGGTACAGATGGGAGTCTCAGAGAGAATGTTTTAATATCTTAGCAGTGAGATAGAAGCTAGATCCGATCCAGGATTCAGACTCATAGCTCCAGTGCTGAAAACAATGTCTGGACCTGGCAGAAGGCTGCATTGTAAAATCTTGTTAGTACTATTATATTTCAAAGCTTTTTGCAGCACCAATACAGCTATGTTTATGTTAGCAGCAGTTAAAGTACTAGCCCAAGCCAGACTGTTCTTAGAATGATATATCACAATGAAATCCTAGGCATTCATCTATAGTGGAAATAAAGGATCTGCTGGCACTTTTATAAAAGACAGCCCTCTGTATGAACAATGGTTCCTCTCTAAAATTCATTCAAAAAATCCGGGCTGCCTGTGAGTAACTTGGCAGCTACTATTTTTAGTACAATAAATTCCCAGCACTCTAATGGGCTTTGGAGACCAGACCTGAGTATTGCAGATATATATAAGTAATGTCTATTTAGTAAAACATACTGAATCTACTAATTTGTAAAGGATTGATCTGGAGCAGACGAATTCTACTGGGAAGTTTCTTAGAAGTTCTACATTCAAGGAGCAGAACACAAATCTCAGATTCTTGGCCCATGATGGGAAGGCCAAGGCTCAGCCATTAGGAAGTTGGTTTGTTGAAATAAAAAAGTCATGTAAAAAATTAAAGTAGGGTCTTAGAGAAACAGTTTAGGAACAGAATTTCCACATTTATGAATCAGATCAGTAAAGATGATGGAGATAATCTATTCCTAGGAGCTGAAGTCTAGAAACCAAAGTGCAAAATACTTTTCATATAAGAAATAGAGAGTTCATATAGGACAAATAAGGGACAATTAGTTCAAATAGCATATATGGGGGTATCCATCTGAGTAAAAGAATCAACATGGAACTACATGGTCATTTGTCCCTGATCATAAAAGTCATCAGCAGAAGCAGAAAGGAGTGTGATGCTGTTTTAACTTGCACCCAGTACTGAGATTTTCCTGGATATCCCAGGATCAGAAGTAGGACCAGAAAAGGTGGAAAGGCATGTCTCACTCATAGGTGTGCTGAGGAAAACAAAAGTTAATCTTTGTGCACATGACTGATGAAAAAACTGTTCTTTCTTGAAGATCAGCTGTCAAAACTAATTTCTAAGATTGGCATTAGAGATTTCGCAGTGAAAAACCAGGAAACATGGGCTATAATTGCCTGATTTATTTATAATACTAAAAGCATAGGTTTGTAAGCAAGAGAACAACCCAAAGTAGCCATTCTCAAAGGTTATAGTCCACCAGAGTCATAGATATCTTCAGCTTCTCTTGGAACCAACCTTTATATTTCTTCTGTTCCCGTAACGTTTTCAGCTGGGGAGAACAGTAAGGAAGGCTAGTTGTAAGTCGGCTGCTGGAACCACCGAATGACCACGTATTATGAGTTGATTGAATTGATCCTAATTGTTCCATGTGGCCTCCGAATCCCTGAATCTTTGCTTGCGACTGCAATGGCTTTTGTTTTATTGCTTTTAATAGGGTAACAGACACAACGGGTGCATTGACACATGTCGCTATGGCGACGTTGTTACTGCGTTGTGATTTAGTACTTCCTTTTGGAAGTACTAAATTACAGCACAGTAACAGTCCATGCTGTGCTGTACACACGGCACACAGTTATTTTTAGCAGCTGCTTCGCCATAGTGGCACGCTATACCAGGGGAGCACGTTGCTATGGTGAAGTAGCTGCTGGTCACGTGTAGACGCCCGTGGATGCTACACTGCTGTAGTGCATTGCTACGGTGATGTAGTGTCACATGTAGACACCCAATAGGAGGTAGAGATCATGCTGATTAGTCTGGGACTTGACATAAGGTTTTCTAGGTTCTAGTCCCCCTTTTACCATTTGCTGGCCAAATGGTTATTCTTCTCTGCATGGCAAAACAGTAACCTCTCTGTGTCTTACTATTTCCTACGTACCAACAGACAGATGAATATTCTACCTGTCTGAGTTCTGTCAAGAGACTTGTTCCATTAATAGTTTTAGTATTTAAATGGAACTGAAAAGCAGCATTATTATTTAAATGAAAGCAAATATCTAGTAAGTGAATAAAAGCTTACAGGGGAAAAGATTCTTTGACTGACAATTTTTTTCTGCCCATTTCCCAGTAAAAGCTGTGACTATTACATGACTGCTCTTAAATAATTGAAATGTAGATCTGTGAAATACTCCCCTGTTATTCTCTCACATCCTGATTCTGCCACCAGCAGAGGTGATCTCCCTCAGAAAGAATTTAGATACCTACTGGAAATATGGTGTAGAAAGGGCCCATATTATAACTGTCCTAAGCACTGAGGACTTCTTTTCAGTGTTCAATTATCAAGGGACAGAAAGACAGCTGAGGCAGTGCAACAATTAGGCTTTATTCCTTCCACTTTGTCTACAGTTTTCTCTTTTGTCAAGCATATCTTGAAAGAAGAATTTTCTCTAAATTCCTAGACATAATCATATTCTTAGTAGAAGCAATTTATCACAACAGCTTCAGTCTCCAGAGCTGTCATACTTACTTGAAACTCACAAAAAAATGAAAGGAGTGCCATTTCATTAAAGATGTTTTTTGAGGGAATGTAGGTTGATCTCAGGCTACACTGCATAATCAAACAGAACTGCTATGGAGTTTTACTTAACTTATTTTACCTGTTTTCCAAGTAGCCAACAGATACATTTCTCTGTATTGATGGATTAATGAGTTCCCCTGGCTCAACCTTTGCTCTTTCAAAACATCCCAGTGAGGCCAACAAACAAATATGAATGACTATTTAATTTACAGACATTTTTTCCTTTATCACTATATTAGCTGTATCCAGGACACGGGTATTTGTTTATGCTAATGACTCCTGCTGCTAAGCTATTTTCCTGGTGATACACAGGGAACATAGATGGAAATCATATACTGCTCCTAGGCCTAGGCCAGCTGAATTTGATTTGAAGGAACATCTGGGGCTTTCTGCACTCAAGTTCCTGTTGATTGCTTTGCAGACAAAACCAGATAACACAGTTTCTTAACCAATTTTCTTCTTCACTCAGTTCTTAATGACCGGCCCTGAACTCATGGATTTAATACATTTAGTCACATGGGGGCTTCCAGCAGAAATAGAAAAACAAGGGAAAACAACTTGTGTATTTGCAAAGTGTCTCTATATTGCCAGGCACTTGTCAGCACAAGTCACTTAACAGTTACTGTGTAACAAAAGAAAACAAATATGAAACAGGTAGATTTAAAGAAGCAAGTGGCTCTTTTGAGAAAACAGATTCTGAGCTAGATGGAGGTGGAGGAGAATTGGAGAACCTCAATAAATGACTCAAGAGCCACATTGTGTTGAAGCCACCAGTAACAACTGTTGATACAAGAGTTGTTTTAATACAGAGCAACCCAGGGGTGGCATGTGGGTGCTAGATATGGACTCGAAAAACCAGGATTCAATCCTCTGCTCTGCTACAGACTTCCTTCATGATGTTAGGTATGTCACTTATGCCCAAATCCTATAAGGTATTTAGATGCCCAAAACCCAGTTGTTTCAATGGCAGTTAGGTGCCTGAATGGGAATTAGGCCCCCAAACACTTTTGGCAAACTGTCTCTTAGTCTCTGTGTGCCTCGGTTCCTTATTTTTAAAACAGAACCAGTAACAACACCTTGCCTCATGGGATCTTGTAAGGATAAATACATTAGAGTTTTATATCAGATATATGTTAGTAGCTGCCATGTAAGTATCTACAATAGGCAGCTACAGGGAGATATGTTGCTAACCTGTGGGTTCATGTAGTTAATTAAGATGCAGAATGGAGCCAGTTCACAGTATATTTTAAATAGCAGGAGTGTGGCACTGCTGTGGATAGGAAGCCAGCGAAGGAGTCAGAGACTTGAGTGACCTTTCTTACTGTCTAGAGCTAGGGATCAGTCTGGTTTCAGCAAAGTCTTCTATGATATGGTATATTCCTCCCTGAATCTTCTTCTTTGCAAAAACTTGGTAGATTCTATGCCTGATAAACCAGAAGAAAAATGTAAAAGCTGTTGTACTGATCAGGTCTTTATTACTGCTATATCTGGAATAATTAACACAGCTATATCTGAAATAATGAATTAACTGGCAAACAAATTACTTATAAACTCATAGAGCGTGTCCAGAAAAAAAGCAGGGCAGTGCACGCGGTGGCAACATGCACCACTGGAAATCAGAACTTGGCTGGCTGGAGCCACACTCTGGCTGCGGGCCAGACTCCCTGCTGCTGGATTGTCACAGCTGCAGCCCCCAGAGGCCGCCAGGACTCCAGGAAATGCACATTCCTACTCATGGGAATGCACCCCTAAAAGGAAATAATTTGTTTTCCTAAAGGTGTTAATTGACAACAAAACAATTTGCACCACTTTAACTGATTAACTAGGGGAGAGGAGAGGAGCCAGAAGCTATGCAATTGAAGCCAGATTTTTACCCGTATAAACCTGGTACAACTGAGGGGCGATCCATACTCAAGTTTTAAAATCTCTTTAAATACATTTTAAAAAGTAATTTGTTCAACTGTGAGCAGGTAATACAGCATTGCACATTTTGAAGGCCAATTTAGCATCTCTCTCACCTTTATTTTGCAAGTCTTTCCAGAGCGCAAGATAAATGCTAAATATAAAAGTTTTAAGGCTGTTGTTACTGGATATTATTTTCCTTTGTATTATGCTGTAGGTCTAGAGTCAAACTTCAAAATCCTTACCCCCAGTGATGAGCAACTATTCATATAAGTAGTCCTATCAATTTCATGGGGGCTAGAGATGCATGTAAACGCTCAGCACCGAGATTAAGAGTTTCATTATTGGTCTATTACAAGACTGGCTCCCCAAACCTGAATTTGCACACACTTTGAGGCATATGGATCCAGCTAGTTGGACAAACAAGAAATCTGACACCAGACATTTCTCACACTTGGGGGATTTCAGTCAGATCCTATTGTGCATCCCAGTGCAAAGAACTGTGGCGACGTACACCCTAATTCTTCAGTAATAAAATAGGATAAAGTCTTGGAGCTTCAGCACTCATACTGTTTCCTGTGCAGATGCTCCCATGTTTGATTACTGCTGAGGACCAAGTAACGAGACCTCTGCAGCCAATTTGCTCCAAAATGCCACTTTACATCATTCAACACTAATTTGCCTAGCAGAAAAACTATGTGACACAGTAGGGCTTAGCACTTGCAATTGCATCCAAGTCTAGTTGCTAGCCCCAGCGACTATAACCACCTACTGCTTGCTAATAGGTATCAGAGCTCCTTTTTTAGTTCGGAGAGAAAGAAAGTGTGCTTCTAGTGTTGAACCTTTCACATTTGATTATACAAATAACTGTCTTGTCTGTACTTAGACAGAGCTCAAAGCATAAATTTTGCAACCTGGTTTCCTCCCTGCCTGTAAATGGTGTCACTATGTCCTGTGCTAGTTGGTGCACAGTCACTTCACGGGTAGAATCAATTATCTAAATAAGACTGTTCTGTGGAGATGAAGGTACTCTAGGTATGTAGCAGCTGTCACATACCTGCCTTCTAGATCTGCACATTTCTGTGTTTGCTTTGTGTAATGTATTGTAATAGCTAAAAGCAAAGCTTTTAAAGATATTGTCTCTACTATGAGCCCTGATTGCTTTTTCTTTAGACAAATATGTCTACACCCTGAATACTTTGTAATGGCTAATACATCTTCCCTCACTAGTGGAAGTTACAGGATGAAGCATTCTTCCCACCTGTTAGTAAATTCAAGTCAATTTGGGCTTCTCATCACAGGTCTAGTAGGCCTGTGCGAAGTGGCTAGTATTGGCTTCGGATTCAGACTTGGCTGATTTGGGGGACGGTGATTCAATTCAGTGATTCAAATCACTGTTCCAATTCGGCCAAATCTCCAAATCAGGCCGGCCAGGCCCATTCCCCTCAGCCCGGTAATGGCTGCCCCACCTGCCCCAGCTCCCAGCAGATGCTGTCAGGCAGTGGGCGATCCTTGCTGCCCCCCACTGCCCCACGCTGCATGGGGGACTCTGCACAAGCCCCCAACCCCCCCACTGCTCCCCCAGCCCCCCCATGGGTGCCCCACCCGGGCCAGCTCAGGCCCTTTAAGAAGAAAAACCCAAAAACCTGGAAACCCAGACTCACCTTTCCTGCCAGTCAGGGGCAATCCCTGCTGCCCCCCATTGCCCCACACCACATGGGGGGCTCTGCATGAGCTCCCTGAACCCCTGAGGCCACTCTGCAGGAGTGGTGAGGCTGGGGCTTTTCTCTGTTTTGTTTTTCTTAAAGGGCTGGAGCTGGCCCAGGCGAGGCACCCATTGGGGGACTGGGGGGAGGTGTCAGGAGGCTCATGCAGAGCCCTGCATGCAGCGTGGGGGGCAGCAGAGATCACCACCCACCCAACAGCACCCAGCAAGCACCGGGGCTTTTTTTAAAGTACCGAGGTGGGGTGGGCAGGGCAGCCATGGAGAGGTTGGGGGAGCGAG
>NW_017729029.1:1026902-1031901 GCF_001723915.1 Gavialis gangeticus
TAAGGGGGGCTGGCAGGGGTCTCCCCACAGTTCCCTCCCCCTTCCTCCAGCTCCCCCTCCCCTGCCCCCTGCTTACCAGCTCCCTGCTGCAGCCACCAGGGACTGCCCAAATCATCAAAGCTCTCTGAATCTTTGGAAAAGATTCAGAGAGCTTTGAATCTATTCAGACCTTTTAATTGGTCCCCTGATTCAATTCCAATTTCGGAGATTCGGCCACCGAATTGGGTCAAATTGAATCTCCTCCAAACTGAATCAGTACCCGAAGCTTCACACAGCCCTAATGTTGAGTATTTCAGCCTGGCCTGCTGCTACAGAGGTCACAGGAGCATTGTAAAGTAGGGCGCGAAGGGACCTCACAAGGCCTTCTGCTCGAGACAAGATCAACCTGACTAAACCATCCCTGCCAGTCCAATCTGCTCTTGAAAATTTCCAAGGATGGATATTCCACAACTTCTCCATGCAGCGTGTTCCACTGCTTGACCACCCTCATAGTCAGAGTATTCCTCCTGTTCTCCAACCTAAATTTCCTCTATTGCAGCTTGCAATTATTTTTCCTAGTCCTAGTTTCCTAGTTCCTAGTCCTTTTCCTAGTTCTGTGGCCCCTGTGGCCACAGAAAAATTTCTATTCCATCCTCTTTGAAATTGCACTTTATATTTAAAGACTCTTATAAAATCCCCCCTCACCCTTCTCTTCTCCAGATTAAATAACCTAAATAACCTTATAAGCCTCACTTTCCAGGCCTCTAATAATTTTTGTTGCTCTGTGACGGACCCTTTCCAATCTGTCCACATCCTTCTTGAAGTGTGGGAACTGTGTAAACGTCACTAGACAAACTCTCATCGACTCCAGTGACAGAAGAATTAAATACTTTGTGCCTGTAGGTTTAGCTTTTGACAGTCATCTCATCAAATTAATCAACATACCATGGCAAGAAATTACTTAATGAATTGTCATTTAACTTAATCAAAGTTATTGGAGAGCATAATGAAATTAGTGTGGCCCAGTTAATTAACATTTTTATTCATCGTGAGCACTGACTCATCTCCCCCTGCTGCTTTCCTAAGTTCAATCAGTATCAGCAGCCATCTCGCACTACATAAGCCCCTGCAGCATTTTTCTGACCCTCCAGGGCCCTAATCACCTTTTGACATAGAGACCTCTGTTTCCCTTAAGGTTTCATCATGCTGTTTTTGTCCAGGATTTTGGTTTGTACTTTTTGTAAGCTCAAGTTTCTTGGGAATGAAAGAATTAACAGGCAACTTTTTTTTAGCAGTGCTTTATCTTTCGAAGTCAGTGATTGTGACCAAGTCAATTTCTCTGAATCAGGAATGGTCACTCATTTGAAACCAATTTTGCACAATGTGTCAGTCCTGTAGATTGGTAGGCAAGATACCTGGAGTCTGAAAATATTCCCATTTAAATACTGCTTTAGATCAAACATCAGAAACTAAAGCCTGTTTATCCTCAAATCTTAATTTATCCACTGCAGATTATCCGGTGCAGGTCCATTTTGATTCAACTCTCACTTTGAGGGTTGCAACCTCTATTTTCCTTCACTGTTTCCTCTCAGACAATGAAAGCAATGGGTCCTGATTCCTCACAGTCAAGAAATATCCCAGTAAACTTTCACACCTGTGACATTCCCAGTAATGGTTACCTCAAGGGATCAAAAATCCTGAATCTGCACAGCCTTTCTGGACAACTGGCAGAGTTATGTTCAGAAAAGCAGAAATGCCGATGCACTCAGGACTCTGTCTCTCAGTGGTGACAAATTTCCCAGGTGATAAAGCATATGCGTGTGTGCAGGTGTGTGCCAGGAGGGAGTTTAAACATATGCTAAACCTGGGGCTTAGCCAGTACTATTACTTTCTCACTTTTTATTTGAGCACTAAGCAATTCATAAGAAACACTAAGTCCAGCATAAAATTAACTCAGAAAGGAGCAGTTTCTGCTAAGTCTTTCACTCTCATAAGATGTCATTCCACCGCAGAGAGATTTATGCTATGTGATTGCACAGCCGCTCTTCCTTCAAGGTTTGGGGCCCCAGGGGCAAGATGAAGAGCTGGACCTGAGAGGCGACTAACCCCCTCTCTTTCCGATTGGTTCATTTGCAATCTGGGGGCGGAGCCTCCAGAGGGAATAAAAAGGCAGCGTGCCCAGCCCCTAGGCGGCTGCATCGAGGGATGAAGAAGAGGGTGGACGAATATCTGACCAGTGGGGTAGAGCAGTAGCCCCAGAAGAGCCTGAAGACGGATCATTGGACAGGAGCGACAACTGGCTGCGTCCCCGCGTCCCACCATGAGGAGGCTCAGAGTCGGTGCACAGCCAGTGAACAAAGGGTCTGAGAGGGACCGAGACCCTGAGAGCTGCACGAGGTGGCTTGGGTCTCCAACCCTCCGTGTGAGGCAGGGTAAGCGGTGCACAGAGCAGACTGAAGCCCCAGAACTGCACAAGGTGGCTCGGGTCTCCAACCCCTGGCACAAGGCAGAGCCAATGGTGCACGGAGCAGTGCACAGGGCCCTGAGCGGGCTGGAGGCCAGGAGAGCCTTAAAGCAGCTGAAGGTCCCCTGCCAAGAGAAGAGACACCTCACTAGGCCCTCGGAGGAGTCGTGAGATGCCTGGGAAGGGGATTCCCACAGGAGAGGAGGGTCTTCTCCCCCGCCCATGATAAGCAGTTGGGGTCTCCAAGTTAGGGTATTTAAGTTGGTTAAAAGGGCAGCTGGGGTATCTGGGGCTCCCCACTCCCCTCCTCTCATTTAGGGACCCTCCTTTTCCTGGGGCATTGCTATTGTTTTAATATAGCTTATTGTCTTTTTTCATCTTCATTCCCCCGTGGGCCCCGCGCCTCACACTTTGTAAAGTGATATTCCATGACAGTATAAGATTTGCATGACTTTTAATAAAACTCTTGCTTTGACCCCCTTTTTGATTCCTTTCCTGTATATAGTGTGTGCATTGACCTGTATATAAGCTGTTTTAGCTCCTATATCTTATGTGTGAATATGTTAACCCTATAACATTTATATCTTATTAAATTTGTACATAGTTAAGCCGTAGCACATGTCCTGGCCTTGCTGTATAGGGGAAGGAGGGAAATTGTGTGCCACAGGCAGTTTCACCCCTCAGTGCGCCTGCCTTGCTAACGTGCCCTTCATTTGGAGAGGGAAATACATCATTGGGTACTGCCCGGGTTCCACTAGTGAGCATGTTTTTCCTACTATCTAACTTAAACTTCCCTTGCTGTAGCTTGTGACCATTGTTCCTTGCTCTGTTATCTGCCACCACTAAGAAGAGTTTAGATCCAACCTCTTTGGAACCCCCTTTCAGGTTACTATTAAATCCGGCCTCAGTCTTGTCTTCTCCAGACTAAATAAGCCCTCAGCCTCTCTTCATATGTCATGTGCCCCAGTCCCTAACTATTTCCATTGCCCTTCACTGGACACTCTCCAATTTGTCTACATCCTTTCTGTAGTGGAGGTGCCAAAACTGGACATAGTACTCCAGGTGTGGCTTCACCAGTGCTGAACAGAGGGGAATAATCACTTCCCTCGATCTGCTGACAACACTCCAACTAATGCATCCCAGTATGCTGTTCGCCATTTTCCCAACAAGGGCATGCTGTTGGCTCATGTTCTACTCTGCATGCAGAATGTGTTATTCTACATGCAGACCTCTCAGCAAGCTACAGACCTGACATCAAAGACTCCTGAGACCCTGCAAATTCATGGGTTAGATTCTGGAATGGGATAAACAGTTACAATATTGTTGATTCCATTGGAAGTCTACCTGTTTATACAAAGGTGTAATTTGACCCCATGACTGACCTCTCCCTTGTACATGATGCATGTTAGCTCTGCCATTTCAGTCTCATGGATAAAATTAGATAATGCTTAGGCCTGCTAAAAATTACCTTCATGAAGGGACTTAAATCAAGCCTATTGTGAAAAACAGCTTGGCTTTGTGGGCTTCACTGGAATATAATGAACTTGCTTGTGGTTAGCAGTTCTTCACACACACTGAGCTGATAAAGCTGCTTAGGTAGAGGCCTGTGCTTTGGATGTCAGAGGTCCCAGGTTTGTATGACTTCCTCTTTGATTTATATAGCATATGAAGGAGGTGAAGGGAAGCAGCTGGGCTAACATCACGATTAGCCTGGTCTTTTGCTCAACACTCACATGCCCCAAAACTTTTTGAAAAATGGTTGTCTGTGGGCATGTCCACATGACACTGTGCAGTGATGTTGCTATGATGCCATGGTCAAGTACTTCCTTTTGGGTGGTTACTGTGCTACACACACAGCGCACAGTTAGATCTTGCTGCTACATTGCTGTAGTGACACACTATACCTATCTTCAAGAAAGGGAGGAAAGTAGACCTGGCAAACTACAGGCCAATCAGCCTGACCTCTGTCCTGGGGAAAGTCTTGGAAAAGATTATCAAGGAGGTCATCCTTAACAGACAAGCTGAAGGCAATATCCTGAGGCATACCCAGCATGGGTTTGTTGTGGGTAGATCTTGCTTGACCATTCTCATTTCCTTTCATAACCAGGTGACTTATCACCTGGACAAAGGGGAAGAGATCAATGTCATATACTTTGACTTTAAAAACGCCTTTGATCTGGTATCCCACAATCACCTCTTGGTTAAATTGGCTAACTGCGGCCTTGACGTCACCTCAATCTGCTGGCTGGGGAATTGGCTCTGCAGTAGGACCCAGAGGGTGGTGGTTGACGGGAGCCAATCGTCTTGGTGTGCTGTGACCAGTGGGGTCCCTCAAGGCTCTGTCTTAGGGCCTATACTGTTTAACATCTACATCAATGATGTGGACATTGGTGTCAGAAGCAGACTGGCCAAGTTTGCCGATGACATCAAACTCTGGGGTAAAGCATCCACACCTGAGGACAGAGGGGTGATCCAGGCAGATCTTGACAGACTCATGAAATGGGCAGATGAGAACCTGATGGTGTTCAACACCGAAAAATGCAAGGTTCTCCACCT
>NW_017729029.1:1036901-1047285 GCF_001723915.1 Gavialis gangeticus
GCACCCACTCTGAATGCCTTCAAAACACATTTGGATGCTTATCTTGCTGGGATCCTATGATCCCTGCTGACTTCCTGCCCCTGGGGCGAGGGGCTGGACTCGATGATCCTCCAGGGTCCCTTCCAACCTAAATGTCTATGAAATCTATGAAATACCCGGGGAGCACACCGCTATGGGGATGTAGCTGACAATCATGATTAGACCCACGTGATTGCTACATCACTGCAGCGTGCCAGAAAGTGGCATATCACACCGTTACTTTGCCGTAGGGTGATATGTAGATAAGCTGTGTGATTCATTTCTTAAAGAGCATTTAGGTCCTTTTGCCCTTCCTGGTTCATGCCAGAAGCTTGATTAGTGAAATATCACCATGTTTTCTTGGTCCTCCCTTTTATACTGGAACCAGGAATGATGGGAAATGCTGTGAGGAAAAACTCTTATCTGTGATGGAATCAAAACTGTGAAGAGTCTGGAGCTTTGACCATAAGTAAGGGCAACTTTAAGTGGTTAGGCTGAAACTGGCAGTGAAGAAGCTGGTATTTATTCATGGATGTGAGTATAACTGAAGAAATCAACAAATACCTATCTATAAGATGACAAATATTTGATCATTTTTTTCCTCCGCTACCCTTTGGATGCTTCTTTTATTTTTATATTATAAGCACTTCACAACTTGCATTATATTTGCTTCTAAGTTTATACAGTGAATGGTCTTTGTTTCTTTTGCACATTAGGGTCCCACTCCTCACTGAAGCTTCTGGCCACCTTAATAATAATGGGAAATATATGGGTAGCCATTCGGTGAATAAACTGCACCCTATTTCAGTATCCTGCCTGTCTCTGAAAAAAATGTGTTTCCATGGTGTCTGATTGCTGCCCATTCATTTGTTCACACTTCTGACAGACTGAAAAGCTCTGATTATTTTGTGCAAAAGAGACAAAGACCATTCAAGTAACAGATTGAAAGCTTTGTTGGCTTTATGCATCTTGGCAGCATAAAAGGAAGACAGAACCCAAGATGTAAATGTAGTATGTGGTTATTTGGAACATGCATACCACCTATTAGAATCCCAGGGCACATTACTGAACTGAGTTGTAAGGTTTCAAGAAGGTTCTTGGCTCTTAGAGGTGACAAAGGAAGCTCTGAAAAAGGACTCCTGGGGCTAAGAGTAAGGGAAGGATGTCTCTGAGCAAGAAACATGAAGCAGAAAGAACAGCTGAACATACTTTTAAAGTAGAAGGGCCAGGGTTTGTGACAGGGCAGGTGAAGCCTGAGAAGCCAAGAGGGGCTGAAAGACTCCAGGATGGAGGGCAAACCACTGGACCACTGGAGAAGACATGATCCCACCCCAAAGAATGCCTCAACAGAAATTCTTCAGTGGCAAAGGAACTGAAGGAAGCTTTCTGCATACAAAGAATCTAAGAAGGCCCATGGCATGGTAGTTTCCTACCTTGTAGGTAAACCCTACTAGGACCCTTCAGGGATGAGTGAGATAGATGGACAGGCATTGTGCCCAGGAAGTTGTAGGTTTTTAGTTGTCTGCATTCCTTTGATTTTAGCTTTCAAGTAAAAAGCAATGGCAGATTCTGAAAGTCTGTGCAGAGCCCCTCTGGAGCTCAGGCTGCTGCTTACTTTGACACATGCCTCCTGATTAGTTAAATTCTAAACCAGAATGCCCACATGTTTAGTGAGATTATGGAGAAAGGTGTGTTTAAGATGTGGGAGGAAGTTGGAGGACGTGGTATTGTACCCTGGTGACAGGCAGTGGGGTGGTGGGTCCAGCTTTAAGGAGGGAATGCTACAAGAAGGGGCTGCACCTAGGGTTGCCAACTCTCTTTGAATCTATTCCAGGAGGTTTCATCACATGATGTAAAGGCATTAATTACAGAGTGTACACTTTACATCAGAAAGGCAAATGCACATTACTATTATATTTTAAAAACCCACCGGACTACTGTATAAATCAGATTCAACATTTAATATTTATTTTAATGAATGCCCTATCATTTATCTCCTGGGTGACTCCCAGGAATCTCCTGGAGATTTATATCTAATTTCTGGAGACTCCAGGGCAATGCTGGAGGGTTGGCAACTCTGCCTGCACCTGGCAATGTGCCTAGAGCCAGCCAAACAGGAGCAGACTCATCAGAACCCAGAGGCTTAACACTCTTAGGGACATAGTGGCTGGAACAACAATACTAGGAGTGTCTGGAGGGGAGAGAGTAGAGTCAATTAATGCTGAGAGAAGTGGGAATTTTTGTAACATAGAAACATGTCACTGGGTATTGGACTGAGACCTCTATGCTTGTCAGAGGTTGTTGAGTGCCAAGGCTAAGTACAAACAGTCAAAAAGCCCAAGGCTGAACGAATTCAGTCTTCACAGATTAATCTAAGCTGTGTAAATTGAACTGATAAGCATGTGAACAAACATTCACTTTTGATTCTGGAAATGTAGCCACATGCCTGTAGTGGCCAAGGCCAGAAGCTGGGGGGCACTGGAGCACACCTTCCTGCTTGACAGGAGCAGACAGCTTGGGCCAAGGCTTAACCTACCCTATGAAGGGGGGCTTACAGGGAAGGTGCAAAGCACCTGGGATGCTGAGTTAACTTGAATCTGGAGGGGATCTGGGACAGAAGTTCAATAAACTAACATACCCTAAATCAGGGCAGTCTGATACTACATCCATCCAGGTTTATCTTAAACCAGTTTCAGCCATTTGGAAAGTTTATATGCACTAAACTTCTGTTGTATTTCAGATTTGAACAGGTTTCTAATCACTTATACCAGCCTATGTGTAATTTCTCTCCCTAGCCTATAAGGCTGTAAATGCTGTGACTGTTAAAATGTTTCTGTATAAATTGTTTTTCAGTGGAAGATTTTGGTCCTGGTTAAATACATATGTATATTCTTTCCAAGGAAAAATGTCAATGTTTGTTGGAAAACTGAAAATTTGAAGTCTTTGCCAAAAAAACAAATCGTAATTCAGGGTGACAACTTTCCAGTTGAGTGGATTTGGGATTTTCAATAAGAAGTCAGCAGACTTCACTCCTCCTGCTACTGTGCCCCTTTTTCCATTTCTGACTGGCTTCAGATAAAAGGTTTCTGATGTTAAAGGCATAATTTGCAGTAATGTGGATTTAGCTGCTCCGGATAGCCTCTCCTACAAAGATGCTTCAGAGGTTCTTGCATTTCCCCCCCTGCCAAACCTGCTTCATTTCTTGTGTTGTACATCAAAAGGATAAATCCTTATTTGTGCGCTTCCAGTTCCATCTTGAACACCTGCACCATGAAGTCAAGTCACAGCAGTTTTTCCTTTTGAAAATATCTTCCCACTTTTGATTCAAACATCATAATTAAGGATGTTTGTGAGTTTTGAAATAAATGACATTGTGTTGCGAGCAACTGACTGACTAAGTCACTGTATCAGGGTGCCATTCCCAGGGGTGGCCATAAACCCCTGGAAGCCCCCAAAATACCCTTTTTGCCCACTTGCTTGCTTACCAAGTCTCTCTCTCTTTTGGTTGCTCTTTCTTGTTCCCAGGCCTGCAGAGCTGCTTTCTTCCAGGCTCCTTGGAGATTCAGGAGCTCTGCACTGCAAATCTCAGGGCTGGCTCAACCCCAGGGCTTGTATAGCCCAGCCCTGAGCCCTCTCTTGGTCAGGTGAGGCCCCACTCAGCTGAGCTGATTATAGGGCTGTCCTTTAACCCCTGCTCTGCTGGCTGCCTGCACTCTAAAATCTCTACCCTTGAAGGGGCCACTGCTCTCCAGTAACAGGGCCAGGATTCCCTGTTAGAGTCACCAGTTGGAAATAAGTCTGTCATTCATACACAATCCTCATGACCAGTTATCACTAGATAACCTAACTGATTCACCACTGGGATAGTGGAAGTAGTAATACATTCTGGAAGTAAGGATACAACTGACGACTCTGCATACTGTGTAGAGGTACAAAAGGAATGTATTTGATTGACATGGTTTTCTTTTTCTCCCAGGGGTCTGCAGAAATTAGACATATTAAAAGCCTCTTTGATCATCTCTAGTCATTATTTCCCACAGGCTTTTTATTATTTGACAAAGCAGGACTTTTTCTTTCAGTTTATTTTACAGCACTTTGTTCCCAGACTCCCTTTCTATGTGTCCTAGTGTTAGACACAGTAGTCCCTCACTTTTGTATACACTTGTCTTTGCAGTTCTTTTTCTCATTAATAGTCCTTCAGCAACCACAAAGTGCTAGAGTATACTATGATGTATAAACAGACACCGAACTGTCTTCTGATCCATTCTATCGATTGTTTCAATGGAAGCATTTGCTAAAGCTGAAGGCTGTTCATTCACTCTAAGTTTGAAAGCACTTTTTGAAACACTTAGCAAAGAGCGAAAGAGAACACAAGCTACAGATGCAGCTAAATGTAATCAAAACACAAACATGAGCTTGAAATCATGTAACATTTCGGTGACTTGGCAACAAAACTGCTTAGTTCTTATTTGGCTGTAGAGAATATTAAATGTAAATGCAAAGAATAGATGATAAAATAAACTAATCCTTGAAAGAGAGAGAGAGAAAATAAAACAAATCCATAAACCTTCAGGGAAGTTTATGGGCGAAAAGGACTTGATGCTTTTTTTTAACAAGCCATCAAATATTATACAGTAAATAGGGATCCTAGCAAATCAGCTAAACTGTCATTTGAATGAAGCTCACAGCATTTTCAATGATTGTGTGAAATACGGCTTTTTCAACACTCTGGATGCTGAAAGCTATTGGATAAAGGAGGACTCTATCAGCAGGTGTGTTGGTATCCGCAGAGGCAAGCACAGCTTCATTTAAAAACTGCCTGGTTTAATTCAACAAATTTTAGAGAAGACATTGCATTTATCATTGACCTCTCTATCTGAGCCTCTTTCTATTTATAAAGACACACTGCAAAATGCTTGATGGGAAATATGTGACAGAACAGTCACAATGTTTGTGGATAAATTCAGCTTGCATGGCAGTAAGGCAAAGGCTAAGCATGGTGCAGGCTTCTCATGTTCAAATTAGAGCACCTCTTTTCTGATCGGTTGAGACTCATGCTACTCCCCAACCTGAATCCTGTTAGCCCAGCTGAGCCACTTTGGTTCTGCCTTGCCATTCCAACCCATAATACTTGCAGATTATTTATGTATGTGCAAGGGGTTATTGTAATGCATGAGCAAGATGAAAGATTGAGGCCCCTAAGTTCATTTTCATTTGTGTTTCAGAGATAAGTGTTCAAGACAGGCTTCAGCTTTCATTTGGTATTCACTGTGGCACTGAAATCAGCTATCCAAAGTGAGCTTGAATTGTTCAGTTGTTAACAATGTAAAGTAGATATAATACTTGCTTATCATGTAGACACAATTTAACCCCAAACTTTTCCTCACTGCATACCTTAGCAAATAGGTTTATAGACTCATTGCTCTACAACATACTAGATATGTACCTGCAGTCCATTTATGGGAAGAAACACAAGGATTTCGAAGTAAACATGCAGCCATAAATTATCTTGGACTGCTAATTCATCACATCAATAAAGTAGAGTCGATCCTTGTCATTATTTGGATGAAACCATTTTAAGGAAAGCTTAGGCACTATCAGACCAAATGTATCTATATGGATCACTGCTCATCCAAACCTGTAACATGATGCTGAAAATATTGGCTATCAAATGTGATTTAAAAACCAAAGTTGTACCTATTAAATATCTATGGTAGGAATACAGTTATATTTCAGAGCAGTTCCTAAAGGCATACTTGAATCTGAATAGATTGCAAATCCCAGTTTGTGGCTCTTGTCACAATATTCTAGTTTTCAGCTGCTTTTAATTAAACAGTAGAGTCTGGTTTATAGGACATGTCACAACAGAACAGCTGTGATAGATGTGCTGACTTGTACACTGGTCAGGTGGTTTGGGTTTCTCACTCTTCCAGGTCTATCTTCTATATGCAACAAAAGTTAGATCTTTAGTTAAGTAAAAGCATGTGTTTTATTTGTGATTCTTCAGTACACGTGGGGCGTGTTTACATGAGATGCTTCATCATAGCGTGATGATGCTACATCATAGAGTGCTTTGTAACATAGCGTAAGCAGGCACTAACTATGACACCACTGCTACTGCACAAATAGCTTGCTGCTACTTCATAGTAGGGTCAAAAATGACCTGTGCACCACCGGAACTGTGCAGCACTGGTGGGTACTGCACAGTCATTTAGTATTTGCTTTAGCAAGTACTAAATGACTGCGCAGTACCAACTGCAGTCAGGGGCACGTGCAGATGTGCCCACTGTCTAGTAAGGGCAGGTTTTAACATCATTGTCCAGACCAAATATCCTGGCAGGAAGAATCGTCTTGTATTTAATACACTATATTGTGAATCAGGTGATCTGCATTCTAGTCTCACCTCTATCACAGACTACCAGAGCGATCTTACAAAAACGTTATTTAGTTCCTTTGTGCTTCTAACCTCCATCAGTAAAAGAGGAGCGATACTAGAGAGGAGCTAGAGCAATGAATTCATGAATATCAGTGATGCATTCAGCCATCAGATAGGCTATATGCCTATCTACATGCAATTACATTATACCTATCTCTGGCACTTTCAGCTACAGAGTCTAATTCTTCAGTGCCTCTCTCAGTGAAACAGAAACATCCTGCTGGTTTCTTGCAGGATGTTTCCATTTCACTAGAAGAGGCAGAGATGGCTGCATTTCTGTGTTAATGTGTTTGCAAGGACATGTGGTCTGACACTGGAATAAATTGTGTTAGTTGTCAGTCTGCCATTCTGTGCAAACTTATAAGCTCCGCTTGCTTTTTAGGTATGTATTGTATGTTACTACAGCTCAGAGTTCAGCCAAGATCCTCTGTGGGAAGCTGCAGTGTCTAGTAAATTGAAATGAGACTGAAGCTTCCCCCTCTAGTTTTATGATTAGGAACAGTGAAAAACTACTTTCTATCAGAGCCAAGTCAGTTGTGTATCCATTGCTCATGATTGCAGGGAGGCAGTTAGGAAGGCAGAGATGGAACTAGGGCTGGCAACCAGAATTAAGGATAACAAAAAGTCTTTTTTCAAATACATAGGCAGTAAGAAGCTGGTACCAGGTAATGTGGGGCCCCTACAGGACAGGTGTGGCAGTCTGGTGATAGCAGCAAAGGAAAAAGCTGATCTCTTCAACGAGTTCTTTGCCTCCATATTTCTGAGCAGGGACTGGAACAACTCCCCCACTAGGATTACAGACAGGCTCAGGGGACATGACACCATGCCTAGGGTCAGGGATGATCTAGTTAGGGAACTCTTGGAGGGGCTGGATGTGTACAAATCAGCAGGTCCGGATGCTCTTCATCCGAGGGTACTAACGGAATTGGCGGAGGTCATAGCAGGGCCCCTGGCATAGCTGTATGAGTGCCTGTGGTGCTCTGGCCAGGTCCCAGAGGACTGGAAAAGGGCCAATGTGGTCCCCATTTACAAGAAGGGGAAAAAGGAGGACCAGGGTAACTATAGGCCAGTTAGTCTCACCTCGGTCCTTGGGAAGACCTTTGAGAAAATTATCAAGGAACACATCTGCAGGGACCCAGCATGGGAGGTAATGCTCAGGGCAACCAACATGAATTCACTGCAGGCAGATCCTGCCTGACTAACCTTGTTTCCTTTTACAACCAGGTCACAAAGTCCTCGGATGTGGGAGTTGAGGTGGATGTCATCTACCTGGACTTCAAGAAGGCCTTTGATACTGTTTCTCACCCCATTCTCATAAAAAAATAAACTAGGCGACTGCAGGATTGATGCCTACACAGTCAGTTGGGTGGCAAATTGGCTTGATGGTCACACCCAGAGAGTGGTGGTGGATGGGTCATTTTCGAGCTGGAGGGATGTGAGCAGTGGAGTTCCCCAGGGCTTGGTCCTCGGGCCTGAGCTATTCAACATCTTTACCAGCAACTTGGAGGTGGGTGTGGAAAGCATGCTGTCCAAATTCTCTGATGACACAAAGATGTGGGGAGAAGTGGGCACACTGGGGGGGAGGGACAGAATCCAACTAGATCGAGACAGGTTACAGAGGTGGGCAGATGAGAATAGGATGGAATTTAATGCACACAAGTGCAGGGTGCTGCATCTAGGGAGAAGGAACCTGCGACACACCTATAGGCTGGGGAACACCCTTCTCAACAACACAATAGCTGAAAAGGATCTTGGAGTCATTGTTGATTCCAGGATGGGCATGAGCTGCCAATGCAAGGAAGTGGCCAGTAAGGCTAACCGCACCTTGTCATGCATCTACAGATGCATCACAAGCAGGTCCAGTGAGGTGATCCTTCTCTTCTATGCAGCACTGGTTAGGCCACAGTTGGAGTACCGCATCCAGTTCTGGGCACTGCACTTCAAGAGGGATGTGGCTAACCTTGAGAAGGCCCAGAGCAGGGCCACTCACATGGTCAGGGGGCAGCAGGCCAGGCCCTATGAAGATAGACTTAAGGGCCTGAATCTATTCAGCTTCCACAAGAGGAGACTGAGAGGGGATCTGTTGGGTGTCTATAAACTCACTGTGGAGACCAGCAGAAAATAGGTGAGGCTCTGTTCCCTCGGGCACCACCTGGGATAACAAGGAATAACAGCGACAAATTGATTGAGAGCAGGTTCGGGCTTGATATCAGGAGGCATTACTTTATGGTTAGGTCTGCCAGGCTCTGGAATGGGCTCCCAAGGGAGGTGGTGCTCTCCCCTACCTTGAGGGTCTTCAAGAGGAGGTTGGATATATATCTGGCTGGGGTATTATGATCCCAGTACTCATTCCTGCCCAGGGCAGGGGGTCGGACTTGATGAACTGTTCAGGTCCCTTCCAACCCTAGAAACTCTGAAACTTTACAGACTTAGTCTTGTAATTTCCATTTAAAAACATAATCATAGTGTTTGCTTTTAGCGAAATGCACCTTTAAACTTCAGTGTTTTAACCGAGTGGCATTTGGTTTGCGATTTAATTAATCCCTTCCATTTAAATTACTTTGCATCCAAACTTAACCCTCATATACTGTGAATAGGTACAGGAAAGCCCACTATGACCTTGCATTGCGAAAAGTAAAGATGTTATTTTCCAGTGCAGTGATTACTGCATGCATTTCCATTGAAACATCCGATAAACAAGAGAATTTATTCAGTCTCTCTCCTTCCAAGTTGGAGCTTAGATTAAACCAGGCAAAAATTCTACTGGGTGTGTGTGGGAGTGAATAAAGACTTCGCATGCATGTGAAGAACTGGCTTTGTTATTGACCAGACAGCAATGCACTTTCCTATCTGCTTTCATGAACCTAATCATGAACCTAATCAAGCCACCCTGCTTTTGAGCATTCCCCAGAGTTACGTGTTGGACCCCAGGCCACTGGCCCTGGTGTTATTTAAGCATCTGGTTTCTCAACAAAGTCCAGGAGGTCGCACTGTCAGAAAGCAGATCCTCTCTCTAGCAGCCCCTGCTGAGAGTTGGAATCCAACCTGCCTAATCCTTCCCCTCAGATTCCTTCATAGGCCAAATACTCCAGGACTCCGGGTGTTTTATGAAACAACTTGGCTCTTCAGGGCCACCCGAGGGTGTAACATGTAACATAGCCTGAGGGTGTGGGGTAGGAAGGAGCATTGCATGGGGTTCTAAAACTACTATTGCTCATAAGGGATGTGGGAAACAGACCCTATTCAATTCGGACTCAGATTCAGATTCAGCCTGAATCAGTGATTTGATTCGTTGATTTGGATCACTGTCCCTGATTCAATTCAGCCAAATCCGAATCTGAAGATTCAGTGCTGACCCAGACCCAGGAGGCATCAGTTGCCGAGCCGGATGACTCTTCATCAGAAGCCCTGGTGGCCGCTGCAGCAACCAGTGAGTGCAGGGTTTTTCTTCTTTTTTTCTTTTTTCTTAAAGAACCAGGAGCTGAGGCTAGGCAGGGCAGCCATTGATAGGGCTGGGAGAGTGGGTGGGGGATGGGGGGCTCATGGAAGAGCCCCCCATGCAGCGCGGGGCAGTGGGGGGCACCGGGGATTGTCCCCCCCGCCTGGCAGGAGCTGGTTAGTGTGGGGCTTTTCTCTTAAAGAAAAAAAAAAGCTGGGATGCTGGAGCCAGGTGGGGCAGACATTGACAGGGCTGGGAGAGCAGGCAGGGGTTGTGGGGTGGTCAGGGGGGCTGGAGGAGCATGCAGGGGATGGGGTCTGGCAGGGGTCCCCCCATGGTCCCCTCCCCCCTCTTCCAACCCCCTACTTACTGGCATGGAGTCCAGGTCCAGCTCCCTGTGGTGGTGAGTGAGGACTGCCCAAACCTCTGAAGCTCTCTGAATCTTTGAGTCAATTTGGAGATCTTCGAATCAATTCAGACCTTTTTATTGG
>NW_017729029.1:1052285-1061393 GCF_001723915.1 Gavialis gangeticus
CCAGCCCCTCCAGAAGCTCTCTAACCCGGTCCTCCCCAACCTGAGGTCTGAAGGCGATCCCCTCGAGTCCGGCTTCTATCACAGCAGGGAAGTCCCGGTCCCTGCACAAGAAAACGGAGGTGAAGAATTGGTTAAAGAGGTCTGCTTTCTCCTCTGACGCAACCACCAGATTGCCCAGCGTATCCTGCAGGGGTCCCACATTTCCCGGCACCTTCTTCATCCTCCCAATATATTTGAAAAAGGACTTTTTGGTCTCCCGATTCAATTCAGATTTGGAGATTTGGCCGCTGAATTGGGCTGAATCTCCTCTGAATTGAATCAGCATCTGAAGCTTTGCACAGCCCTACAAAGCATCCAGGAGCGTTGGTCTTTTGCAAGACAAAGCCTGGAACAATAATGCACTGCCAACTAAAGTGAAAATCCATATTTATGAGACATATTTTATCTACCCTTCTATATGGCTTAGAAACTTGGATGACCTATGATAAACATACCAAAAGACTAAACAGCTTTCATATTAGATGCTTGCATAACATTTTTCAAATAAGATGGCAAGACAGGGTGACAATGTGGAAGTGTTAAATCATGCTGGTATATCATTCATGGGAACATTAATTAGCAAGAAAAGACTTGGTTGGCTTGGTCATGTCAAGAGAATACTGGTTCACAGGATCCCAAAAAATGTGCTATACTCTGAAGCTTGTGAAGGGTCTAGAAAGAGAGGCAAACTGCTGAGCAGATTTTGGGATGCTTACAAAGATGACTTGGCATCTTTTGAAATCTCTGTGGATGACCGGGAAAGAAGTGCAGAACGCTGCTCTGGTTGGCAGAGTCAGCTTGTAGATGGAGAGAGGTGCTGCAAGGTGGACTCAATCAAGTTTTGTGATGATCAGCATCAGAGGAGGATCCCAGGAATCTAGTGTTGCTAGTGTGTGGGTGTGCCTTACCTGCAGGTGGGACTGTCACTCATGCATTGGACTCAACAGCCATTGAAGAACTCACTGGGGCAAACACCATGTTCTGTACAGAATGGCAGTGCCAGCTGATTGATATCTGCTACAATGTATATTTTCTACTGGAAAACAGGCAGCATTGTTAGTTTTTTCAGAGTTCCCAGTGCAAACCAGATAAATTCTTCCCATTTGGAAGTTGGGTTATGTATCTGAATAGATCCTGAAGGAGTGAATCCTCATACAAGGGAAGTAGAATACAGGCAGTCCTTGACTTACAATGTTTCAAGTTACAACATTTTGCACTTACAACATTTATAAATTGACACCCTGTTTCAACTTTACAATGCCAGTTTTGATTTACAATGCTTGGTCCGATGCAATGCCATGCCAGTGAACAAGTTCGCTGTGTCACCCATCTCCTTGGAGAACATCTGTCCAAACTTCCTTGGATACTTTCTTTAAGAAAGCAGACAAGACTCCAGAAAAACCTGCAGCCAAGACTCCTGAGAAGAGAAGAACCCTTCAAAAACTCCAACCAAGAGCCCTTCAAAAAGTCCAGCAAAGTCACCTCAAAGAAGTCCTTCCAAATCAATATGATTACTATTTACAATATAAAGATATTAATGTAGCCATATTACTCATCTATAATTGATCAAGTACAAAATTCTGGGGTATTTTTTGTGGAAACAGGGTATTGGGCCTTGGTTCAAGAACCAATCCCCCATTTATAACATTGTTTCTTGTGAGAAAATTGGTTCTGAGTTACAATGTTTCGACTTAAGACAAGGTTTTCAGGAACCATTGTGTTGTAAGTCCGAGGACTGCCTGTAGTTGTTCATCAAAGTCTTTGTAAACTCAAACTGCTTAATACAATGCTGGTCTCTTCCTTATCATAATCCTTGAGTTTGCCACCAAAAATAAGATGGCTGCTAGCAGAGCTGACTGCAGCAGGGTGTGGGGCCCAGGGCAAATCAGCCTGTGCGGGGACTGGATGCGGCAGTGGTGGAGTGGGGTCAGGGTAGCAAGCGGCCAGATATGAAGCCAACCCAGCTCTGTGAAGCCCCACAAAATGCAGGGCCAGGGGCAGTTGCCCCCCTCCCTCCATTTCCACCCCCCAGGGACAGCCCTGGCTGCCAGATTTCCATTTTCTGTCCAGTGACTTTAGAGAGAACTTGAGATTTAAAGCTCCCCCTTTTCTTTAATTCACCATAAATACTTTACCCACCTTCATAAGATACTGTAATTGCTTCTAAGTTCATATCCATTGCCTTGAATAAAACTAGCATCATTCTGTCAATAGGATGTGACTGGTCAAAGAAGCACAGACCAAATAATGCAAGAAGGGAACTCTTCTATAAGGCTTCCTACAGAAGTAAAGAAGGCTTCCTTCTATACTTCATTCTACAGAAACAATCTAGAATCTTTTTTTTCGTAGCTTTAGATTTAAATACATCTTCCAGTACACAGGCAATCTGCAGAAGACATTTTAAAATCTCATTAGTTTAGTAATTTGGGTACCCATTAAAGATTGGTCAACAAATTTCTAGGGAAACTGCTTTCCAATAGAAAATTGAGCTTCCATTTAAAACAAATTTTTCATAAAGAGTACTTGCTCTTGGAAAATGTTGTTTTTCTGTTAAATAAGTGAAAACCCCCAAACTGAAATGGTTTACCTAGAAAATGTCAATGTACTGTATTTTGTCTTCATTTAAATGAAAATGTACCCTTTATTTTCATTTAAATTTGCTGGCAAAGAAGCAGTTTTCTACCAGTTCTATTTCTTGAAATGGCCCAGAATCATAACAGGCAGAGTCCTGTAGGCATGTCCAGTTTAAAGAGCTCTGAATGGTGCCAGTCAGTTTTAGCTGAAGTTGCTTTGTGTAGTCCAGCACTAGAGTACTAACCGTTGCTGCATATTAGAACTGAAGGACATCTGAGACCTGGAATACCAAAAGTTTATATCAAACAGGATGAAGGTAGATAAATAGAGCTGGGGTTCAGGAAGGACTTGAAAACTGGCTGTAGGTCAAGCCTGAAGTATATTAGCTGACCTGAGTATAAGGAAAATATACAATCACCTACTTGCATTATGCTTTCTATAGGGTTACTGTCAACCTTTCACTTGAATGAACACAAAACATAATGAAATTTCAAAAGATTGGATTAAGAAAAGAAACAGCCTTGCACTGCATCCCCACGTAGCAGTTTCCTCTTTCTGTGCACAAACTTACCACCATTGTGTTAAAAGCCCTCCAGCTCTCTTCACGTGGAAGGCACCATGGAAACTAGCACTTCAGCAAGTTAAGACATACTTTCTCATGGAAGTGATCACATGGGAAGATATAAAAATTATACAGCCTTTAAATGATATAAGCTCTAACTGCAAATGTGGGGAAAGGTGAGGCAATTAAGATCAGAGAGGACACAGATGTCTCAGAATCCCAGCAGCAGCCTGAATTGAGTAACTGCCAGCTTCCCTGGATTTTAATATGCACCCAAAGGAACTTGCCTTTTGGTGCTGTAGCTGTGGGCACGCAGGAGTTTAATGAACATAGGAAAGTGGCAGAGACAGCTGACAAGCAAAGGGCAGATCCATCCTTTATTAGGAGGCTGTGTTCCTAGGGGTTCTGCAAGCTTCCTCCTCCCTGTGCTTCTGTCCGTCTCCTTGCTAGTGCCTGTTAATTGCAGAGCTCCATATAAGAGCATTGTACTCCTGAGATTGCTCACCATTACATTTAAGATGAGGAAGCAGAAATCAAGTTACAAGTGAAGGCAATTTATGGTAATGTCAGTTTTAGTTTCAGTGGGTGTGTCTATATGAGACATTTAATGAACAGTAGAATTAGTCATGGTACAGCAAAAACCATGATAATGTGCTAATGCACAGTAGAATTAGTCTACTGTGCATTAAGCATCATAAAAAAACCATACACTTTTGCTACTGCGCAGTAGTGCCAGCTATTGCACACTTATGTAGTACCTCTTATTAGAGGTACTAAACTTAATGCACAGTAGCAAAGGTGCTTTAATGTATGTGTAGACATGGCCAGTTTCTGCCAGCAAAATGTCCAGGAGTGCAAGAATATTGTCACACCCTAGGTTACCACAGATCCAAGTAAAAGGATTCAAACCTCATTTTGACTACAGAAAAGGACAGGAGAATCTAAAGTGGACTAGACTAGGGATTCTCAGCCAGGGTGTCAAGGCACTCTGGGGTGCTGCCAGATCTTTAGAAGGGTGCCACAAGGTGTGAGGATGTAAGTTAAGTGTTAAGAGATAAGCAGCTGAACTAAGCAGACAAGTGCAGACTTAGGTTGTCCCTGCCTGGACAATCCCTCATGTCTGTTGCCAGGTCCCTATACAAGGAAGCAATTAGTGTAATCTATAAACTATTTTTGAAACTGAGTGCCACACAATCCACAAAATGAAGGGTGCCTCAGGTCCAAAAATGTTGAGAACCATTGGGCTAGACAAACCCACTATGCATGCGGAAACATGCTTAGGCAGCTGGCTTCTCTATACTTGTTACAGAAATTAAATGGACAGATGCTTTGGATATATTTTGTAATATGCAAAACCTAAAATTCAGATTTGAACAACTCCAACTTTAGAAGTTATTCAAAACACCCATACATCTCACACACAACATAGTTTGTTTTCACATTGCTTCTGCCTCCTGACTCTGCCTGCTATTGAATCAACAAAACACTGCCAGAAAAGCTGTTCTTATGTCACTATATTCCTGTTGCTATCCAGAAGCAATAGGTACTGGAAGCTTTAAAAGACAGCCTGCTCTCAAGCGATTTCCTCACCCACATACATGGTTGCAAGAGGTTTAGATTAGCAACCAAAGTTAGCTTCTGAGGCTTAGTGAGTGTGTCTATATGAGATGCTTTACTGCACAGTAGACTAATCTACTGCACAGTGGGCATTAGGGGTGTGCGAAACGGGCTGTATTTGATTTGGATTTGGATTCAGCCCGAATCGGGGACAGCGATTTGATTTGTTGATTCAGATCATTGTCCCGATTTGATTCGGCCAAATCCGAAAATTCGATGCAGATTCAGAGAATCAGCGATCTGGCCGTAGACACAGCTTTAAATGTTTTTTCTACATACCTCGAGGTACCAGGCACAGCTCATGAACACTGCAATGGTGGGGCAGATGGAGCATCCCACAGGAGTGTGGGGGGCCCCCCCAGCGTGCTTGGCGGTGAACCCGGAAGTGGACTGGAAGTACTTCTGGTCCACTTCTGGGTCTGCTGCTGAGCGCGCTGAGGACCCCTCCATGCTCCTATGGGATGCTCCATCTACCCCAGCACCTCAGCATTCACAGGCCACCTTGTAACTTGAGGTATGTAGAAAAAAACATTTAAAGCTGTATTTAGGTCCAAATTGTCGAATCTTTCCGAATCTCTCCAAATTGATTCAGAGGGTTCCAATTTGATTCAGAGAGATTAAAGGGTCTTCTGATTCGATTCAGATTCGGAGATTCAGCCACTGAATCACGCTGAATCTTTTCCAAATGGAATCAATGACCAAAGTTTTGCACAGCCCTAGTGGGCATGTCTACACATGTGCTATGGTGATGTTACTGCACCTTGATTGAGTACTTCCTTTTGGAAGTACTCAATCAAGGTGCAGTAACAGCCTGTATTGCACCAGATGCACAGAATACAGTTATTTTTAGCAGCTACTTTGCCATAGTGGCACACTAAACTGAGGAAGTGTGTCGCTATGGCAAAGTAGTTGCTGGTCACATGTAGACTCCCACGGATGCTACATCGCCATAGTGCATTACTACAGCAATGTAGCATCATGTGGAAATGAGCCCAGGAAAGCGTCAGTGTCTGCATGTGCGCACTATTTACTGCGCAGTAGCATCTCATGTAGATGTGCCCCCTGTAAATATAGGAAATAAATGATCTGTGCATGTGTAGACACTGACTAGGAGCATTTGCTCCTGGTCAGCCCCAACACTCGGGGGCCACAGGGAATGGGGACTCCCCTGGTTCTGGCACTACTTAGCTCCCAGCTCCCCCCAGAAGCTGGGAGCAGCTCCCAGATGGGGTAGCACTCTGCCCCTCTCCCTGTCCTAGTACTGCTCAGCTCCTGGCCCCCTACAAGAGCTGAGGAGTGCTAGGACTCAGGAGCAATCTGCTTCCTCCCCCACCCAACCCAGGTCTGGCCAGGAACTGTACCTTCTGGGGCAGCTCTCAGACAGCCCTGGGCTGCTCAGGGAAATCCCCACCTAGCCCAGGGCTGGTTGTGAGCTGCCCCAGAAGCAGGATAGATCTCAGCTAGCCCCAGGCTGTGTGGGGGAGCCTTGCTGGGTATAGCACTTGTCCACATATACACAAGGTCAGGAGTGCTTTGCAGCTGCAGCTCTCTCCCAGCCCCATGCACATCAGGACCCCTCCCCATGTGTACGAGGCAAGGAGACCGCTGCCACTACAGCAGGCAGATCTCTCCTAGCCTGTACACATGGGCATCAACCCTGTGCTCCCTGCCATCACCCAAGCTAGCACCCCAGGGGAGCCTGGAGCTCCCCTTGGCTACTACAGGGGGGCAGAGCAGGGTAGGTGGAGCCCTGTACTCAGAAGCTCATACTAGGAGCAGATTTTCTCCCAACAGGGAGCATGTGTAGATGTGCTCCCAGGGAAGGTTTACTGCACAGTATATTACCCTGGGGTAAATATTGAAGCTTAAGCCTCAGTAAAGGCAAGGGGACATTTTTCTCTTTTGAGAAGGAATGAGAAAAAAATCTTAGTTAAAACAATGAACTTTTCTGAGACTTCAAAGAATTTGTGTTTTATTGTCATTTTTCAGATACCTCAGCATTTGACCAATTTTCATCAATGATGTGAAACAAGGCCTTTTTTGCCTTGACAGATGAGGGCTGGAAATGACAGGAGAACTTGCAAGACAGCAAGTTAAACTCGTAAACCATACCAGACCATTGTTGTGGTTAAATACAACAGGCCAAAAAGGTTCACATTGCTTGTATCTGCTGAACATGAACTGGACTTTACAGTGGTGGAAACTGAAGAGCTTTGTCCCCTGTCCTCACAAAACAATCTGAGGAAGTCTACTTGTGGAAATGTTTGAATCCTCATTTTACTTGTGAATGCTGGAAGCCATTTCAGGAAAAAATACTGAAGAAAGATTATGGGTGCAATCCTGTTCCCCCCTTGCTCCCCACCCAAGCATATAGGAATTTTGCCTTTGACTACCAAAGGTATAGGATTGGAGCATGTAGTTGCCTTCTTGCTGTAGCAAGGTTACTCTGCATACTGGTAAATTATGAGTCAGAAAGCAGCTTTGCAATTGTGCTCTTGTAAAGGGAAAATATAATTATGCTCATCTGAAAACAGCAGCCACATTTAGAAGCTGAAGGACGTTACTTGCAGTACTACCGACAGGTAGCAATACGTTTGGAGTGCAGGCCCAAACCAAAGATGCACCATAGAATCATACGAACTGAGGGCTGGAAGGGACCGCAGGAGGTCGTCTAATCCAAACCCCTGCTCAAAGCAGGACCACATAGACTGTCATAACTGTAACCTGCTTAGTTCAACCACAGTGATGCTAAGGCAATGGTTCCAAATGAAAGAAGATGGTGTTGTCTTTAAAATTTACAGCAGTGACACGGATTAGATTTCTTTTCTCCTCCAAGTAAACAAAATTAGCAACTCTGATCGGTTCACCTCCTGGTCACTATGTTGTTGTCCAGCAGTGATCACAAAACAGCATGGTCTTACCTGTAATACTTAATAAGTAACCAGAAGTCAGATACATGGGCACTCAACTCAACCTGAGTCTGCTCAGACTTCTGAAGGAAAATATATATCATAATAGATAATCTCAGACACTCACCCTAGTGGCAAAGTCATTCTGACACTAATATACATCTCTAGATAAACACGTCCATACTAGTAACATACCTGCCCTTGTAGTTCCTGTCAGATAGCTGTTTGGAGTCTCATGTTAAATAAATTTGATTTTCAATCTACTTTCCATATGACTGTAAATATCACAAGCACTTGTCTCCTTAACTGATATTCTCAGCAAAATAGTTGAGGGCCAAGAAACATGAACTCCTCATTCCTTACTAGAAGCTGATGTCAAGGCATTTGGGGTAAGAAAGGCACAAGCTGGTACTGACAGTGGGCTCTGCTACATGGTTCTGTAGATAAACAGCAGGTTTCCAGCTCCAGAGCTAACCATCTGGCACTTTCCGCAGGAATGAAATCTGCTTCAAAAAATAACCATTACACTGACAATGTGTACCATCATCAGGACGTCTGAATATCTCTGAGAAGTGTACCCGAGTCCACGCAGCTGCTGCCAGCAGACTCAGACAGAAAGTTTATGGTGGAGAAAGCTTGAACTGATGCTGTATTTGTTTTTAACTCAAATTTCTATTGTTCAAAGGGGAAGGACTGAAGTGCCACAAATCCTGCTTCACTTTACCATCCTCAGCCATTTCTAGGCTGAACCAGCTCAACTATAATAGGGCAAAAACATGAACCACATGCATTTATCAGAAATTGGTCTCTAGGTTTAGTATTAGCAACTTACACTTCTTCACTTTCAGGATGTTTAGCTTTTTTTAAGCACAATTCTACCTTTGGGAATATTGTGTTTCCCAGTGGGATAGAACTTGGAAGAATCATCCTTCAGCAAACAGTGATACTGCATGTGGTGTATGCAGCATGTCATCTCCCCATAGCAAACTACTGTCTGTTCCACTGTCCAAAGATAAGACCCATTTCCTCCAGGAGATTGCTGGTAGTGATTATAGCTTCTTTCCCACTTACCCACCCAGACATAACCTAATCTTAACTAGGATACATCATTGACTGGGTTTATTTCTTATGTTTTAAAAGGGAATCTCTGGGTTAGTCCTTAGAATGATTTATCTTTGCAAATGGGAGAGCAGAGGAGTCAGGGAGCTGTAGTTCTTTACAATGTACATTCTCAAAATGAGGAGTAAGAAAAGCCACGAAGAAGATAAGTAAAAGCAAGTGACAGCTTATTAACTTCAGTGTGAACACCTGGCAAACCACAAAGGGATCCAGGGCTTTCAGTGACCCATTCTGGCAGTTTGAATTTTTTCCTGTTTCAAAACCATCAGCCTTTTTTCTTTTTTTTTT
>NW_017729029.1:1066393-1072546 GCF_001723915.1 Gavialis gangeticus
AAGAAGATAAGTAAAAGCAAGTGACAGCTTATTAACTTCAGTGTGAACACCTGGCAAACCACAAAGGGATCCAGGGCTTTCAGTGACCCATTCTGGCAGTTTGAATTTTTTCCTGTTTCAAAACCATCAGCCTTTTTTCTTTTTTTTTTTTGTGACAACAAAGTCACTTTCCATTCGGTTCCATTCCGAAATGAATTCCCTGGTATTTGGCTGGCTGCTTCTTTGCTGACAGCACTGGTGCAGGAATGAGACTTAGGACTTCAACCAACATCTGTGGGGAGGGAATTAGATAATAATTTCAATCAAAGTTGGATTAGATTCGGTGGTGGTGAGGAATGAAGATCCATATGCCTGGATCCATATAATACAGGTTTTAATTGCAGACTTTAGAAGAAATAAACAGTAAATGTTTCTTATAGAAAATGCCAGCTCCATCTTTTTCACCTTGGAGCTGATCTTTAGCACACAGCTGCAATATTCCAGGCTGATAACCAACCAGATACTTAGGAACTACCTCAGCTTCACAAATTCCTTCTCTTCTGGGCTTTAAGTTACCAATAGTCTCCCTAGTTCAGTACTGGTCTGATATTGAAGTGGAAGCAACTCACTGAAATTAAGAGTGAATAAGTTTGGGATCCATACAGTACTCCTGTGTGCTTAGTATTTCTAAAACTAGACAAAGGTCAATGTAGAATAGGAATAAATCCTTTGCTATCGAGATAACATAACAGAAGGGTTGTTTATTATATTTCTGCTTCCTGCAGTTTTGCATGGCACAGAATATAGTTCACCTGAGGAAGTAACTGCCAAATGGCAACAGGCACGTGAAATAAAGTACTGTGACAATATTATGACTTGCCACAACCTGAGACCCCATTAAAGGTAAATTATATGTCATGCTTTTGGGTATACCATATAGTTCCAATGATAATATGACCCTGTATACAGATTGACCCCACTTTTTCATGTTCAACTTTAGGAAGAACAGATTTTTTTTCCCCTGAATAAGTTGATAGCTACAGCTAAAGACCTTGAATTGCTACTGCTTTTACAAAATCCCACAGGAGAAGCAAATAATCAAGGGCAGACCCCAAAGGGTTAAATGCACTAAAAATGATAAGGTAAAAATTGTACTGAAAAATGTTTTTGATTTTCATTCCTTGCACAAAACCACTGAAAGAATGAAAGTCTATACTGAAGGGGACCAATTATAGGTTGATGTTGTGTACATGGTAATTTTTATGGTTCTTTTGGAGGGAAAAAAGGTAGACTTCTCATCAGAACAATACATAAATGTATCATTTCTAGGGCTCAGGAAAGAATTCCTCACCCTTTCCTGCCAATCTACTGCATTACATCTAGGTTCATCCTTGGAGAGCAGGGGGTGCTTTCTTCTGAAGGCTGACTTACTAGTTCCTTCTGGCTGTACCATACTGAATTAAGTGGGGCTATTAAATATATAACTATTTAAATATAAATTATATATAAGTATTAATATAACTTTTTGTAATATACCCACTATTCCTGTTCGGTTTTAGCCTTGATTAGAGTGCATCGTTTTAATGGATGACGATGTATGAAGATAAGATGTATGACAACAGTGTGGGGACCCCTTCAATAAGAATAATACAGGAAAATATCAAGGGAGTCAATAGAAAAACTGGCAAAGGCAAGTCAGAAAATCATTCCTGGAAATGGTGGCTAATGAGCACCAATGGGGCTCAAGACGAGGAAAGTGCCGGAACTGGCTGTCTTCTGTTAAAGCTGCTTTTTAATTAGCAGGCCCAAAGTCTCTTTGCTTTCTAGTTAGATGCTAGTATTGAGGCCAAATTCTCTGCTCAGATGACATCAAGAGAACAGTTGACCTATGATTCCCTATAGGATATGCAATAGCCAAAGAAAGATGCATAAAAAAACCCTGCTACTGTAAGAGTAATGATACAAGGTGTTCAGTGTTCCAGTACAGAGAAAAGGAACAAAACCAGCACAGCATTCAGATATTCATACCCTTTACACAGATGCCAATGACTCCACAAGGTAGTAGATAACCAGACCAAACTTTCTGGACTCACAACCCCACTTCTGATGTAAGCCCAACTCTTCCAGCATCCATGGATTACCCCAAGGTTCATGTCCCCACTGGTGAGTACTACAATCCACTTTGGATCATGACCCCTGGTTTGGGAACCATACCCCCAAAATTTCAGCTTGCTTCCTGAAAAGGTCTATCTTTCCTCACCATCATTTATTCCTCAAATAGGCATCTTTCATTTTACAGGCACCTCTATTACCACAACCTTATTGTGTTAGGTGGTGGTACCCTCAGATAGGCCACACTGCTCCCCACACAATTCCTGTAAAACCAGGAATAGCATAGCTATATGCAGACAGGCTAATCAGTCTGAAAGTCAGTGCTAACTACTGTCCCTGAAACACCACATGAATATGGCTATTCTGCTTCCAGTTTAGCAGGTAGCATGCATGGAGCGGTATGGTGTGCTTGAGACCGCTGCTTCATGGCCTGGTAAGTGTGTAGTGGCCATGCCTTCAGTTCCTCTCTCCCCTCAGAGCATTTCTGAATTTAACAATGTCAGTGGTTATAACAGTCCACTGACTCATCAGCTGATTTCCAAAGCAACAGGCAGCGATGTTGTTCACAATAAAACATATCATGCATTGCTTCTTTTAGAATATGAATTTTTTTAAATAAATAACTGCAGTTGAAATAGATTTGTAATTAATATTTCTGAGTCCCCGTAAGAAAATAAATATTTTAACAGCCCACCCCCTTGCAAAAACCAACACTGAACTACAACCATGTGAGCTTGAAGTCTTTACTGAGTCACAGCAGAGATCTGGCCTGGGTGTATCTGTTCATATAATTCCCTTATGATGGGTGAGAGGATAGTTCAGTCTCCATGGTCCCTTCAGCTTTGTCCCATCCATTGAGCTTCCCAACTAGAAGGCTTATCAGTTTTACTTTGAGGCTGATTTTGTGATTGGATGCTTGTATCTCCCGAGACACAATCTGAGATCCCATAAATACCTGTCATGTGCCAACAACTTTCAGTCATTGCCTACAAAGAACGTACATTTAAACTGATGTTGATGCTCAGAAGACTCTGTGTCCCATACAAAATCCCCAGTTGCACTAGCAGGTAGTTGTCACTCTCAACATTAATATCTGCTCCATCTGAACCACATATGCCTACAGCCATGCAGTGCTGTATACTGACCTCTTTGTTGCACCATTTTTTGTTGATTAAACCTTTCAAATGTCAGGCCTCTTTAGATCGGCACTGAGCTAGCTGGAATGCCAGAGGCTTTGTGGGCCCATTGACATTCACTGCCTTTCTCAGCTGCTGGTCATTGTTTTTCCTGCCAACTAGTAAATTAACATTTTTAATTAAGCTGAACACAAGCACAAGTTACCACAATGCAATCTAAGACTGTAATTTTGGCAGCCTCTCTGCTGCTCCTTTAACTCAACTGCTACCTGTGGAGGACAGGAAAGCTGTATTTTCTTTTCAATGACACCATTACTTAGTTAGAACTATTCTTAACAACTCTACGGATTGTTGAATATTAAGGTCAGAAGCTTTCTCTCTCTTCCCAATGGAAGTCTGAATTAGCAGTGGCCTTTAGGCAACACAGTTCCCTTTCCTACTCCCAGATTTCTGAGCAAGCCAGTTCCCATAACAGAGGCTTTATAGGAGTTCAGTTCATATAATAACTGTCAGAGTAGGGCAATCAAGAAGTGCAATTAAAGCTACCTTGGGAATGCCTGTTGCAATCTAATGGAAGCACTGAATCCATGGTAGTGTGCGCTTAATTCTTCTGTCCCTTAAGATATGTTCTCCAGGGTAGGGTAAACTATAGGTTTGTGAGAAGCTTCCATTGGTACTTGACCTGTTTCGTTGACAAGAGACAGGACATCTGCCTTCAGGGCAATCCACATGGTATCTTTCCCCTATGCTGAATACTCTTGAAAAAAGAAAAGGAGGGGGGAAGAAGGAAGAGACCTGTGGTGCTGCCCCTTCAGCCCACCAGAACAGTGGCTGATGTCTTACAAATGATAAACTGAATTACTGCCTCAAAATGTACTTATTAAGCTTTCCTTGACAACCGTACAACTCAACTATCAGCACAAGGCAAGTTTCATTTTCTCAAAATGATTGCAAACTCTTAATGTATCATGCCTCATTATTACTGTTAAGTTCTTTGGAAGGCACAGGAAATATGCAACTCATGCAATTTTAGAATCTAATTCTCTATTTCTGCACAACTTAGTATAATGTATATGTAATCTGCTTAAACACTACTGTAGGCAACCTGCATACACAATAATATTTGTGCTCATCTAATGTCTACAAATAATTGTAAATACACCTGAATAGCCATGCTAGAAGTGCCAAGAACGTTCAGACTCAGGCTTGCAAATAGGAGCGAAAGAACAGGAGGCTTTCATGCTCTATTATTTAACCTCTATATCTAAGACTTAGGAAACCCATTTTCTTCTCACAGCTACTGATATGTCTGCCTAAACTTCATCTAGAGAGATCCAGAACCAGGCAGGTGAGGATAAGGCTTAGGAGACTGAGCTATGTTGCAGTAATGGCACCCACAAGCAGTCAGTGTGTTACCCAAACTTGATAAAAGTAACTACTATTTATCCCCGAGTATGACTCTTTGATTCACCTGTCTGGGCAATGAATCAGGCATGTTTTGCTAAACTTTCAGGTTGTATTAGTCAGGTTTGTTCTCAAACATGAACAAACCACAGTCTAATCAAAAAACCCAAATCAATCCCTTTGCCCTTCTAATCCCTGAAGACAGAGCTGGCATGGCACCCTACCCTACCCTACCATTCCCTTAAGTCATCTACCATCAAAGGACTCTTCCTCCACAGCCCTTTCTGCCTCCTAATTTCCCTAGGAAGTGTTCTTAAATCCCCTAGCTTTGCCCTTTCCCCAAATCAGTGGAACCTTCTCACCTGTCAGTCAGCCTTACTCAGAACAGGGCCTCGGTGGAAGATGGCAGCCTTCATGCAGCTCACTCCATTAAGTAAGAAATCATGACTAATGCCATCAGCTCAGTGACTGAACACTGATCAACCATTCCCTGGTCTTGCAGCTCAATGGCTGTTCTGGGGGCCTAGTAACACTCCAGATAGGTCCTGAAACAAGGGTCCTCCAACTCAAAATTGAGAAATTTCCTGGGCAAAGTGTGAGTATCTTGTGAATATGCTGAAGACGCATAACATCAACATTTTTTGCGCTTCAAGAAACATCTTTTGTGCATCAAGATAATGACCAACAGGCAGGCCGCTACTGTATACATGGATACAACATTATGACTACCCATCACCATCCAAAATATGGCTTAGCCATATATGCGAAGAATACCATCATGGATTTTGATCTCTTACCCCAACTGAAGAAAAAGCCACTTACACCACTGCCATTAGAATAAGGGAGTTGCACATTACCAATGTATACAAAGCCCCTAATTCAGAATGGCCAAAGCCAGCACTCATAAGTGCATTAATCCCAGTCCTGTATGTTGGTGACTTTAGGAATGGACTGCCGGTGACATGACACTATGTGGGGTTATGAAGCAAAGGAAGTCAATGGTGAAGACCTTATGGACTGGGTGTCCACAGAAGAAGTGCCAGCTTTAGGCTTAAGCTACTTAAGCTACAGTTTAGGGCCTCACAATACGAGAGGCCTCTAAATAAGAAAAAAACCCTGGACATTTTCATTCTAATATTACAAAAATATACATATATATGGCTCCACAGTTATTATTCATATTAAGTTAATAAATCTGTGCAGAAATAACAATAATTAATCTTAAAATTTCATGACAATCCATTTTCATGGATTTTGCAGATTATTTTTATCGTATGGGGCCTCTTAAACTGGACATAGTTTAGGGCCTCAGCATGTCATAATTCCGTACTGCACAGAAGATCTGCAACTGGTCTTCTATCCCAAACAGTGAGCAACTCTCCACTTAGCTTGCTGGCAACATAACTATAACCCAGATCTTACCATCATGTCTGATGATCTAAGTGGAAGCACACATCCTGCAATCATAGAATCATAGAATCAAAGAATCATAGAATCAATGAGTGGGAAGGGACCTAGACAG
>NW_017729029.1:1074934-1101918 GCF_001723915.1 Gavialis gangeticus
TTAGTGAAGAGACACCTTAATCCCCCCGAGAGAGCCCTGGGTACCCCCCCTTCCTGAGAGACAACTGTTCCCTTGGGTATATACATTGGTATATACCCAATGTACTCCCCAACTTTTCCAACAGCCGATATAGGCCCATCATTACTTACATTGTCATTGGAATCCCTCTGATTTTGTCTAAACAGATCCCATGGTGGAACCTAGCCAAAGTTGACTGGGTCTGCTGCAGACTGGGAAGCTGTTGAAAAAGTGGTGATCCGAATACCTGAGACACCAGTATGTTATTGACAGTTTATTGGCCTCCTGATTGCCACTGCCAAGAAGAGTATCTAGGAGGAATTTACTCCCTGATGGACTAAAGAGACCCAGGACCTGCTCCAGTAATACAGTCAGGCAGCCCACAGGTGGCAAAGGCCCTGCTACAGCCTCCAGATTCAGCCAGATGCCAAAGGTGGATTAAGTGTGTTGAAGGTCTGGACTTCACACACTCTAGTCGATATGTCTAGGCCCTATTACAATGCCTTGGAGCTGCTAATCCAGTGGAATATTGGACCCCAAAACTCCATCCCAACTCCACAGCTTCTAAATTGGTAGATAATAGAAAAGGACCTCTCAACAAAAACACCAAATGAGAGGTCAATCATCAGTTACACTGGATAATAAGTGACACAATCCCTATACAAGTCCCTACTGCCATTAGCATAGATGAAATGACGGAGTGGTTAACCACAATGAGGAAATGGCAATCAGCCAGTGGAGACGGTATCCTCCCAGAATTTCTCCATCATTTAGGCCTCAGGGAACTCCAACTGTTGGTGAAACTGTACATGAAAATCATGGAATCCAGATGCATACCAAAAGTATGGCAGGAGGTGATGGTCACTGCAGTACTCAAACCAGCTAAGCTGATTCTTGACCTAGGAAGCTATAGGCCAATATCACTCCTTTGCACAACATGCAAACTCTTGGAGTCTATCATCCTCAGGAGAATGAGTGCTTTTATCGAGCCAGTGATCCCCAATGAACAAGCAGGATTCCAGTCTAACTGAAGTTGTTGCAACTAAGTTTGGGCCCTTGCAACACACATTGAGGCTGGTTTTCAGAAAAAAAATCCAAGATCAGTGCAAATGAAAAACTCTCCAATGTGTGACTTGTCACCAAGAACAGACCATTGAACATATAATTATGCAATCAATGCCTGATCTACAAATATGAAGGAGGTATCACAGTGATATACTCTGCTGCTCCTGATGTAATTATCTGGCTCAACTGCCTAAATATAAAATTATAGTTGTTGTTTTGTATCTACATCAGCCATATGAAAGAAGAAGGACAAGGCCAGTGGCTCCTGGGTATTGCTCAGCACTTAAAAGGACAGGAAACCTTGTTATAATCCTGTTCCCAAGGGTCCCAGAGTAGCAGTGCTGATTCAAGCAAACCCAGGCACCTCTCTGATCATACTCAGCTGCAAAGATTTTCCTTCTATACTTAGCCGCTCTGCAGAGATTAACATCAAGGGGGTTAACTAGTGCTAATGGCACATGTGCTAAGAACCCTGGGGTCAGTGCCTGATGTAGCCATTTTATGTTGCTCTGGAGCAGTGAGGAGACTGTAAACTTGCTAAGTTTGTTCATGAGAGAATAAATTGTATATAAGAGGAAATTCCTGGGTGGCAAAGAGATGGCAAAATGACTCTAGGGCACATTAATTCCAGTCCCCAGCTTGAGACATGATCAGAGTGAGGGGCACAAGATGAAGATGTGCTCCAGCTATGTTTGGCTGGTACAATGGTCCCTTGGTATTGTAGGAAGCCAGGCACCAATTAGGACAACTGAAAATAATCTTCACACTGAGAGAACTGACCTGAGACAGGCTGCGTTGGTATGTTAGCAGCCCACCCACAAGTAAGAAATCCTAAAAGTCTATTGCCGGGGGAAGTCCAGTCTCGTTCTGAAGATCAGCATTGTAGATAAGCATTCGTTCAGCCTCTAAGATGAGCCTGAACTCCAAACCCACTAGCTTAAATCTGAATGAGGGATACTGATGATAATGATGATAATAAATAATATCTTGAACTGTTCAATAAATATTATGTAGTCAGCTCTTTCAGTCCTCTACCATATCAAATCCTCATTAAGGAGGGGACTCCATTTCAAAGAAACACAATTAAAATGTTAACTAGGGAAAGCAGCATCTCATGCAGAAAGCTTCTTTATTTACACGTGCATTTAAAAATGAGGCTATTCTCCATTTTCTCTTCACCTCTGCGGGTTTTTTCCCTTTCCTTTAATCATTTCTTGGAACCATACCCACAATAATGAGTTCCTCTCTCTCTGCCTCTGACTCTCTTCAATTCCCTGTTTCTTGTTAATGTTTCTTTGTGTTTATCCTGAACTATGATTTTTATTTTTATGCGTAACAAGGATTTGGCACTAACTGAATAAACAAGTCTTGTATTTTAGTCCCTTTTAAATGACAGCAGGTTGGGCTGAATAGGAGCGATGCTTTCAGGATTCAGCAATAAACAAATGCAAATCCCCCTCAACACATATTGTAGAAGGAATTTGTGCTGGTTCCAGCCAGTGGAACTGGGAACTTCAGATATTTCTGACTCAGAGCGCCGAGCCTCAGAAAAGCCAATGAGTTGTTTAAATATTCTACTTCAGTTCACCATTACTTTCTAATCAGTAGATCCTGACCCATAACTCCTCTGTGCAACTATGGCAGCCTGTGATTGGGGAATTCATTTCTGCACTGAGATATGCTGGTTGTACATGGCCATATGCACAATACAGTACATATGCACAAAACTGGTGATTTAACAGGAAGCTTATTGTTTATTCCAATATCCTTCCTACTGTATAAGTTGAAAAGACAGTCCAGAGCACTGGGACTGATTGAATATCCCAGGTTAGACCCAAAACTTCTGTGTGTCTGTGGACAAGTACTATGGGCACACTGTGCCTAAGTGCCCATCTGTAAAATGAAAGTAATATTTTCCTACCTTCCAGACATGTGTTGAAAATAAAATCTACTGATGCTATTGATGTTCTCAGACTCTGTTGTGATGAGAGCCCTAGGCTAGTATGTCAGTAAATAGATAGATGTTACTGGGTGTCCCTAATAGATGTCTCTCACCGGCAAACAGCCTGCTCCCACAGCAAGCGACACGGAGTCAAACAAGAAACCAGCAGTCAAGAGACGCTGGCTTAGCCAACTCTGAGCTTAGTACTTCCATGCTGGATTTTACAAGGCAAGTTGTAGCTTGCCTTGCCTAAAATAGGGCCAGACCCTCCATTAGCAGAGCCAACCGAAAAAAACCCCCAGAGAATTTCCCCAAGAGGTTAGCCCTCAAGGCATTTCTTTGCACCATCTTTTCCCAATCATTTACATAGACTGCACCAGTTTGCTGTTCTAAAACCAAGGCTACAACGGGTGCTTTTTGTTCCAACAATATCTGCCACCCTGATCCCACTGGTTTGGAGTGTAAACTATTAAGGTAGAGTTAAGAGAAACCAAACAACAATTGTGCACCAGAATGAACGCATGCCGGAAATCTGTCAAAGACAAGAATCCCCAGTTACCTGTAGGGGCACATTTCTCACAAGAAAACCACTCTCTCTCCAACTTCTCAGTTATAATCCTCAAAGGGAATTTACAAAATATGTTTCGCCCCACACACATATCCCCCCACTGCCCAGCCTGGCTGGGGCCTCATGGACCCCTACCCCGACCCCTACCTCTGCCCCACTCTCCCTCACCGCCGGGGTGGTGAGATCACTTTTTTAATTAAAATGCAACCCAGGATCTACTGAGTGCCATCCCCCTCTGCTCCCTCTGCCCTTTCCCTGGGCAGTGGGTGGGGGGGGAGGTAGGGCAGTAGATCTTGGATTGCACTTTAATTAAAAAAGTGATCTTGTACTCAAAAAGGTTGGAGACCACTGGTGCAAACTGTTGTTGGAAGCCTTCCCTGTGTTGGACTGTTGTGTTGGAACCCTTCCCTGTATGTTTTGTTCCTGGTCAAGCTTAAATAACACCTGCATTTGGAAAGGGATGTTTTGGTTTGGTGTTTTCATGCATTAGTCACAACTCCAAAAAGGATGACTTGCAGCTGAAAGCAGTAGGCTGAGTCTAAAGAGTAAGGAAATTGTGGGTTCCACCCAAAAAGAAAAATGAAGGTAGAGGCTTGGCAGCCAGATGTGACAATCATCACATCAGCTACCTTAACAAATTATTTGTATTGTCAAAGAATAGCATCATCCCACTCATGGGAGCTTAGGGGACTCAAAGTGGCGAATTTTCTCCTATTGGCAAGGCACTATCATTGTGCAAAAAATATAATCTTTCAATAAGGCTGCACTCTATATGCCATCCTAATCTATTGGCTATTCAGTCTAATTTATTCACCCCATAGAGAATAAAGCGCAGACAGTACAAAGAGGCTCTTGTAGAGCTGTGATTAGTAGCAGTGTTTTATAAAAAAAACAAACATACTCTTACAGAACATGTGCACTATGTGTCACCCACTCCCCAGACAGCCGAACATTTTCTCATTATGTGATTCACTCCTTTGTTTGTTTTCTTACACCACTTTTCAAAGAAATAAACAAGCATAAACTGCTTCTATTTTTTTAATTGGTTTTCTGCGTAAGACCCTTCCTGCCTTACAGGCATGTCTCAGAAAGGGGGATCTTGAGAGACAAAGTTTATTAAAATTCAAAGTATAAGTATTTTACTTAAAAAATTGTTTTAAAATTGTGTTCCCTTTGTTGAGCTCTAACAACAACCTTTTCCATGTTCCTTGTCCTGATCATACATTGTTATTTCAATAGCTTTTATGCTCTTTACTTTTCTCATGTATGGTAACATTTAGTCTACTCTATTTAGCTAATGTGTTAATTCATAGATTTATAGATGCATAGATGCTAGGGTCAGAAGGGACCTCAACAAATCATTCAATCCAACGTCCTGCCTGGGCAGGAAAGAGTGCTGGGGTCAGATGACCCCAGCCAGATGCCTATCCAGCCTTCTCTTGAATTCCCCCAAGGTAGGGGAGAGCACCACCTCCCTTGGAAGCCCATTCCAAATTTTGGCCACCCTTACCATGAAGAAGTTTTTCCTGATATCTAGCCTAAATCTTCTCTTTCAGTTTGAGGCCATTGTTCCTTGTTACCCCAAGAGGTGCCCTGGTGAACAGAGAGTCTCCAATCCCTTGCTGCATTCCCCTAATGAATTTGTAGGTGGCCATAAGATCACCTCTCAGGCTTCTCTTGCAGAGGCTGAAGAGGTCCAGGTCCCTCAGGCTTGCCTCAGAGGACTTGTCCTGTAATCCCCTAACCATATGAGTGGCCCTCCTCTGCACCCTCTTGAGTCTATCAACATCCTTCTTGAAGTACAGTGCCCAACACTGGATGCAGTACTCCAGGTATGGTCGACCAATGCCACCTAGAGAGGAAGTATCACCTCCTTGGATCTATTTTTCCAGGCATCTGCTGACAGTGCACAGGAATGGAGAAGGGCTATTTCTGCACACATGAAAGGGTAAGGAAGCTGGTGGATTGAGAGAATTCTGTGTGTTCTTGTGAAATTCATTCATCTCGAATTCATTCTTATCACATTCATTTTTCTTATTCCCAGTACTAACCCCAACAATGCAGAGGTGTGCAAATATTATCACAGCACAGCGACTAAGCCATAATAACCGTCTTTTCAACCCACAGAGGCTTCTAAATTTATCAAACAATGGGTTTAAAAATGGAATACCAATTATTGGAGTTTCCCACCCCCTATTTCTAAACTTATCTACAGATAAGAATTAGCTACCCCTTCAGATTTGATTTCTGAAATTCTGTTGTAGTAGTTACAGCAAATTAAAACAAAAGATAGAAAGTCAGTAAAAAGTAATGCTTCAATGAAATTCAGATGAGAATTAATTTATATTATTAAATATAACTACAAATCTTACTGAGGGATGATAAAATTTGCATGTGTATTTTACTGTATTTATTTGTATGTGTGTGAACAGATTAGAAATATACATCCACTCATATGTCAGCAGGTGGACACAAATGCACAATCTGTGCATGCAATAAGTACACCTCTCTATGTGAATATATGATCTGTACATCTGACTACTACAGCAACTTCTTGTGATAATCATAGAAAGTGATAAATCAGTCGAAGAAATTGGTTAAGCATAGGTAAACCTTAGGAACTAGAACTCTTTTGACTGTGGCCATGATAGGATTGTTCATTACAAGATTTTTAATGAACTGGTTTACATAAAATCAGATTCAAGTACAAATTCATGCCAATGCAAACCTTCACAATTTAATTATATAAGAGATTTCATTAGGAATTCAAACAGACCTAGAAATACCATCTCAGGTTTTCTGCCCTCCATTTCTGCAAGATCTGACTGAGTGCCTTTTCATTTTTTGTGCATTTATCTTCATATGACCCTTGTGAGGGAGAGAGGGGGTGGGAATGCTGGCACGAGGAGCTGGATCTGCAGAAGGGGTTGAGCATCAAGCATTTCAGCTCCTAACTACCATGTGCCTGCCTCCCACAATGGAATCCGCAGTCATGAGTAAGGTGCCTAGACCCCCTAGTCAATACACAGGGAAAATTCGGTGTTTCAGAATGTGATTCTCAGCAGCCAAAATGCTGAATGAGGAACTGCCTAAGCTAGACAATAGCAAACACTGCAGACAAGAGTGTATCTTAAAGCATGTTCTTCATGGGGACACACATGTCTAAGTTTGGATGTCAGGTCAGGATTCACAGCCCAGAACCCTCTCTTGGAGTTGGGTACCTCAGCATTCCTTTAAAATATGGGGAACCCCTTTGTTTTAAAACATGGCTGACAGTGGTGATATTCTCCTTTTATACAATCCCTTAGTGGTGAAACCACTTCCCCAAGATGTTGGGGACCTTGGTTCATCCCTTCCATCGGCCTCAGGGAACTCAAACATACATCTTTCACTTCCCAGGACAGTGATCCAGCTATTGAATTTGTTATGGATGGTTCTGGGTATACAGACTCCCTATTCTTCCTATTGAATATGTACCTCTTTGTAAAAGAGAATCCAAGATAGATATGGTCAGAGAGAGGAAACGGGAAGATGTATGACACTCGCTCAGTGATTAGGGCACTTCCCTGAAGTAGAAGTGACCTGAGTTCCTGTCCCTGCTCTAAGGATTTAAGCATTCTGTCCAAGGCCAGCACCTTTATCAGTGGGCTCTTTCCTATCTGAAAAAGTCACCATTGTTCAGGGCAATCCAATTCCAGACAAAGAAAGGATGACAAGGTTACTGAAGAACAGTCTGATTTCCAGCAGGCTTCCAGAATGGAAACACATACACATTTATCTAAGTACAACCTTACTAATTTTAGTTTGTCCTTTTGTACTACCTTTCCTGAAATCTCTAAACCCAGACCACAACTAGCCCTAGTGTAACTCCACTTAAGACAAATGGAATTACACCAGGACTTGATTTTGTTCATTGTCTACAAGCGCACAAATACCAAATCTATTGAATGCAAATCAGGTAGGTAATACTTAAACCATAAAGCACAGACAGGTAAGTGGCTGAAAGAAATTATGCATTTTCTGAGTGCTTTCCTAATTTATTCTAAAATAATGAATTCCTTTCCATACTAAAAAGGCAGAAGAAGTTAGGAATAAGAGAAATGAAAAATTACTCACATGCTTTAACTAATGTTTAAGGGTAATGTGTTTTTTAAATCCTAAACTAGAATCAGCTCTGCAAGCAAGGAAAACAGACTACTAGCTTTACAGTGACTTCACCCAAGCTACTTGATACCAACATGTTTAAACAACTCAAAGGATGCCCAAGGCACCTCCCAGCAGAAGAAATCCATGAGGATTGCAAAAGAGGACTAGCACAGGGAAACGTGTATCTGAGCTGAGGCATGATTAGATTTTAAAAAATTAAGAAAGTATCTGTAGGAAACAAAGATGACTATAAGGGATTTCAGCCCTTAACCCCTACTGATACCTTCAAAAACATGGCCAAAGGACTCCATGGTCATAATCACTGTTGCTTCTCCATTTTATAAACACCAAAATCCTAAACAATTAGTTACAGGGAGGGCTTTTATCAGGTCTTCAGTCAATGCTGGTTTCACATTGAAATCAGTGGTGTAACTCCTGACTAACTTTAGAGGGAAAGCAGCCCATTGGATTTTACCTTTGTTTCTTAAAGCAACTGAAAGAAAGAATAAACATAATGACTAAAGATAAAGATAATGACTAAAAATAGGTCTCTTTTTGAAATTTGGGATTCATTAAAAGTAAGGAGTTGACAGCCTCAAGAAAACCAAGAGAAAATTGTGAAGCTCCCTGCCAACCAAATGCCTTCCGTAAAGTTTTATAGGTTTTCAGGGTGTATTGCTCCCGTGAACTGCTCTGTTTTGAATTGACATACTCGCAGTATAAATTCAGGATTGTGTTTAAGAGACTAAAACTGATGGCCCAAGGGATGGGACCAGAGTTTTCTACTCTTGGTCAATAATTCAAATCTGGGTCTGGCTGGTCCTGAAAGACACAGACACCTTCCAGCTATGCATTGGTGGGTCTTAGTTTAGCATCCACATCCCCTCAAAAAACAGCATCAAATGTGAGTGTCGGAAGATGTAAAAGATGCAGTTGGTCATGGTGAATGAACTCCAGTGGTCCTGTCCAGATCTAAATTGAATCACTTCAGTCAGAGCCTTGGGGGTCTTTAAGAGGAGGCTGGACATGCACCTGGCCGGGACTGTCTGACCCCAGCACTCTTTCCTGCCCAGGGCAGGGGGTTGGACTCAATGATCTACTGAGGTCCCGTCTGAGACAAACATCTATGACTCTATGGATACATGGCTCTGGTACTTACTAAGGGCTTTTGTTTCCAGAACTCTGTGACTCATTGAAGGATTCAGAATATGAAAGCTGAACTCAACAGAAACCACACGGAGGACTTTAAGAAATTTAGTTGAGCACAGGAAATTCACCAGGTTTTTTTTTAATTTAATTAAATACCAAAGGCATGGGTCAGCAACATACAACCCACAGACTAGATCTGGCTTGCACATCCATTGGATCTGGCTTTCCTATTCCCTTGCTGCTGAACATAAGCTCCTTGCTGCTGGGAATAAGCAGCAAGGAACTGTGCCAGTCTGGGTAACTTCCAGCTGCGCTCTTAATGCTGTTGCTTCTTCTCCATTGCCTTTTATCCCCCTGCCTCTCCCTGGCTGCAGGATGGGTGCCAGTGCCAGGAAGCTGGGAGCTGCACCTGCACTAATGTGCTTCTCCCTGCCTCCCCCACTCCTCAGCTGGATTATGGGTGCAGCTTCCAGCTGGTGAGGAGCTGCACCAGGGCTGGGCAGCTGGAAGCCACTGTGGCCACTTCTTCCTGCCCCGTCTTCCCTCTACCTCCCACCTACCAGCTGCAGCACAGAAGTGGCAGCAGTGTAGACATAGTTTCTAGCTGCCACAGCTCCCCAGTGCCTGAAAGCTGTGCCCGTGCCCCAGACAGGACAGGTGCAAGGAAAGCTCCCTGCTGCTGACATGCTGCAGAAGCTGCCTGGTCCATGTCAAACTGGAGCTGGGTTGTTCTGGCCTGCAGCTTGAAAAGGTTACCAGCTGCTGACCAAAGGGATTAATTATAGGACAATATCTAAGACTGAAGTGCAGGTAAATGCTGTTATTTCAGACTAGCAAGTTATCATGATTTTCCTCTCAAATATAAGACAAACTGCCCTCAGAAAAACCAAAAACTAGGTTGTGTCTAAACAGGTCGCACTTAGAAATTGGGGATTGTATGAAAAGGCCTGTGGTGATTCATTAAGTGACTTTAATAAGGACCTGGGCATTTGCAGATCAAATCTGGAGCTGCCAGTGGGTTAAGTATATTGGATTCCTGCTGCACAGCACTTAACCTGTGAGAGGATTGAGATAAGGCCCTGAGCACACAAAAGGCCAAACTCCCATCTCTCTTATCTTTTTCAGACAAATCTAAATCAAGAGACACCCCACTGAAGACAGTGCAGCAGAACATGCTCCATAGTCCTTGGTTAGATGGAAAGCATGCAAACACATCATTATATTCTAGAACAAGCAATGCAGGTGTTCAGGGTGCCAAGTGTCCTGAAGGCACTTGTCAGATGTTTTGTTCTCTGTTACACCAGTGTAACCTAAGTGGAGCTACCCTGCATTTGTGTTGGTAGGGAGAGTTTAGCCCATAGTCCAATAAAGGCATAATCCCAAACCTTCATTAGGTAATTAACAGCACCACAGGGATTCAACAACTCAGCAGGTGGCAGCTCCAGCTCCAATTTGTAGATGCTCCCAGCCTCATGAAGTTGCATGGAAAAACACTGCAGTCCTTTCCCTATTTTTAAATATAGGTCTGGGCTTTAGTTAGTTGTGAGTTAGATGTTTAGCCAGATCTACATGATATAGCAAACTAAAGCAAATATATAGATATATGTCATTTTGATTTGGAAATAATAGCATCTGTTGGCATTTCAAACATTTTGCAAAATTGAGCTCTATGGCATTTGTTGTAAGAACAATGTACTGTTGGGGTCATTCAGTCTTAATGGAAGTTTCCTAAACAGTCCTCTAAGATTTCCACCCTAATTCAGCCTTCATGTTCTGAGTCACACCTGTTACTTCTCAGAATGTGCATTTTAAGGATGTCTTAAAAAATATGTGTTGTGCATATGTCAAGGTTAAAAGGAGTGGTATCTAATTTGATATATATGTTGTTATTGTTTTGGATTTGTATTGATTTAAGATATTAAAAACAGACAGTTGAATAAGTGCAACAATTAAAAAACCAAGGAAGAATTTCTATAGAAGTAGAATATAGCTGAATTCTGCTTTAGTCATCATGGATCAGAAATCTTTTGTGGGGTTAGCTGGTGAGACAGGCAATTGAGGGAAGGTTTCCCCATTAGATCTGGCACTTCTAGCCTATAGATTTCCTTTCTATTAGCACTGTGGAAAGAATAGAAAATACTACCTCTCTTGACACAGCTTTCATGTGTTCCATCAACTGGCATAGCTGAATATTTTCTTTTTTTAAACTGTAACTCACTTTGTTCAGCCAGACGACACTATTTCAGTATTCTATTGCATATTTTGATCACAGCTGGGAGTTCAGCCACATTGACTCATTGTCCCCTATTTTATGATACATCCTCCTCAGGAAATTTCATACAAGAGGAAGCTCTCTACGATGCTTTCAATGGTTCTTTGTTGATTTTCACCATAAGTTCTGCAGCAGAGCGATAAATGGCTTGACATTATGTTTGGCTGTGTGCGAGCATCTTCAAACTACCTGGTTTTTTCTCAAGCACAACTGAAAAAAGTTTCCATTTACAATCTGAGTCCTGCAGATCAGTATTCAGCACCAGAGACAGAGTATGAAGGAAGAAAGAGATAAGCAGAGAAAAAGAATAGCCGTTGGAGAGAAAAACAATCCTTTTAAGTACACTAAGAACTTTCTGATAAGGAGAATACTTAATGTAACAGATGTACAATGCAATCTGTATTTGTGGACTCTCTCTTCAATTTACATAACTTATTAAAATGACAGCTGAAAACCTCAAGGGGCCAGAAAGGATATTTACAGATTCATTTAGCATGTAATGAAAGCATCTTCTTCATCATGTCATGCTTGCTGCTGACTGACACCCATGCAATGACATTCTGACTCAGGGGCTGAGCTGAGTTCCACACCTAAGTGAAAAAAATGTTGATACATTACATACTAAAATATTTTTTTTTCTCATTGAAAAGCAGAAAAGTTGATATAACAACACTTTTGCTTCCAACAGATTGAGCTGTATGGCACATTTTTAACCATTTGAATGTGGCTGTAATGCTTATGAACATTAAATGACTATTAGCTGACACAAAAGACTGAGAAGGGATTTGGTAATAGTCTGCCAATACCTCACAGGTGATTATAAAGAGGATGCTGATAGACTATTCTCTTCAGTGACGAGAACAAGACAAGGAATGGGCTTACGTTTTAGCAAGAGACGTAAAAGTTGTATATGAGAAAGAACTGTCTCACTATGAGGCTAGACAAGCATTGGAACAGGCTGCCATGAGAGGCTGTAGAATCTCCATCCTCGCAGGATCCTGCTTTGAGCAAGGAGTGAAACTTGATGACTTCCAGCCCTACCTTTCTATGGCTCTAGGATTAGCAAAGCATAGGTATAGTCCACTGCTATGCAGTTCTTCTAAAAACCACAGTCAATTCACTTTCAACCTAATCTTCAGTGCTACCATGTTTACTACCATGTAAGATAACCATGATTATAAGATGATCCCCCAACAATTAGATTGTATATTTGGAAAATGTATACATTTGATATAATTTTCCAGATATAGAATCTAGTTATTGGAGGTTTGTCTTGAATTTGTCCTCTTGCCACTACCACAGAAGGGAAAATAAATCTGGGGGGCTCAGGTAGCCCCTTTGCCCTCTGCCCCCCTCAGTTTCTTCCTTCTGCAGCCCCTACCCCCATCAGACACTAGCACATGAAAGTGAAGAGCAAATTTGAAAAAAACTGACCTTGAAAGAAACATAGCTATAGAAATTTGCCTATAGTACCCATAGACTTTGTTCATCCCAAAGTGATGTATTTTACTTTTTTGAAACTGCTGCCTATTTTAGCACAGATACTCCATAAACACATTTTTAAGTAGCGCCTCAGAGTATAAATGATGCCTGATATTAGTCCAAAACCAAAAGTCTCATGATTTACCACATAGTTCATTAGGCTGGGCCGCAGCAGAGTCAACAGCATTTAAAGCCATACAGTTATTCCACAGCTCAGCACTACTCACTAGGAAGAATTTTCTTACTAGGAGGGTAGTTAAACATTGGAACAGGGTACCCCAGAGAGACTGTAGAATCTCCATCCTTGGAGGTGTTTAAGACCCAGCTAGACAAAGCCTTGACTGGGATGATCTAGTTGGGGATCCTGCTCTGAGCAGAGGGTTGGATGAGATGACCTCCTGAGGTCCCTTCCACCCCACCTTTTCTATGATTCTGTTACTTCTCATTTATACCACTGTAGGTAAGATGAGATTCTGGTCCAACATTAAGAAGCTGATTTTTAAATTTCAAGCTAGATTTTTCTTTTAAATAAACAGTTTAAAATTATTTTCAAAAAAATCACTAGACCCACTGTGGTACCATCTCTCTAATTCCTGAAGAAACAGATAGTTAAAAGATGTAAATGCTACTTTAAAGATGGGCCTAGCCTAGAAATGAGAGACTGATAATCATAATTATTTGGCTTGTACTTAAGCACTATCAGATAATGAAGATGAATCGCATCTTGAGAAACCTTTTACTTCACATCCGTTTCAATTAAAGTACGGAAGCAGGCAATCTTAAATACAGATGCTTTATGTAATATATAAACATATAGTGAAATCAACTGAGGAATTATCTGACTTGCCTTTGTCAGCTATTAAAAATATGTCAGCACAACATTGTTGATCCTTCTCCATGAAATGAACAAGTTCAGTGACAGTCAAAACAGATCATGTTCATGTTCACAGCTCAGGCCACATTCCCATGTTGATTCTTGCCCAAAAGATTGCGCTCTCCCAATTTATTAACGGGAAGAGACAATATTAAAAGGGATATGGGAAGAGCTCATTTCTCACTTAAAATACTTCCATCATCCAATCAAGGAGAAGAAAAAAACCCACTCAGGTGACCAGCCATGTAACACAGGTAGTGGATGGATAAAGGGAAAAAAAATCGCATATAATCTACAGGCTGCATCTACAGGAATTACTCATTCAAATAATTTAGGAGACAGTTGTGGCTTTGCTTGAAGCCCTAAACAGGGTGCGGAACATTGTGCAGGCACTGCAGCAAGCAAGAAGACAGATTGTGATAGTGAGTCACAACCTTCTGGAGTCTCCCTTGCTTCAGAGGAAGCTCTCTTCACTAAGAAAATGCTTTGTACAGTGAGCATCTTCCCCCACCCCCATGTCACACCCACCCTCGGAGCAAAAGCATAGCTCCACCAGGTGGTGAAATACAACAGCTGGAGCCAATGCTCTGTCCACCTGCCATCTTTTCCTGCCCATTAGTGCAGGGCAGGAGCACATAGCAACCTCAGAAGGGCTGATCCTCTCTGCAGAGTAGATGGCCCAAGCAAATAAATGGCCAGTCTGAGTCTCACACAGCTATGCAAGCCAGGAGACAACCTGCCTCTGTAAATACTAGGCTAGAGAAAATGCCAAAGAGTTTGTCAAAAAGTCCAGGGATTAGAAACGGGTTAAACAAAAATGATGTACATGCTCTCTTTTACTATCCCTCACAATACTACAAGTAGGGGACATAAAACAAAACTTTTAGGTAGCAAGTTAAAAACTAACCTAAGGAAGTTCTTCATAAAGCATATTCTTCTTTGGCAATCCCTCACAGTCAAGGATGATTGTCTTCCATGATTGTTTTATCTATGGGTGGTGCGCGATTCCAGATTCTTGATTCAGTCTGCAACGTGCTGTTTCTGCCACTCCCACTTTTTCATCTCCTGTTGTTGTCATAAGGTTTCAAAGTACTGAGATCCTTGCAGCAGACTCTTCCTCCATTTGGGGTGGTCCTGGGCAATAATCTTCTATGAGTTGATATCAATGTTGCATTTTTTCAAGCTGGTCTTGAGGATGTCCTTGAAGCACATTCTCTGCCCTCCTCTTGAGCATACATGTGAGCTGGGAGAATAAAACTTGCTTTGGGGGTCTGGAGTCGGACATCCAGATGACGTGGCTGGATTCATAAAGCATGTACAGTAATTCGTAAAGCACGTAATGATTGTGGAGCTAATTGCCACAAGATGTTGTGGAGGCTAATACTTCAACCCAGTTCAACAGGGGACTGGAAAACTTTGTGGAGGAAAGGTTCATCCATAGGGACTAGACAGGTTGCAGCTTCTGAATCAAAACTTCCTAAGCCTCCAAACTGCAGAAGCTGCAGTGGGAGAGAAACAGCAGATGGACATTTTAGGACATACCCTGACCAATTTCCCCTCAGCCTCTACTCTCTGCCCCTGTGCAAGACAGGATACTGGGCTAGATGGATCTATGGTCTGACCAAGTAAATGGCAGTTTTTATGTTTTTATCTTCTGAGAATGGGTCCATTCAAAGAACATCTGAATGAAATCTTTCAAACTTCCTAAGAAGATAAAACTATATCCACAGCAAATTGTTCAGCCAGTATAGCAAGACACAAGGCCATATTTTAAAACACTTGTGTACATTTCAACGTAGACTTTCCAAGATAATTACCTATGCACTGCACTGGAAAGTGAGAATTTAGATGACATAAGAACAAATCTGAACTTTTGTTAATATCCAACCAAATGTACGTTGGGGTTTTTTTTAAAGAAATGATAATAAAGTGCTTTTATTTTTTGGTTTTTGTTCTGCCTATCTGCTTGGCCATGAGAACAATTTGATTTTTCAAGATGTTTTTCTTATTATGTTGGGGTTCATCCATCATTGGTTCTTAATAGATCTATTGAGAAAATGAAATTTCCATTCTATGAAAAACTGTAATGTTTTGACATTTGCTATTGTCCTGAAAGAGGGCAAAATGATAAAGTACTGAACACATTCTCCTGCAATGAAGATTTCCAAAACATTTTTATTCCGAAATGTCAACAATTTAATCTGAAACAGAACATTTCCCTGTTTTCTCAAATGGCACCTACTGTGCAAAATAAATCTTGGTGATATCAAACAATATTAGTTTGACCTTTTGCATCTCTTTATAACATTAAAATGCATTCATATCTTCCTTGTGCTATTGCATTTCTACCTTCTCACTTGGGCAAGAGCGTAGCAAGCAAAGCTAAATAAGATATAATTTAAGGAGTTTTTGTTTTAAGTTATTTTGTCTCTTACTATAAGCTGCCCTGAGCCTTTGTTGGAAAGGGCCACATAGACATTGAATAAATAAATAAATAATGCTTAGAAAACAGGCAGCAACAGTGTTAAGCTCTGACATATGATGCAGATTTAGTGACAGCTAGAGAACCATTCAGAATTGTTATAACTGGATAATGATTGTTGCAAAAAAAACAGTTTGCTGTGAAAGTGCTTGAACCTTTGACAGATTAATTGAAATCCATACAGTCTGCTGAGCAATTTACATGTATTTGTTGTAAAGTACATTTCAAAATCATCTGTTTTGTGTATGCACATCGACGTGCCATTTTACTAAATTTACCGTATAATGAAGTTCAATATGGTGGAAGAGATGCGAGGCAAATATATGTGTATAACAAATAATCCTTCAACTTGTAAGGTCTAGAAATACAGGTTCTTTTCAAAGGGAAATCTACAGTATGAGCTGTTTTCTTTATGCCAGTTCAGTAATATTCACTTCACCTCTGACCTGGAGATCCCTTATCTGGGCTGAGAGTGGACATTGCCCAGAAAAGCCCATTGCCCATAGTTGTGTTCTGAGGCTTATGGCCAAGGTAACAATTGTGTTTTTGATGGTGTTTGTACTAAAGAAACAACTTCTTATTCCCCTAAGTATTTATTTATAATTGTGGTAGTGTCTAGAAGGCCCAATAAAAGATCAGGCTCCATTATGCAGGGCTCTGTTCATACCCTATGACTGTGAGAGGGTTAACACAGGACTCCGCTATCTTGGCAGCTGCATGGCGTGCAGTATGTCCTGACTGGCTTCTTTTCCAGAGAGGAAAACAGCCTCCCTGCTTAAAATACATACACTAATTTTGAGGGATTGATACTGGGGGGGGAAGGTATGTGTTGTATCTGAAAAAATAAGGTATATTCATAGAAAGGTGGTCCAAGCCACAAGAAGCTTACCATCTAACACTGCTGAACAAGGCACCAGGTTGCAATGACTTTTGGTCACTGTGGTCCGCAATGAGATGAGAATAGCTGTGCACATTTTACCAGTCCCCGGCATTATCCATTCCAGGTTTGTCTTAAGACCCAAGGCTTGCTGAGAGTGGAGTCTCACTGTCTACAGAAGATGGTGCTTTTCTACCTATTTTTTCCTGCTTGGTCAGATTAAAGACAGGTCATTTAATATGTAACAGCTGCAGTAAGTAGGAGTGACTCTGGTTAACAGATATGATGCAGTGACACAGTTGCTTTTTAGATGTTTCCTCACAGGGAACCTAGTGGATATTCACAGGGAACTCAAGGTGTGGCCAGAAAACAACTCTACACCCCAAACTGTCAGGATGTATCAAAAGAATGACCACCTGGAAGAAAATACATGCAGAAAACTGTCACCATCTTCCTTTGTCAGAGGCAGGTTCTGATCTCACACTGTTGTATCACCGTTGTTGTGATAGACTTATCCTAATTTTCACTAATGTAAGTAAAGCCATAGCTAATATAAGGAAAAAGGATCAGGTAAAATAGGCTCACATTCTGGACCAGTACCTCAGCTGGTATTTTAAGTAGGTATAACTGCATTGTTTCCAGTGGAGTTATACTGATTTACACCAGCAAAAAACTATCTGTCCTTGTTCATACACGGGGGAGAGAGGGGAACAGGGGGGCATTTCCCATAGCAATATATTATTTTAGCTAGAGAGAGGACTAATTTCAGCAAGCTAACACAGCATCTGCAGGTTATCAGATTGCATCACAGCACCTAGCAACTTCAGACTGAAACACTCCAGCAAGAAAGACCCAGTTTTTTTCAAGGCAACACACACACATGCGCGCGCGCGCGCGCACACACACTCCTCCTCTAAAGGAGCCAAAACTGCCTATAACACATTTGATCTCTTAAAGGACAGTGCAAGGTCCAGCCTGTCACATGGTGTGCCATTTCTGATTGCTCGCTCTGTAAATGAAATGAGTTTACAAAGAGATTAGAGTTATTTGTCTTTTGACATAGTAATCCCACATCCTTCTTATTCTTAATTTTGGTGGATATTGGAGGAAACAGCTACCTTCCCAGGGATTAGATTCTGAGGCCTAATGTTATTCTTTGTAGCAAGTACTTAAAAGCCAACAGACCAAATGTATGAGGTGTTATTCTTAGTGGATGTTGCTCATGCATAGTGACATACAGGGTCAACAGTGTGAAAAATAATCCCTTTGCTGCCAAACTTCACACAGCTCAAACACATAGGAATGGAGAGAGAAACAACATTCATTTGTTCTGGACTGTCTTGCAAATTTTCTTCAGTTTTCAGATCCCAAGTTGCTAGTGTGTTTAAAAATGATTTTTTCAGAAATATTCTAGATAGGAAGAAAGACAGGAGAAATTCTATGTATCATTTATTCTAAGTGACAATCACTCAGTTAAATCCCTGGAACTCAGCTGGGAACATCTTAAGAGAGGAATGTGAATGTTAATACAAACTAACCATTTGTCAGAGGTGATAGTACTGTACTCTTTTTCCAGACCATTGGTGGGTTGGTCTGATTGGATTGATTTTTCTCTGTGGTGTGACTACCAATAGCAATTGAGTAGACCTCAGATGCCTCAGTCAAGACTGGTGATTTCATTGTGCAAGTTCTGTGCTAACACATAAACCAATGTATGCCCTGCTGTAATAACCTTACAAGCCAGACAGTCACAATGCAGCAGCTGCTAGCAGCAAGCATTAGAGGGCCTCCTTTTGTCCCTAGGTTGGTTTCCTACTATGAAATTAATATGCAAAAGATGTTCATAACATCACCAGGTAGCTATAAGAGATCCTGGAGCTAAATATAGAAATCTCTCTCCCAACCTGTTATTTGTATGGTCTAAGCAAGGTGCTGAGAGGAAGCTAAGCTGGAGCCTATTTCCTGGCCCCGCTACCTGGGGGGTTCAGAGGATCTCAGATGAGCCATTTTCCATCTTTCTAGCTCCACAACAAGGCAGCACCTCTGCCAGTGGGAAAATTTTCATCTTCTCTTGCTGCTGAGTGGGTGAACAGAAAAATTTCTGCTCTCAGGGTTGGAGTTGTGATGGTCTCACCACCCCCAGACACAGCTTTTTTGCACATAGAAACCTTCCAACCACAGAGAAAAACAAAACAAATATTACAATATTGTGCAGCTACGTGTTTTAGACTGCCATACAATGCTTATACAGAGGACAGCAAATACAAAGAACCAGGATAGGTATAACACTGTCATCTTCTCCTTTACACATAACAGTGCTGTGTGGGCACAGAGAAACTCTCCAGAGGAGAAGTCAAAATAAGAGAGTTCTTCTTCCATCATAGATTCATAAATTGTCAGGCCAGAAAGGATCTTGGAAGATCATTGGGTCCAGCCCCCTGCACCAAGCAGGAAAGATAACTGGGGGTCAGGTGACCCCAGCAAGGTGACTGTCCAGTCTCTTCTTGAAGATTTCCAGTGTAGGTGATTGCACCACCTCTGGAGGAAGCTTATTCCACAGTCTGGACACCCTGAGTGTGAAGAAGTTGTTCCTAATGTTAAGCCTGAATCGATCTTCTAGGAGTTTGCGGCCATTACTCCTAGTTTTCCCCTCAGGTGCCCTGGTGAACAGTTGCTCACCAAGCCCTTGATGTACTCCTCTAGCGTAGTGGTAAGCCGCTACCAGGTCCCCTCTAACACTTCTTTTCTTCAGGCTGAAGAGTCTCAAGTCCCTCAGCCTTTCCTCATATGGCTTGCTGTGTAAGACTCTGATCATATGAGTGGCTCTTCTCTGGACTCTCTTAAGCTTGTCCATGTCCTTGTTAAAGTGTGGTGCCCAGAACTGGAGGCAGTACTCCAGCTGCGGTCTCACCAGTGCTGAGTAGAGCGGAAGAATCACCTCCTTGACTGTGCTGGAGCTGCATCGATTGATGCATGTTAGAGTATTATTTACCCTACTGCTTACAGCATCATACTGCCAGCTCATATTCATACTGTGATCTATTATTCACCCCAGGTCCCTTTCATTCGTGGTGCTAGGCAGTTTGGGGCCACCAAGCCTGTAGGTGCATTGGGGGTTGTTTGTCCCAAAGTGGAGCACTTTACAATTCTCAATGTTGAACTTCATTTGGTTCTGATCCACCCAATTTGCCAGCCTGTCTAGGTCTGCCTGTACCTGTAGCTTCTCTTCAAGCATGACCATGCTTCCCCATAACTTGATGTCATTTGCAAACTTGGCCAGTGAGCTTTGCACCCCCACATCCAAATCATTAATAAAAATGTTGAAAAGTATTGAACCAAACACCAACCCCTGTGGGACACCACTGCACACACCAGCTGCAGGTGCTTCCTCAGCCTGATGAAGGGTTTTTCAACCTGAAACCTTGCTAAGATATATTTCTGTAACTATTCAGTTTGTCTGCTAAAAGATACCACATTGACCCAAAGAACCTTGTCTGCCAGTGCCATGTCCTTAGACCAACCCCCCTAGCACCTGACTGGAAGGACGCAGGGCCCTGGGCACATCTAAGCCCCAGGGCTGGGGCTGGCAGAGGGAGAGTTCTCTGGCAGCTGCTGGAGAAGAAGCTCCTGCAGGAGAGGAAAGAAAGGCTGTCACAGTTTGGCTGCCTGAGATGCTGCTGGTGCTATTGTGCTGCTGCTCACTAAGTTATTTTGTTGTCATTTAAAGTGGTGGACCGGGATGAGACTGTAGGGGAGGAGAAGGCTCATTGGGGCACACTACTGTGTCATGTAGAGGGCCCAGCATCAGTGAGGGTGCACCTTAACACACACACAGTCACACATGTCACAAGTTTTGCTTGTCAGCACCTTGAGGTGCAGTTTCCCAGAAACCCCTGCACCCATCTCCTTGAAACTTGGCAGGTTGTGTGGCCTCATCAGGGGCTACCAGGACCTCTGTTTATACCCCCTGTGCCTTCACACTTACAAGTGACATGAGTTTTGCTTTCAAGATTTTGAGGTGCAGTTTCCCAGAAACCCCTGCACCTATCTCCTTGAAGCTTGGCAGACTTCATGCCCACAGAAGGTGCTACCATTCCTGCTGCTTTCATCTAAATGTGCCAAAGAATGTCAAAGTTATAGGCAGGTTCATGCTTCCCCATTATAGCCCATGGGCAAAACGTCAAAAAATCATCAAAATAGCAAAATAGTGTCGACAAAATGAAACAGAACAGTGCTTTCAACATAACATGAAACTTAAAATGAAACACTGTCCTGTCAAAACAGCAAAATGGAAGTCAAAACAAAATGGTGCTGTTTTGCACAGCCCTAGTGACCACTGCTGTAGAGGCTTGCCTACTGCTCTACAACAGATGTTGTTGTTCAGTTCTTCTCATTCATGTATGCCCATGTTTGTTGAATCTACAAAAGGGACGGAAGGCCAAAGTTTCATAGTTTCATAGTTTCATAGATTAAGGGTCGGAAGGGACCTAGTAGATCTTCTAGCCTGACCCCCCGCCAGGGCGGGAGAACAACAAAACCCCAAAAACAAGAAACGGGACTCAAATGAGTCCAGCCAGGTAGGCATCCAGCCTCTTCTTAAAGACCCCCAGGGTAGGGGCCAGCACCACTTCCCTTGGAAGTTGGTTCCAGCTCCTAGCCGCCCTAACTGTGAAGTAGTTTTTGCGGATGTCCAATCTATACCTCCTCTCCATCAACTTGTGCCCATTACTCCTTGTTATGCCAGCGGGCGCTAGGGGAAACAGCGTCTCCCCCAAACCCTTCTGGTCCCCCCTAGTGAGTCTATAGACGGTCACCAGGTCCCCCCTCAGCCTTCTCTTGTGGAGGCTGAATAGGTTCAGGTCCCACAGTCTCTCACTGTAGGGTCTGCCCTGTTGTCCCCGGATCATGCGGGTGGCCCTCCTCTGGACCCTCTCCATGCTGTCCACATCCCTCTTGAAATGGGGCGCACAGAACTGGACACAATACTCCAGCTAGTGGATCCTGCCAAGTCCAAAACAATGAAACAACCTTGCTGCCTTGACAGAATTTTGTTGGGGAGGTGAGGCACTGTTTTGTTTCCTTCTGATTTCCTTGCTTCAAAGGGAAGGACTTTATAGATGCCAAAGGTAGAAGTTAGCAGGTCTCTCCCTTCAATGAGAAAATTGTTGAATCAGAAGGATTTACCTCCCCTCAGATCTTAGCCATTGGCTATACTTTGCTCAATCAAAAGGGATCCCTGTGATTTGGAGGGCATGAAGAACTAAGATGCATATCTATGGGAACTTGTCAACAAAATGGTTTTCTTGTTCATCCAAGAGGTTTCATCAAAACACAATGTTTTGGGGGGCAGAGAGTTAGTTTGGGCAAGTTTTTCACGAAACAAATTGCGTGCAAAAGTTCAATATTACTCAATTGCATCATGCTGAAATTTCCGAAAGAACAATTCCTGCTTTCTGGCTGCAAACAAGTTTTCATTTAGAAAATTAGGCTAGATGCAAGAATAAGATAAAAGAACAAAAATGAAAAAGAAGTGTGTCAAAATGATACAAAGGAAACCTTTGGATTGACCCAGACCAATTGGTTTTCTGTTGATTTGCAAATATTTCTTGAGATTTGGGAGGGGGGGCAGGTTCCTAAATCAGGAAGGAAAAATGCTTCAACAAGTGCAAAAAGTTTTGCTCAAGCCAAACCCTGCTGCCCTCAGCTCAGTGTGCCTCATTTCTCAGCTCTTCCCCAAAGCAGTGGGATCAGGGAGCCTTTGTGGTTCTGGTGCAGGGGACAGAGGCTGCCTCTGTCAAATGTCCCCAGCCCCACAAGTCTGGTTCAAGAAATGTTTGTTACCATTTTACCCCCTATCCCTGTGTAGCTCAGCCCTCCCATCATATTGTCTCCTCCTAATAGCTGCCCTCAAGCCATCTCTTCCGCTGGATTCCACTCCACTTCTTACACTTTGCTCAGTCCCTCGGGAGCCTGGGACGGGGACAATGTCAGGCATTAACCAGCAGGCTCTCTGCAAGCAGAAAGCTTTGGATCTGCTCTTTGATTCTGAACTCTGCAAAGGAAGCATGGATAGGATGCTGGAGTCAAGATACTTTGCCCCATGTAGTTCCTGTGCGTGGTGGTGTGGGGGGAACAGAGGGAGAGAGGGAAATGATAAAAGAAGCATCATTTCTCCACATTGTTTGTAACTCTGCTAGTATTTACAATTGTCAAACCCTCCCCTCTGTTCTTTCTGGAGCTGTAACACACCTCGGCAATGACTAGGAGAAGAAACTATTGGCTATTGTATATGCAGTCATCTGGCATGCTGCAGATATAGCAGGGAAAGCAGGGACCACTCACTAACAGAGCAAAGCCGCTTTCAGTGTGGAGCTTGGGGATGCTTGGAAGGAGAGAAAGGAGTGAAAAGACTGGCACTGGGTCACCTGAATCTGACAAGCCCAGGAGAGCAGGTGGGGATACAGAGATTTGACAGATGAAAGGATTATGTGGGATGTCAAGAGAGCAAGTCATCGGGGAGAAGAGGTGGAAAGAAACGCAAAAAGGACACATTAAATGAGACCCCTTTCTAAAGTCAGAAACAGTGTGCTGGGCATTTGAGTCAGACCCTGCACACAGGACAAAGGGGCTTCTTTTTTTAAAAAATGGCAGCTGCTTCCTCTGCCTCACACACCTGGAGGTAAAGCCCGGGTCTTAAATTGGCAAAGGATGAAGAGAGAGTGCATCCGCTGAGTTGGCAGTAGATAGAAGAATTTTGAAAAAGCAAACCTGAGAGTTCCCCTTTCCCTGCCTGCAACCTCAGAACTGAGCTGTCCAAGGGAGGAGAGGACAAAGGGAAAATCACATCGGATTCAGCTTCCCCCAGGCAACAAGAGAAACAGGTCTTAACGGAGGGTTTGTTCATCAGAACTTTACCTCCGCTTCCAAGCCATGGGCAGACACTTCTGGTTCCCCTTGCAGTACATCTCCAAGCCCTTCTGGAGGTCAGAGGATCACAATGGCACTAACTTCTTCTCTGCCTTCTATGGCTTTCCCAACCAGTCTTCATTTTTCCACGGTGATTTGGATCTGGATGACATAGGGGATTTTGACAGCAGCACCAGGTATGAAGGGGAGTCCCAGAGCCGGACAGTCAAGGCACTGCTCATTGTGGCCTATTCGGTGATCATCTGCATCTCACTCTTTGGAAATATCCTGGTCTGCCACGTGGTGATCAAGAACAAGAGGATGCACTCGGCCACCAGCCTCTTCATCGTCAACCTGGCTGTTGCGGACATCATGATCACCATATTGAATACACCCTTTACCCTGGTAAGCAGTGCCACACCCCCACCACAGTAAGGATGGGCAACACCCTCTCTGGCATGCCCTTATTCATATTCACACACACACACACACACACACACACACACACACACTAACTATGCACCTTGCTCTCCACTGCTTGCACCTCCCACCTCTCTTTGCTGAAGGCTGCCACTGGCTTTGAAGTACATGTGCACTTTTGTGCAAAAGTGAAAAGCCAAAAAGTGCTATACAGTGGATTCCACTTTATAGAACTGCTAGTTACTAGAATCCGCTGCTTATTTGAATTAATATGGGAAAACCAACACCATTTGTATATTATTACATGGAAAAAATCGCCCAAATTAGAATCACAATTTTGGGGTTTTGGAATCATTTTACTGGAGAAGCTTGGGGATTTTGCAGTTTTGTGAGAAACTTTTTGCAGGCTGACAGAGATCTGGCTGGCAGGGGGTTGGGAGGGAGCAGGAGGAGGGGGGTTAACCAGGGGCACCATGTGTGTGTACTATACATGCACATTGCCACAGGCAGCCTGGAGAGCAGCTCCCACGGGTAAGTGGGGGGTGGGGGGAAATTGACCCCTGTAGGAAGGGAGGGAGGGAGTTGGGCAGGGCTGGGGCCCCAGTGGGAGTGGCATGGGACTGCAGGAGCTGTAGCTTTGAGGGGCACAACCCCCCTCTGCTGCCCTGACTCCCCATGCCTGCCCCCATCCCCAGCTCACGCACATATCAGGGGGTACAGCCCCCCCCACCCCTCCAGGAGTGCGTGTCATGTTGGGGAGCTAGCCTCACCCCCCACACCCAAGCCTGCAGCAGGCAGCAGAAGGTGGGGAGCTGGGCCCCACTCCGCTGCAGCAGCTACCGCCTTCTCCTGAGGGCAGGGGGCTGTGGACCTGGGCCCCTGGCCCTGTAGCCCTGGCAGCTAGGGCTCCCTCTGGCAGAGCTGAGGGGTCAGGGGGCTGTGGGTGGGGGGCAAGGGACACCAGCAGGGCTGGGGGGGAGGCTGTAGGGGGGAGTGAGAGGCATGAGCAGGGCCAGGTCTCCTTTTAATGGAATCAGCCAGTTACCAGAATCAAATCACCATTTCCCAAAGTGATTCCAAGAGGAGGAATCCACTGTACAGAGGTGGTCAGAGCCAGAGATCGTGGAGGAGGGGAAACCACGAAGCCCCAAGCCCTCGTGGAAAAATAATCTGGAAATGTGTCAGGACTAGGACTCCTGCCAGTTACAAAATGCAGGTGTGACAGTTTGCATGTGTGGGGGTGAGACTGTACATATGCATTTCTGAGAGAAGGCTCTGTGTGCACAAGTTTTTGAAGGCAATGTAAGCAATACCTGCACTGCATCTTAGCTTTCTCTATCCCCTTCTCTATTGACAAAGAAACAAAATACAAGTATTTCTGCTTCCCCAGCTCAAGGAAGGAACACACTAATCTACCTTCTCCCTGTGCATACATACTAAGTTTGTCTTGTACCCACTGCTTCACAACCAATCTATCTTCCCTCTCTCTCTCTCTCTCTCTCTCTCTCTGTTTTTCACCTGTACACTCATACATACAATAACCAGGGAGCACAGGGCTTGGCAGCATCTAAAATATCCCCTAAAGAGTGGCTATAGCTGTGGATGATAAACCTCTCTTTCTCCCAGGACCCAAGAGGAGACAGTGGTCTCTTAGTCTGATGTATGACTTAAGACTGAAGGAAATGAAGACACTCTGTCCTGAGAAGTGGACTGACACTAGTTTCCTATGGAAACTAGACATGCTGTCTTTCTTCCTTAAGATCCCTAAGCAGGTTTGTTTCAGGGGGACTTGCTGCCTTTGTGCTGTGGGGAGTGGGTGGAATATCAAACAGCAGACTCCCCAGGGCTTCATTTGCTGTATTTGTTGTGTTTATATGTATTTGCCAGGGGATTAGATTGCCACTGTTTTCATACACTACATAAACCCAGATGCAAAAAGAGAAGTAATACAATTACAGGGAATAGTTACTCAGTGCCATCTACTGCAATCTCTTCCAATGCATAATCAAACCCCTCTCTACCTTTAGCATCTGATGGAGTAAGCTGTAGCCTATGAAAGCTAATGCTCCACTGAATGAGTTAGTCTACAAGGTGCTACTCTGTCCTGCCTTCTGGCTCCCTGCCATTGGAAGCCAATTTTAAATATCCCAAATAGTAAAACTGCCACCGATGCCCTTGTGAGACTTTCTCAGCCTAGTAATCTCACCTTCAAAATGGCTTTCTCAATATTAAGTCAGCAGTCACCTTTTCTTCTGTTCATCCTTTTAATTTTTAGGTATGTAAATTCCTTATGGAAAGTTTGGTGCCCTTTTCATGTCCATAGCAGTACTTTCCTCAAAGGTTATTTTGGTTTTCAAACCCAATTGTATGAGATTGATTTTCCTGTTGAACTATTTCTTTCCTCTCCTTCTTGCCCTCCCTGATGCACATTACTGTAATCCACACTTGACATGCCCCAAGAGGTTAAATGCTGTCTATCCTCTAGGTGCGTTTTGTGAGCAGTACCTGGGTGTTTGGAAAGCTGATGTGCCATATAAGCCGGTTTGTTCAATACTGCTCTGTCCACGTGTCTGTGCTCACCCTTGCAGCTATTGCACTGGATCGACACCAGGTAGGTAATCCTGAACTCAAAGCATCCCTGCATTTCCTAGAACATTTGGTGCTTTCCTTCAAACTTCAGCATCTAGAATCCTGTGATTTTGCAAGAATCTCAGCCTATATACTAGACTGGGAAAGTCTCACAAAGACATTGGTAGAAGTTTTATATATATATATATATATAT
>NW_017729029.1:1102051-1107097 GCF_001723915.1 Gavialis gangeticus
TATATATATATATATATATAAATAAAATAAAGGGCTTAGTCCGTCTGTCTGTCTGTCCATAACACTCTTGGAGCACTCTGATTGGTTACTGAAACAACCAATCGGAGTGCTCCAAGTGCGTTACTGACAGGAGTTGGTGGTGGTACGGTGGAGCACTGCCATGATGGTGGGGACAGAACGGGGGGGCCAGGCCCTGCTCCTTGGAGGCAGTGGTGGCATGGGGTGCTAGCAGAGGGGGACGGAGGGGACAGCAGGGCAAGCTTCCCCCTAACCCCCGGCTCCTGGGAGGCAGCAGGGGCATGGGGGTGGGGAGGGAGGCATTAGGGTTAGGATTAGCAAGCTTCCCCCCCTCAGTGTCCCCCGCCCCTCGGTCATTCTTGATGGGCAATTTGTTAGTATATATATAATATAAAACTTCTACCAATGTCCTTGTGAGACTTTCCCAGTCTACTAATCTCACCTTCAAAGCAACTTTCTCATGTTTAGTCAGCATTCACCTTTTCTTATATTCATCCTGTTAGTTTTTACGAATGCAAATTGCTTACAGGAAGTCTGGTGCTCTTTTCATGTCTGTAACAGTACTTTCCTCAAAAGATATTCTCAGGAAATTTGAGGCTATTTGAAAGAGTGTAACCAGCTTATATTTTGAAGCTCTTCTTCTTAACCATATGGACTAGAACTATATATGTTTAGTTGTATGAATGTAGCACACACATATTCATATATATAAATACATACACACACACACCCATATATATACACACACACACTCATATATATAGCTATGTACACATATATTGATTTATATATGGATGAATGTGTGTGTACAGTACATATATATATACACTATATATACACACTTGTATACATGTATGAATGAATGTGTGTACATTCATATATGTGTGTGTGTGTGTGTGTGTGTGTGTGTGTTACATTAACACAAACAAACATATATATATAGTCCCCTTGGTTAAGGAGACAAGCTTAAAAACATGAGCTGGTTACTCTCAAAAGATTCAAAAATAGGAAAGCAAACTATTTGAAAAATAAATCTTTGTGGCCTGACCCATGGTTTTTGAATGCTTGAATCTAGTAGTTCTGAAGGTGATACCATTTTGTGTACATTAAGTTATGGTTAATTTTTCATTCGTGGTTAATTACCCAGTGGTGGGTAATTTTTGCTCCCCACAAACATCCTTCTCTTTTCAAAGATATATGAGAAAGCCTGCACAGTTCTGTTGCATCAGGCAATATCATTGTAATTCTACTACCTTTTAGGACTAATAATACAATTTAGCATTTGATTGACTGCATCTGATCCTTTTTAGCCATAAATACTATTCATTGGGGTTGAAAATTGTATGAGGTATACTTGTAGATGTCACATGCACCCTTTTTCCAGCACAGCTGGCATAGCTGTTAACAGCTCTTAATGAAAAGAAATTTCATTTGACAAATATTAAAGTCAAATGAAATTCCAAATGATGACAGACCCTGCCAAATGCTCAGATTCCCTGCCATATGCTCCATCTGTCATGAAAAAAATTCAAGCCATTGCTAGAATCAGCATTTTATATACTTTTTTACCTTTAAAGTTTGTTACTCATCTTTCATACACTAGAAGAGACAGCAGCATAGTTCTTCAAAGCAAAGCCTTTGCCATTTCACAAGAAATATGTTTTGAAATACCATATATTCTGTATTGAAATGATCAAAGACTGCAAAGGTTTAAGGAAATAAGAAATATAATCTTAGTCTAATTACAGAGCCATGCTAGCTGTTCGAAAGTGTCACTTTGACTAAAAGCAGGCATCATAACTTTCTCGAATACCATTGAGCTGCTACGAAATATATAATATGGCCCAAGAGGCTTGGTCTAGGAGTGAGGGGATGCAACTGCATGAAGGGAAATTTAACTCATCTCAGGAAGTGTTTTCTAATTCTAGAATGCATCAGAATATGAAGCAGATGCTCGAGTAAAGTGGTACAAGCTCTATCAAGTGGATATTTATAATTAGACTAGAAAAGGCAATCAAGAAATTACTGGAGGGTGGAATAATATATGTGCAATGTGAGGGCTTATATTACTGTGTAGCCATTTTTCATATACAGTTTCACAATTTAACGTAATAAGCCACATACTTTGGATTGTTCAAGGGTTTTCTAACTGTTAATGTCTCAGGAGCCATGTTAGTTGGTGGCACTGAGTGTTTCCTTGCTTTGCTAGCTATCACTGCATAAAACTAATTAGCGGGTATATAGTGCTTTATTCCCAGGCACTCTATGAACTGCTTGTTCTTCTTCAAAGCCATGTGATGTAGATACTAGATATTATTCCCCTATTTCACAGATGGGGAAAGTGAGGCCTAGAGAAGTGAAGCAACCTGATCAAGGCCCCATTTGGAGTCAGTAGCAAGGCAAGTTTCACATGGAGCCCTAAGCTCAGCTCTCAAGATCCTGCTGCTGGAAACCTTGTGTCAGTCTTTTATGGGAGGTGGTACTATATTAGCATTTGAAAAAACAGTCCAGGGGACTAGACTAAGTTTCCCGTGAGCCTCCTTCAGCAGGAATGATAAGAAGATAAAGCGATCCTCCCCACCCCAACTCATTGCCAGCACCAACTACAGCCCTGATTCAGGTAAGGTAGGTTTCAGTGAAAGCTGTAGCTATTTAAGTCAGAGGCTGTACTTGGTCCTTGCAGTTATCGAGTACAACCTCTGTGCAAGTCACACTTGTCTTATCCATCCACTGGATGCTGATGTGATGCACATTACCTGAACCGCATTTACACTTAAGGCATAATCTATCTTCTCAATAAATTGCTTGGCTATTCACTTCAGCAGGAACAGGAGCAACCCTTTGGCTTGCAGCTTGCACTAGGCTTTACATCTATGCTGAATTTGGCTCTGCCTCTGCTAGCAGCTCTGAATTCAAATGATCCATGGGAAAGGGCCAGTCCACCACTGTGATACATCACTTTGTAGATTTACTCTGGCTTTGAACAATGAGGTCTGCTATTGTCACTGCAGGAAGGCTAAACTGGGATTTGCGTTTAAAGCCTGCATCTCATTCGCCTACAAGGAGAAAATTTTAAATCCTCCAAACTCTTTGTCTTCCTTAGGTTATAATGCACCCTCTGAAACCACGGATATCCATTGTGAAAGGAGGAATTTGCATCATTATAATCTGGGTTATGGCCAGCTGTTTCTCTCTGCCCCACGCGATCTATCAGAACCTCGCAAAATTTTATATTGGGTAAGATGTATAAAAAGTGGTGTTCTTAAATGATTCTCTCAACTTAACCACCAGAAAGTGCAAAAACACTTACATCTTTTGCTCTATTGTTAAAACCATCTGACATCCAAACTGAAAGAACCTGAAATATCTGCTTTGCCTTTTATCATCTGAACAGTGAGTCTTCACCTTACATTTCTTACATGAACAGTGAAGATCAAGAAAGAAACTTTCATTTTCTCTTAAGTCTGCTCCACTGTTACTTTCTCAGGGCTGTACTATTTTGGTATCAGACATCACAGGTGGAGATTCATTTTAATTATCTCTATTAGACCTGAGAAGCGCAGGCAGAGATGAAAAGAGGTGTGTTTTTTTCCTTTTGTTTCAAGGCCTTAAAAACATGTTTAAATACATAAATACGATCTTTAGCACAAATGGGATTGAAAGTGTAAATCAAAGGAGCACTAACCTGTAAATTGGAAGTCATTTTCTTTCTATTTATTGTATCAGCTCAGCTCATTTGTAGCTTTTTCTAAGGTGTTTGTTCCCTTCGTACAATGTGCTTTTGGGTGTGGAGATAACTGTTTCTTTCTCCTTCTGTGCCCCAGGAACAGAACTATACGAATGGTCTGTCTTCCGAGCTTCCCTCCTCCTGCCGATCTTTTCTGGAAGTATCTGGACTTGACTACATTTGTACTTTTGTATGTGCTGCCCTTGCTTGTGATCTCCATCACATACACTATGGTGGCCAAGAAGCTCTGGCTGAGGAATGCCATTGGGGATATCACCATGGAGCAATACTATGCACATCAGCGGAAGAAGAAGATGACACTGAAGATGCTAATGGTGGTGGTGGTGGTCTTTGCTGTCTGCTGGTTCCCACTAAACTGCTACCTAGTGCTCATTTCCAGTAGGGCCATCCACAGCAACAATGCTCTGTATTTTGCTTTCCATTGGTTTGCCATGAGCAGCACCTGTTACAACCCTTTCATTTACTGTTGGCTGAATGAAAGCTTCCGTTCCGAGCTCAAGTCCCTGCTCTGCGTGTGCAAGCGGAAGAGTGAAGCTCAGAGCCATGCACTTCAGTCTATCTCCCCTCCTTTTAGGCATGCCTGGGTTGAGAACTGTCACTATAAAAGAAACAGCTCTTCCCAGAAAGCAAGGTCACCTTCCGAAAGGAACTCTGCAAAGACAGACATATCCAGTGTCCAGCCAGTTGTAACAGGGAACTAAACCACTGAATTGATGGGTGAACAGAGTCCCTACATCTTGAACCTAGAGAGTTTGGTGTACTAAATGCATTTGTATTAAACTGCAATCATAATCAACAGCTACCAGAGGCCTGGGTAATGGAACATGGAATCTTTTGGACTGTAGTGGTAAGAGCGGACCTAATTATGACTACATAGGTTTTCGGGTGGCAGCTTATTTAAGAGCAAAAACTAGCAAATGAAAGGATTTCATGTCTTTGATGTATTAATGATGTACTTGTGACGGGCTGGCTGGCAGTGACCTGGCCCAAGGGTTTTGAAAGGGCAAAAGATGATTGGAGGACTTGGGATTCCCTTTCTGCACCAATCAGGCCCCAGAGACTCCTCCCCCCTCCCCCCGTGTCCCCTGATTGGCCCTTTGGGTCACCTGGAGGGGGATAAAAGGGGCAGCATGGGCTGAGTCAGGAGAGACCAGTGAGGGACAACAAGGAAGAAGCTTCACAGAGCTGGCAAGAGCTGAGCCAGCAGGGTAGGAGCAGTGCCCCAGAAGAGACTGAAAGAGCAGGACCTGCAGGCAGCAGTGGGACCCTCAGCAGTGCAG
>NW_017729029.1:1112097-1113535 GCF_001723915.1 Gavialis gangeticus
TGGAGCAATACTATGCACATCAGCGGAAGAAGAAGATGACACTGAAGATGCTAATGGTGGTGGTGGTGGTCTTTGCTGTCTGCTGGTTCCCACTAAACTGCTACCTAGTGCTCATTTCCAGTAGGGCCATCCACAGCAACAATGCTCTGTATTTTGCTTTCCATTGGTTTGCCATGAGCAGCACCTGTTACAACCCTTTCATTTACTGTTGGCTGAATGAAAGCTTCCGTTCCGAGCTCAAGTCCCTGCTCTGCGTGTGCAAGCGGAAGAGTGAAGCTCAGAGCCATGCACTTCAGTCTATCTCCCCTCCTTTTAGGCATGCCTGGGTTGAGAACTGTCACTATAAAAGAAACAGCTCTTCCCAGAAAGCAAGGTCACCTTCCGAAAGGAACTCTGCAAAGACAGACATATCCAGTGTCCAGCCAGTTGTAACAGGGAACTAAACCACTGAATTGATGGGTGAACAGAGTCCCTACATCTTGAACCTAGAGAGTTTGGTGTACTAAATGCATTTGTATTAAACTGCAATCATAATCAACAGCTACCAGAGGCCTGGGTAATGGAACATGGAATCTTTTGGACTGTAGTGGTAAGAGCGGACCTAATTATGACTACATAGGTTTTCGGGTGGCAGCTTATTTAAGAGCAAAAACTAGCAAATGAAAGGATTTCATGTCTTTGATGTATTAATGATGTACTTGTGACGGGCTGGCTGGCAGTGACCTGGCCCAAGGGTTTTGAAAGGGCAAAAGATGATTGGAGGACTTGGGATTCCCTTTCTGCACCAATCAGGCCCCAGAGACTCCTCCCCCCTCCCCCCGTGTCCCCTGATTGGCCCTTTGGGTCACCTGGAGGGGGATAAAAGGGGCAGCATGGGCTGAGTCAGGAGAGACCAGTGAGGGACAACAAGGAAGAAGCTTCACAGAGCTGGCAAGAGCTGAGCCAGCAGGGTAGGAGCAGTGCCCCAGAAGAGACTGAAAGAGCAGGACCTGCAGGCAGCAGTGGGACCCTCAGCAGTGCAGCATGTGGCCAGCAGGAGAGGCCCCCCACTGGGCTCCAAGATCCCCTGGGAGAGGCTGCAGCCAGCAGAAGAAGCTCCCTCCGCTCCAGCAAGCAACCTGAGAGGTTCCCAGCTCTGCTTGCAGCTCCTCCAATCAGAGGCCAGGCAGCTCAATGTGAGGCTGGGGCTCCAGGAAGGTCAAGACCCCTAGAAGGCCGGAGCAGTGTTGCCAGTGGTGGCTGTGTGGCAGCATTCCTGTCTACCACATAGGAGATCTGGGTTTAAGTCCCAGCTGAAGTGACTTGGGGTGAGTGAGCTAACAAGAAGCAAATCTTCCTGCAGTGAAAAGGGGCCATTGTGTTTTCTCCCCCTCCACGTACCAAGGCCCTATATTTCCTTGTCACTTGACATTTTGCATTTTGTGCCTTTTTTTTATAT
>NW_017729029.1:1113846-1118962 GCF_001723915.1 Gavialis gangeticus
TTGTAGTGTCCACTATACCCTCTGGTTTATGCCTGTTATGTTCCCAGTATTAAAAGGTATATGGTTAAGTCCCCATTGGTGGTCTGGCTCTGCTCTACAGGGAGAGGAGAGTCCCTACACCTTCCACAATGCTTGTGCACCTGCTTTGATCCCTTAAACTGGAGAGGGGGTATTTCTTGGAGTACCACCCGGGTTACATACTCAAGATTAATTTGTAACTTTTGTAACCTTTTTGGGATTCATGACCAGGAAGCATTGCCCCCTAAATGTGCTACTCCTTCTTCTATTACACAGGGAGTCATTTAAAGTCAGGATTAATTTGAACCAATTACTGTTTATTCCTTCACCACAGACCGTGTTAATTCTGAAGAATAGGTACAGAGTATCTTAAAAAGCAAATGAGAACAAAACTAGAATTGTAGCTACAAGTATAACTGGAAATGCAAAGTCTGAGAAAAATAAAACTTAAAAAATATAATTAGTAGCCATAATGAAGCATAAATGAAATTTATGCAGGAATCTCTGAACAAGTATGAAATGATTCAGAGGAGGTGGTTTAGAAGAATTAAGGAGCTGATTAAACTGACCTTTTGGAAACACAGTGTTATGCATTCTGAGGATGACACCCACACCCACATACTACCCACATATTTTCTATGAAACAGGATTTTGAGATCTCAGTTCAGTGCAGAACCTCTATGAATGAGTAAAGGAAAATCATTTAAAAGGATTTTTCCATTGTTCTGTTCGCTCCCAGGTTTCTATCCCTACTTAGGGAACATTAAATTGGGGATCAAGATTTGAGAGCCTATTTCATTTTTCATTCCCACACCCTCTGGCACTGCTGGCTTGAATCTAACATAGTGAAAGTCATTGCCCTCCAACAGCATTTCACTGGTTCTTGTGAAAATACCTATCGATCTCCATACAGCTGTCAGTGCACAGGTGTTCACGGGCCAGAACCCACCACAAAATGGGCATTATTCTTGGCAGATGCTAGGGAAACCCCTAGAATGAAATGAAGTGCAGCACATTTCCCTGATCCCTCCTGATACCGACTGAAATGCAGTGACCTGAGCACACATAAACGTTATGGAGAAATTTGCATTGCTGTTGTCCAGCTTGTGCCAGTCGTGTGGCTGCACACAGGATTACCTAGTCTCTAGGGCTGTGCTAGAATAGCACCATTAACACCTGTAATTTGCAAAGAAAACCAGCACTGCAATTTTGAATTGTAAGGAATCTCATACCTAAATGTGATACTTTACAGATAGAGTGCTTTGAGTTTTTAAATGTTCACCAAAAACATTTTTTACTATTTATGGTTTGGTCAGAAAACTCAGATGGGCTTCTGTCATGCCAACATTATTTTCTACACTCAATGCTTCTTTCAGGATAGAAATCATAATACCTGCTGATGCTTTTGTAGTTGCTAAATAAAGCATAATGTTTGGCAAAAGGCCAGTTAATCATCTAATTTTTAAATCAATATTTTTCTAATTTGGAAATCAACACATAGTTTTTAAAATCCAAAAGGCTAAAGACAAAACTGACAGACTTAGATGGAATGAGCTCATTCATAAACTTAGATATGTTCTCACTGTTATACATACAACATTAGGCTATCACATCACAGTTGCTATAAAACTGATGTTGCTGCATTTTGAGTGTTATCATTATTACCATTGAGCAGAGTTCCTAAGTAGATAATTACATAGCTGTAGGGCCTCAAAATGCTCAGGAGAGCCTCTCAAAGGTGTATATAAAGGTCTAGACACACAATGGATCAAATTCATCTCTGGTGTAGAAAAGTGTAATTCCTAGTGAAGTAAGTAGGAACTGTTAAGTCTACTTACCAGAGTACTAAATTTGGCTCAGTGCTGGTTAATATTAAAGGGCTGTGATATGTATAATGTCATTCCAGCTTCTCATCACAATTGGAAGAGTAGTTATAACAACTGAAATACACCAGATGACAGGAAATACTGAGGTGCTTTCCTTAGGATACTGAAGAAAACACTGAAATTTTAACTCAAATGCCCTTAACAAATATCAAACTCCTTTTGCATTAATGATGGTACTTTGCCTTAACTGAATCAGTGCCTTATTGGAACTGCATTTGCACAGAGAACAATATACAAGAAGATATGAAGCAACTCAAAGACAAAATCTCTCTACAAAAAGTACATGACACTTCTGAATATGCTTTTAATTTACTTATTGCTTTATTACTACGTAAACTATATTGAGCTGACGTGTAAAATGAGTTTTCAAATCAGTATGCACAATGGCTGTGAACAATTTCATCCTTCATTTTACCCTCTCTGTAAATGTCAATGTTCAACACTACTTGCCAAGACTGCTGAGATTTGCACTGCTTTGTAAATGACATGTACTCTTAAATTAGAAGTCTAAAACATGTACAGATTCAAACAACTGTTTAACAAGCTGTTAAAAACCTAAAGAATAACACTGTTTGATCAATAATTTATGGATTTTTTTTCATTTATTGCTATTTTGGTAATCGTATGGAAACCCACTTCTTTTTACACTGGCAAGATTTTGATGTGATGACATCGTTCATTTTGCATAATGGTTCACAGGCAGTGGTGCAACTAGGGTAAGGCAACAGGGTCGGCCATCCTGGGCACCAACCAGAATAAGGTGGCGAGAGAAACCTCTTTTGCCACAGCTGTGTGATTGCAATTGCAGCAACAGAGGCAACTGGAAGTCACTACTGCCCTGCATGTGGCAGCTACCCAAGGCACCCACCAGCATAGTTAAGCTGCTCTTTATAGGGCTCCTGTAGAACGGTCAGCATTGATTCCTATAGGATATTCAACCAGGAGAAGTCCAAGTTGGGATAAACTAGCCATTACTAGAGGAGTTAGGGTCGGCTGCTATTTAATTGAAATTACTCTTCATCTTACAATCACAATTAGGATGACACCAAAGCCACCAGAACTCCAAGAAGTAGAGATTTACAGGCTCCAATCCCTAGTTTGTAAACAGCATGCCTCAAAGACCCAGCTGCCTCCATGGTTTTTTCTTCTTCCTTTTTAATATATAATCCTACTTCTTGCTTAAAGTCAGCTAAGCTGAACTAGGGATACGCATGCTTGCTAATAACCTGAAGCTTACTAACAACTACTAGCTGAATGTGAAGCAGACATGTAACAAGCAATTTCTGTACTGTAGGCAGCAGCAGTGGCTTAGATAGTGCCTGTGGCAGCAATCAGTCTGGTAGCAGCAGGTACCTCTTTTGTTCTAGCAACCCCCAGGAATCAGGTTGTGGGGTCACAAAACACTTATCACTTGTTCTGCAAAGTGCAGGTCAAAAATCACATGTAAAAGAAGAAAGACTTAGAGGAGGGGATAAATAAAAGCATTCACCCAGACAAAGTTTTATCTTCCTGTCTAGGAGCTTTTCATGTTGTACTCTTTGCGCCCTGTACATGGATTATGGTTAGGCTGACCGTATGGAAATTCCAAGTATCTTGAACATCATCTGGGAAATCCAGGACACTGCCCCTTCCTCTGCCCCGCACTCCCACAAATCGGTGGGTGTGGGGCTGCAAGGTGCTCCACACCAGTCCAACTCCTGGCCAGACTATGCCCAGCACCCCTGCATTTCCAGGATGCCCATTATAACTCCCAACAGCGAGCTGGGACCAGTTTATGTAATCTGGGACTATCCCAGCTAAAGCAGAACAGATGGTCATCCCAATTATGGGGCAAACAGCGTATAGTAACACCATATTAGTTTAGTAGTCCTCATTGTTGCTCTTGTTTTTTTTAGCTTCAGTTAGCTGCTAGAGATCTTTAGGATACTGCAGAAATGCATATAAATTCACACATGCAAATACACACGCATCTAGATGTATTATAATCATATCTAACTACACACACTATACTACTGAAGAGCCACACACACGCACACTTATCTGAGGGCATTTCTCCATTTCTTTAACCAGCAGTTTGTTCAAAGGGTTGAATATATTGGGCTTTGTGTTGCTTTTCCAAGTACACATCCAGTTCTAAGTTTTGAACAGAGGGCTGTTTTCTCCAGTAAAAAATCAATGATATAATAAGCAACCCATGTTGGGCTGTCTTTAAAAAAACCTAAAAGACAAATAAAGGTCCCCCACCCTGTGAAGCATACATCAGAAGCTGCAGTTCTTTAGCATTGTGGCAAGCCTGAGTGCTGTTTCCTATGCTGCCTTCCTCTGGAAGCTCTTTCTTTAATTATTGCAATTGAATTATAACAATATGGAAGAGCTAACAAAATTGCTCAGGTTGGTAAAAGCCAAATAAATCCTTCTTCTGCTTTGTGTGTGCTGAGGATCAAAGATCCTGACCTATTGGTAGTGTTTTGGCCTGGGGCAGAAGCTTTTGTGATACAGAGAACGCAAGCAAGGAAAAAAACAAGGCTCCAGAAGCTCCCAGAGTCATGATTTTACCCACAGGCTGTGTGTGTCAGGATCTTTCAGCCTGAATATTTTCCATGGCTATAATTACAGCAGATAAAGGTCAGTGAATGCGCACATCTCACTTTCTCCATCACCAAATTATGGGCAATTCAAGGTGCAGCACTTCCACCTTCATTAATTTTGCAGCTTTGGAAGTAATTCTTATGGCCAAATCAATTTGACCCTAAGGCAAGCGCAGGATGTGAAGTATTACAACGGTGATCTAAACCTCATACTAAGAAAATGTGACTTACTCGGGTTTGGAAAAGCTACAGGTGAAGGGCTCCAGGAAATTTTCAGGATGTGGATGCTGACTACCAGCGCTGTGTGAAGCTTCAGTTGCTGATTTGATTCAGCAGAGATTTGGCCTGATTCGGCAGCTGAATCTCCAAATCTGAATCAAATAAGGAGACCCTTTAATCTCTCTCTGAATTGATTGGAAGGGTTCCAATTCGATTTGGAGAGTCAATGATTCAAACATAGACACAGCTTTAAATGTTTTTTCTACATACCTCAAGGTACCAGGTGGCTTGTGAATGCTGCAATGTGTGTGTGTGTGGAGGCCTCATTAGTGCCCAGAGGAGTGCAGTTATAGGGGGCTGGAGCATGAGGAGATGAGAGTAAGATTTATTGGAGCCAGTGCCTCA
>NW_017729029.1:1123962-1130174 GCF_001723915.1 Gavialis gangeticus
TGTGTGTGTGTGGGGGGGGGGAGGGCGTGTCCCCAGTGTGTTTGTCAGCGGGCCCGGAAGTGGACCAGAAGCACTTCTAGTCCACTTCCAGGTCTGCTGCAGAGCACAGAGTGGGGGGGAATCCTCCCCCCAGCTCAGTGACTGGTGCCTCCTGGGTCAGGGTCCCCCCACAGCCGATCGCCGAGCTGGGTGGGGGGCGCAGGAGAGGGAGCCCCCTGCATGCTCAGTAGCAGAACCGGCAGTGGACCAGAAGTACTCTCAGTCCACTTCCAGGTCTGCCGCCAAGCACGCAGGGGACCCCCCGTGCTCCTGTGGGACACTCCATCCACTCCAGCATTGCAGTGTTCACGTGATGCACCTGGTACCTCGAGGTATGTAGAAAAAACATTTAAAGCTGTGTCTATGGCCAAATCACTGATTCTCTGAACCAGCATTGAATCTTCAGATATGGATTTGGCCAAATCGAATCGGGACATTGATCCAAATCAACTAATCTGAATCCAAATTGAATACGGCCCATTTTGCACACCCCTACTGGCTACTTGTTAAATCTCAGCTCAAGCTGCTTATAGCAGTCAGAGAAAGAATCTAAATATATTGATAGTCCACAACTCTTAGTTAAAATCATACTTTATTGTTCAAATATATTAAAATTTGCCAATAATGCCCAAAGAAAACACGCCACATTATCTTTTAAGAGTGTTCATTCATTGTCTCTCTCCCGTGATGAAGCTTTGGAAGCAGAATAATAGACTCCCAGCTGCAAATCATTTAGTCAGACCTAATCAGCTTCATTTCATGTGGCTCAGGAGCTCTCGGATGTCCGCTTGTAACTATTTCTGTGCTCTTATGAGTTACAGACTTTCCTGGTAAGAGGATCTTTTAAACACCAACAAGCACAGGGGAAATTCAAACCCTACAGTGAGTTGAATACACTGACAAAAAAGTATGACTAATTACCAGTTATGTAAGCACTATACAGAACACCATTAGGTTATTTTTGCAGGTTATTTATACAGGCTGATGATTTTTGCAGGTTATTTACATGGGGTGATGGTTCAGATAAAATAATAATAATAATAAAATCCACCCCCATCCTCCACAAAAGTGCAAGGTAAACATTTTCCAGAAAAGAATTAAAACAAATTGAGAAAAATATGGATTTAGGCATCTAAAGTAAGACAACTAAGTTTTAGCTATGGCATTCATCCATTGCTAGCTATTTGCAGTAAGTTCTTAAGCATGACCATGCCATCAATAGCTTGGTCTGGAATAGGGATTCTGTGTGCCACTCACGGGATGCATCTACACATGCAAATAATCTGGGAGCAGTTTACTTTTGAGTAAACTACTCAAGAGTAAACCTTGAGCCGTACACCATGACCCACTCTATGCTGTAGGACAGCGTGCCCACTGCTGCTGTTTTGTGGGCAAACCAGCTGCCCCACCTCTCCTCCCCTCCCTCCACCACCTCCACATGAGCACTGGTGCACAGGTAACACAAGCCCCTCTCTGCCACATAGGTAGTGAGCTTATCAGGCCCCCTCTGGCCAGGCTTTCCTGCCCCAGACACCACCATGGCAACAGGATCAATGGAAGAAGTGATGGCCTGGTGGGAACCCCCAGGCCACACATTAACCCCTCACTGGTCATCACCCAGAGATACCTGCTCTAGAACAATTGTGACCTGACAATAAACTAGTGATTGTACATGATGCAACCTAAAGAGGAAAGAGATGACAGTCGCAGGCTTCCCAGGGTCCATTCTGAACAGTGAAGGGAGTTGTAAATGGTTGTGAAACACAGTCCTCTCTTTTCCCCCTCTACACTGCCCAGGCAGCATGAAAAGAGAATTGCATAAAGAGTACCAAGGAGGCACAAAGCCAGCACAGCCAGCTCCTAAACTTCTGTCCTCACAGCTCCTGCCAGATGGGGCATATCAGGGTTGCAAGAGAAAGGGGGAGGGAGTAGGCACACTGAAATAATCCCCAGTCCCTGCTGGCACATACATTCTGCTGTTTTGCCCTGCAGAGCTGGGTAAAGTGACCTGTAACCAGCTTTTTGTTGCTTCCCTCCCCTCCCCTCTGCTCAGACTAAGCTGGATGCTGCAGAAAATCCAGGAAAGTGTCTTAATGCAAACAAAAGTAGCTGTTGGCATTCTAGGTGCAAACCTGGCAAATTATGTGCTTTGAGTGAGTTCCTGACAGCCACTGACAGAGTTTTAATAGTATATGATGGTACGAGATGTTCTATTAAATCAATGTTAGATCTCTGATAGAGGCTGTATAAAAGGTGCTCTTTCAAGATTACCATCCCTCTGAGTTAAAAGCAAGTTAGGGCAATCTAATCAAAAACAGATACCACCACCAAAGAACAAGGAAACAAGTAAAAGTAACTTAGATAAAGTAACCCAGACACTAAACAAATAGCTTTACTTAATAGGGACCTGTTCTTCTTTTATTTCCAACATATCTAAAAGCACAAGTTATTCTATTGAAATAAATATAATCTCTACTTAGCTCTGATCTAATTGGTCACTGTAGAACTCCTAAAATAGCCTTGCTTCCCTCATTTGTTTGGTCTTCCTCTCCATTTTTTTGGCACCTTGATTCAAAGGTCTTTAAAGCCAATAGAAAGACTCCTCCTGACTTCAGCAACTTTCACCAAATCTTGGCATACACGCAGCATATTTCTTCTATAATTGGCGCAGATATTGTAGACCATGACAGAACAGGCACCCTCACACACTCACAGCACAGGATATGAATAACTCCTAATGATGGTAATGGGAATTAGTCACATTGTGAGACAGACCAACTAGGCCTTCAGCTTGTTGATTGGGTTGCTCTGCAGTAGAACATTGCCATTGTAGATCTACCATAAACAAGACTAATGACTATATTCTGAGAAACCAAAAAAAAATAGAGAGAGCATGCATAGGCTACATAAAATATTCTTAATCAGGTTAGTATAACTAGTCAAATTTTTAGTCTCACTATTTGGCAGTGGAAACTATTGCAGTAGTCAGGCAATATGTCTTTTTTTAGAATTGCCTATTTAAAATAATTTAGCCTGTGGTCCATGTGCTCTTATCAGGCCTGTGTTTAATATCTAGGCTCTAGTTTTCCTCAACCTTTTTGGACTCAAGGCACTCCTCTGTAACTTTTGTAAATGGAGTGGCACCCAATTTAAAAAAACTAATTTATAGATTACAGCACTTGCTTCCTTGCAGAGGAGCCTTACAAAGGGAATGGGGGATTCTCCAGGCAGAGACAAGTCTGAGCCTGCACTTATCTAATTAATTTATCTGCTCACCACCTACAGCCTCACACGTTATGGCACCTTCAAAAGATCCAGTGGCACCCAGAGTACCCTGCTTAAGAAACACTACTCTAGGTCATCTTTCCAACATTTGGTGAAAAAGTTTGGAGTTAGGCAGGAATTTTTTGCCAAAATGGTATTCCATTGGAAAATACCTACTTACTGACACTGATCCTTGTAGTGATTGGGTGGATTTAGAAGTAGTGAAGTTTTTACAGAACTTTTTATTGGGTAAAGGTTTCTCAGTTCCAGGATGACATTTATGCTGAAACCTAGATAACAAGTGTCCCCCCACAGGGAAATCTGAGAATAGTCAAAAGCCTGGTGGTCTTGGCGCTAGCCAGAATGTGGGATATCCATATTGTGACAAATATAAAATGACAGATGGGAACTTACCTGGGGTGGAAGATGAGTGGAACTGGCGCAAGACCACACCAAGCCAAAGGAGCAGCAGGAGTAGAGGCACAGCTGAAGAAAGCACTGTGGCGAAAGCAAAAAAAACCCAATAAAGAAACAGCTGAGCCAGGAGGAGCCGGGATCAGCTCCTGCACTGGTGTGGTCATGTTTTGTGGCCACTTGCCAACGCCGATTCACTGGCCAGCTCACAGAACCAGGGATAAAAACCCCCAACAGATGGGAAGGCTGGGGGATTGGAAGTGGGCTCCCCTCCGGGCACTTAGCAGCCCAATACAGAGCTCTGCCCCACAGGAGGAAAGTGGTGGCAGCCCCAAGACTGAGACAAATTGCAAGCGCAGAAGGGCAGCGGTACTTACCTGAAACAGATACGTGGACTCCTGATGTCTCCCAGGCAGATTGGGCTTACCAGGAACCTACAGAGAGAAGAGACAGCTGTCCATGACTCAGCTACAACAAGCAAGGAGCACTGAAACTGACACCGGGAGTCAAGATAACCCCGGGCCAGGTAGAGGCTAGATCAGCCCCACTGAGGCAAGATCCCAGTGAGGCTAACTGACATCCGTATGTGATATACCATTTCAAATAGCCAAGATGTATACCAACACTGTGACCAAACCCAGAAGACTGGGATTTGACATCATTGGTTGGCGCTAGGTGGGGTGTAGGGGAGGCGGAGCCGCAAAACGGGAAAATTGATGGGAGGATCGAAGAGGGGACCAGGAGGGATGGAACATACATCTTCCTCCCTATTAAATACATTTATTCCAGCAAAGTCAGAGCAGGTGAGAACCACTGAGGGCCCTCCAGAATCTGGCTCGGCAATTGACCATCCTTCCTCTGGACAATGGCGACATCCAATAGGCCAGCACACACCAGATGTTCTGATGAATGGCACAGTCGCTTACACATATTCAAGTCCTTACTCTAAATGAAGGAGGAATTTGAACTGGAATCTCCCACATTCCATGGGAATGCTCTGAGCAACGAAGCTACTTTGTTCTCCTCCTGCTTCTATTCTACTTTAAATAATTAGAATAGAGGAGCTCACCTGATATTGAAGGAACTCAGACTCAAGACTCCCTATCCTGAATCAGGAAGAGCCAGGGCTTGAGTTTTGCTCTTCCATATACCCAGTCCCCTGAATCCCGTTGTTCCTTTTGCTTGGTTATAGAATACTTCCAAAGGTTTGGATTTATTTGTGATATAAAAACAGGAACATTTCTTTACATTTCAAAATGTTTGAGAGATGGGAAAATTGTTCCCTGCCTAGGTTTAGAAAAAACACCTTTTGACTTCCTGGTAAACAAAGATGAATGTTTTATCTGAGCTAAAACAGAACATTAGCTCACTTCGCAACTGCCCAGCAGCACCAACTCCAGACTTCTCCACTGGGAGCATCAAAGACAATCACAACACAGTTTTTTCTTCCACTAAATGTAAAATAAAATTCAAATACTCAGGCAGCAACAACAGCCAAATATGCCTTGAGCAGTCTGCTTAGCTATAAGTAATAATGTTAATCTCACTGGAAACATCCTACACCTCTACAAGTCCACATTACTCCCTAAAAATCAACAGACCAGCAAAGATATCCCCTATGGAAACTGCACTTAAAATGCTGCCAGAAGGAGCAACTACAAACTCAGATCTCCTGACTGATAATTAAGGAGGCCTCATAGCTCCTATCATCCCCATACACAAATGTAGCTCAAAGGCTGTAGACATTTGGATGTGTTAATACAGTATGATAGGATTTTCTAATCAGCCATGGTGAACCTCTGACCTATTCATCTGCTTGATTCCTACCCTGGAAGAGGGAAACACTTTCTCTTTGCTTCTCTTTGCCAGATCTCTCCATGGCATATGTGAGGTGGTGAAAGAGTATAATCCTTTCATACACTTGGCTGACAAAACTATGCCATCAAAAGTCACCAGTAGACCAGAGTTAAAGCAGCAGGGAAATGAACACAGTTAGCCAGCTGAGTTAGCCAGCAGAAGCATACAGGTATTTTTCATTTCCCTAGCTGTTACAGATATCTCAGAGGGAAGAACATAATGAATGGAAAATGCTGTATTATCAACATGAGATATTGCAAGAAGATTGTTGAAGCTCATCTAGTCCTCAGTAGGGGTGTGTGAAACAGGCCCTATTTGATTTGCATTTGGATTCAGCCCAAATCAGGGACAATGATTTGATTCAGATCACTGTCCTGATTCAATTCAGCTGAATCTGAATCTGAAGATTCAATGCTGATTCAGAGAATCAGTGATTCAGACATAGACGCAGCTATAAATGTTTTTTCTACATACCTCGAGGTACCAGGTGCAGCTCATGAATGCTGCAATGCTGGGGCGGATGGAGCATCCCACAGGAGCATGTGGGAGCCCCCTGCACACTCGGCAGCAAAATCAGCCACAGGGAGACCCTGGGTGCCCTCCCAGATCCAGGAGGCACCAGTCACTGAGCTGGGGGG
>NW_017729029.1:1130489-1139083 GCF_001723915.1 Gavialis gangeticus
CCCCCCCCCCCCCCCCCAGCCTCTCCCTGGCAGAACTGGAAGTGGACCAGAAGTGCTTCTGGTTCAATTCTGGATCTGCTGCTGAGCGTGCTGGGGAGCCCCCGCATTTCTGTGGGACGCTTCATCCACCCCACCATCTCAGCATTCATGAGCTGCCTGCTACCTAGAGGTATGTAGAAAAAACATTTAAAGCTGCATCTATGTCGAAATCTCTGAATCTCGCCAAATCTCTCCAAACTAATTTGACGGGTTCCAATTCGATTTGGAGAGATTAAAGGGTCCTCTGATTCGATTCGGATTCAGAGATTCAGCCACCTAATCAGGCCGAATCTCTGCCCAACAGAATCAGGTACTGAAGCTTCGCACAGCCCTAATCCTCAGTAATACCCTGTACTCCTCATTCATGCAGGTACAGGTAGTGACCTAGTCAATAATCCCAGTTAGGGGTAAAGACCCAGGCAAGGACAGGGAGATTATGGAGAGGAAAATGTGGCTCTGTAGATGGTGTCAACAGAAGGGTTTCAGCTTTCTCAGGTATGGAAAAATATTCTGCAAAAGACATGGGGTGCATCTAACAAAGGAAAGGAAAGGCATTTGTGGATACCAACTAAAAAACCTAATGAAGAGCATTTAAACTAGACTGGATAATAAAACCAGAGGTATGCAATAAATAATGATCTATTCTAGACATAGTGCTGAAATCTGGGAGGAAAATAGAAAACTGCAATAGGGCCCTAACTGAAACTGGACTGAGAATAATGAAAGAATGCGCTGAGCATTAGACATGTCTGAACATACATTCTGGGAGTATGAGGAACAAACAGGAAGAACTAGAGGTCTTAGTACACAAGCAAAACTATGACATACTTGGTATCAGAGAACACAGGACCAGTATGTTGGTACAGAAGGCAACTGGGAAGCAAGGTCTCCTGGGGAGATAATGCAAGGGATAAAGTACAGAAAAGCTGGCAGTTACTGAAAGAGACTATTTCAAATGCACAATGGCAAACTATTCCAATGCAAAGGCAAGATAGCAAGCATAATACAACACCACTATGGCCTTATCACAAACTCTTCAGTGTCCTGAAAATACAAAAGGAATCACACAAAACATAAACAAGGGCATATAAGTAAGGATGACTATCAAGAAAGAGCATAAGCATATGGAATAAAATCAGAAAAGCTGAAATATAAAATGAGTTTCAGTTAGCAGGGGATATAAAAAGCAACATAAGGGGCACATCTACTTGTTGCCTTACAGTGGCATTTTTTACTGCACCATGCTTTGGTACTTTCTTTTGGAAGTACTAAAACACAGTGCAGTGACTGCCTATTCTTCACTGTAGCAACATGCTATAATTAGGGAGCATGCCGCTACAGCGAAGTAGCAGCTGGTCAGGTGCAGACTCATGTGATTGCTATGTCACCATAGCACATCACTACAGCAATGTAGCATGTAGCTACAGCGACGTAGCATGATGTGTAGACATGCCCAGAGGTCCTATAAACATATCTATAATAGATATCAGTATCCTCCTGCTATAAATGTAGCAAACGTAAGATGAAAACAAATGGGAGAAAAGGTCCATTACTAATAGGAAAGGTGACCAAATGCTGCAGAAATGCCTGGAGTATTCAGTGTTGCCTTTCCACCAGCCTTCTCAAGAAAAGGACAACTGTGACAGATAAATTAACTTAGCAAAGAGACAGGTGTGCAGACCAGAATATAGTTAAAGTCAGAAGAACCCTTCCCCCTCCTCCTGTCCTGTAGAATCTCTCCTATATGCAGACAGGTACACAGCTGGTTGAAGAAAAACTCTCAGAGTAGTTATCAGTGGTTTCCTGAGCACCTGGGAAGACATCTCAGATGGGGTTTCACAGTGGTTTGTCCTAGATCAGTTTTAGTCAATATTTTTATTAATGGTTCATGAATAACATCAAGAAGGAGCTGCAAGTACTTTGGAAGACAGGAGTAGAATTCAAAATGATCTTGACAAATTGGAGAGATGGTCTGAAATCAACAAGACAAAATTCAATAATGACAAGTGCAAAGTGTTACATTTAGGAAGGAGAAGTTAAATGAAAAGTACAAAATAGAGAATAACTGATTAAGCCACAAAACAGCAATACAGTCAATCATTATCTGGGGATTGTGGCTGTATCATAAACTAAATGAGAGTCAGCAATACAATGCTGTTACAAAAAAGACAAATCTCACTTTGAGAGGAATTTACTGGAAAATGATATGTAGGACACAGGTGGTAATTATTCTGCTCTAGTCAGTGCTGACAAAGTCTCAATTGGAACACTGCATCCAGTTTTATTGACCACACTTTAAAACAGATGCGGACACGCTGGGTAGAGTGCAGGGAAGTGTGAAAAGACTGAAAAGAATTTTAGAGAATCTGGCCTCTGTGGCAAGGTTGAAGAAATTAGGTTATTTACTTCAGAAAAGAGAAGACTAATGTGTGAACATGATAGTCTTCCAGTACATGAAGGTTGCTATAAATGGAATGATAATCAATCATCTTTCATTTGGAGGAGAACAAGAAAAAACTTGGTTAAGTTGTAAGGATGATGACATGGGTTGCATATCAGGCAGAGTTCCAACCACGAGTCTGATGGAACACTGGAATAGATCCCTAGGGACATGGCGAAGGTTCATTAGAGGTTTTTAAGAACAGGTTTGACAATGTTTCAAGGGGACATTCTAGGTACACTTGATCCTGCCTTAGTGTAGGGGGATGGACTACCTGTCCTCCATATCTATGGTTGCCTAATCTTCATCTTCTAGAGATAGAGCCCAGGTCCTAGAGAACAGACAGGAATTCATTCCTGATTTGAGGTCCCAGAATTTGACACACAACACAATCAGCACTGCTGTTATATGCTATTTCTGAGCTATGTCACTGATGCACAAGAGGCTAAGTGCTTTTGAAAGCTTCAGGGAGCATCTTCTAAATTACCTTGTAAATACAGAGCTTTTATGTGAAGAAGCTTAAATTCAAAGACTCGTGAGATGGAACTTATCCTTCCAGATGAGATGTCACATTGAGGCCTGTAGCAGGGCACTGCGATGTACCTGCTTCTTTAAGAGTGCAAGCAGCATGAGAGGCTGCTTGCAGGTGGAAGAGGGGAGCTAATGAGAGGCTTACATGCCCAGAAGAAGGCTCAGGCTGGAGCTATATAAGCCCAGAGCCTGCACTGGTCAGGTATTGTCTCCCCAGCAACCAAGAAGTGAGGAGCTCCTGCCTGCAGGGCACCAGGCCTCCTGAAGGGATCTGGATTTGGGGCTAAACAACTCTGCAGGCTTGGGAACAGAGGCAGGTTCCTTGGACTGAGAAAGACTGGGTTTACAGGCCTTCATTTATGTTAAACCTCTAGAGCAGGGGTATGCAACGTTTCTGGCCAAAAGGTCCAAGAGCCTAGGAAAAGGTTAAGCTGGGCCAGAGGGTCCAGGAGCCCAGAGCAGGCCAAGACAAACTAGAGGGCCTGAGAGCCTGGAGTGGGGGCTGCATATACGACTAGGGGTCCGAAAGCCTGGAAGGGGGGCTGTGTATGGGAGCAGGGGTCCAAGAGTGGAAGGGGAAACTGAGTAAGGGACCAGGGGGTCTGAGGGCCCAAGAAGCCCAAGCACATAAACAGTTACATCAATAAGAGAAAACATCCGCTAGGCTTGGGGCGCGGTATAGATCAGGTGAAGGAGCTGCAGAATTTGCCCTTAAAGTTCTTGATGCCCTACAGGGGCCTAGTCAGTCTGAGAGGGACTTACCAAGCCTGAGGGTTGGACTGAGGCTAGTGGGGTCTCAGGAAACACCCAGTGAGAACTTATTGGGATGAGGGCTCACTCTAATGCCTGTTGGCAACCTTCCTGAATCAACCTATAATATTTAAGAACAAGGCGTGACAGGCGAGTAATCTAGGGAAAGCGGCATTAGAGATTCAACCAGGCAAAAGTGGTAAAGCCACTAGGGGGTGTCACAGTCAGCCCTGTGGCAATGAGCTTGTTACAAGGCCCCAGTCAGATACAGCCATTAAAGATATTACTACACTTTTCACAATGTAAGTGTTATTACATCTGTTATAATTTGAGCAATTTTTCTGGCCTCCCTAAATGCAATCTACTACTTCAGTTGAACATTGTATTCTTCATTTTGTTTCTTTGGCTTCTTTGTAGCATTAATTTTGTATTGTTGACTGCTACATTCCACCCCAGACAAAATCATAATTCGGTAAAAAAATTGTGTGTAAATAAATAAATAAATAAATTACATTTTTCAAACGAAGTCAGGTCAAAGTGATGGCTACCATTGGGTCCTACATAATTCTATGATTGTATCATATTATCAGTGCTTCAAGAACTGGAACTCCATCGGTTTACCATTTTGCTTCATTAGTAAATTATATTTAAAACCCAGAATGATATAAGAAATGTACAACAATGAAAAATAACTGATCAAATCTTCACCAAAAGTATCTGTTCCACTGTAACATTTGCAATTAATGCCATCTCACTCAGTCACATGAAGTATCCAATTAAGGCAAAAAAAAATCACATGACTGATGTAAATTTAGAAAATGGTGTCTATCTCATCTATTCGCAGCTCATATATGAGATAAAAAATCACTTCAAACATTTCTCCCCAAGAAGAATCTCAGAATCTTCTCTCCCTGTACCAGTAATTTCAGGCAATTTCATACCATGTCTTCCAGCTGAAGGAATCCAGCAGCAGGCAATCTCACATTATCATTGCTGAGAAACCAATTTCATGTTCTTTAACTCAGTAGTCTAAAAGTAGCTAACCCAAGAGAGAAAATAATATCACAAGAGAGTAAGGGAGACTTGCATGTGACAACCAGAGTCTCTGTTTACTTGCAAGGAAACAAAAGGGTTTTGAAATGAGCTTGCTAATTCAACAGAAAACAGAGGCAGTTACTTCAAAAAACCTAGTGAACTCAACCGAAGAGGAATGAAAGGAGACAACAGAAGGAAGGATAGTGGGATTTTGGTGAAGGGTGGCCTTTGGGTTCTGTCCCTGACTTTGGTCACGGATATTCCGCATGTTCCTAGGCAAGAATCTGTTCCCCTCTATGCCTGTATCCTTAGACAGAAGATTACAAAGGTGAGTGAAGTATTACTGTTTAATATCTTGATACCTCTACAAATGTGAAGTCCTCTGTGGCCAGTAGTTACAAAAGTGGAGAAGATCTACCCCAACATCTGTCTGTGTGATGACTGCAGCTGTTGCCATGCATAGTAATTCAAAAATATGAGAGACCATTTTTGGAACTAGAGCTAGGTGAGAATTAGAAGACTGGAAACACAGTATGCTATACCATTGTTAATATAATGGTAGTGGATGATGTCAGAATGGAAGCCCAACTGGCTGTTATCCAAAAGCAGAAGCTTCCCTCCATTGACAAATCACTGTGCCTCAAGGAACAGGTATTATCTGTAACCCAATCCATGGCCCATTTAGGTGCTGGACTTTGGGTGGATATTTCAATTCAGAGTTACCCTGTGTATTTAGCATAACTCCTATCTCAAATGCCATTGAACAACCTTCAAAATGATAAAAACTTTTGGATACTTTTTTGCCAATCTGATTTAAAGAACATTGAGCATCTTGTATTCAGTTAAGCTGCAAGGATAAATAGATGTGAAAATGTAACAGGTCTCATCTGCATAAGAGACTGCACTAAGCACAGATCTGAAATACTCATAGCCTCTATTTCTTTCTGAACTGAGCTATTGAATATTTGTGGATACAAAAGCCTTGGAATTACAGTATCAATCTTTATTAAACAGAGCCATAGCAGGGTGCAAAACGTTCCAGCTAATCCTCTGAACACTGATGAAATCAACTATTAATACAGAAAATCACATAATATGTACAAGCCCTTCAGGTGGCAATATTCCCCCTATTTGCCTGAAAGGCCAGAATGAGAATTAGATTATCTCCCTTTCTTCTAATATTTGGTTGCCTGCTTTGATTCTTTCCCCAGTGTGACTGTAGCGAAATACCCCAAATGAAACTGAATTGTGCTGTGGTTTGCAGTGGAAGTCCACCTGTCTCTGGTCTCCTATAGAAATTTCTGATGTTCTATGTGAGGGATGGATCTCATATACATAACTGGGTTCATTGACCCTTTAAAACTTAATAACCTTGCTAGTGTTGTCCACCAATGTAGCATTCAGTAGACTTCCAAGGTTAGAAAAGTTAGCCTGAGAAACAAACAACCCAAACAACTTCCTTAACTCAAGAACTAAATGCTGCTCGTCAATAATAAATACTATAATAAATACTTTCAGTAACAAAGCAGTCATCAAACCATCTTCTAGCTGAGTCATCATTCAAAATTTGTTCCCACAAAGTGTTTGATTTGTCCTACGAAGCTTGATAGACATGGGGAGCCTAAGGGCCTTGTTACACATTGCATTTTGAGCTGCTCAAATATTGATCAGCGTTAGTGCTAGATTGCGTCTGGAGCAGTCACACCTTAAGGCTAAAAACCTTGACTGTCCCCCACCTGCACAGCTGTGACTTGCCACTACAGGGCCGATGAGACAGGACAGGCTCCAGTGGGGGTGAATGAGAGATGGACTGTGGCAGGAACGTGAAGCTGGGAGGTGGTGTCTTAACAGGATGGTGGTGGGTAATGAAATGAGAGATGAAAAGGAAATGGTGGTAGGGGAAGGGTGGTGAAATGAAGGAAGTCAGCTACTGAAGGATAAAATCAAAAGAAATAATGAAAAAAGAAATACTTTAAGAAAAAATAAAGAGGAAGTAAATTAAAGAAATTCTTATGTTTTAATAAATTGGGACTTGGGATTGGGGTGTGGGGAGTGCTGGTTATGCTTTCCAGGGTGGTTGCGAGGTGGGAGCAGTGAGGAAAGGCCCTTGGTTGGGGGAGCTACTGCCCCTGCCCCAGGAAGGAAGTGCCAACTCATGGGGACCCACTCTGTCCCCCTACCTTGTTCCCTCCCCAGCCCTCCTAGATCTCATTCCTGGACCCATCAGTTCCCTTAACCTGGCTAGCTGGCATGCACTCTACATGCCTGGGGTTGCCCCCCTGGGGGTGGGAAGGTCACACCCCTGGTGGTGGGAGAGGGAGTTGGCTTGGTGCCAGAACCACCCCCTAGGCAGTAGAGTTTAGGGGGTGGAAAGTTTGTCCACACAGAACAGGACAATCCAGGGAGCCACTTGCAATTAATGTGTAACAGGGCCCTACGATATCAGAAGGACTTGCTTTTTCTAGCTCATTCTCCTTCCACACTGCTTTGTGAATGCTTATGGATTCCAGCCAGGAAAAGATCTGTTCATCTCGTTTGCAGGTAAGAAGCTACTTGGAATTAATCTGTGTAGCAGGGCACCAGGGTGCCTGCTACTGGCGGTGGTAAATGGGCCGAGCTGCCAATCACCAGGACAGCTCAGGTGCGGGTTGCTGGAGCAACCAGGTTGGTCACGTGACCAGAAAGGGGCAGGGCCGGGCCCTTATAAACAGCCAGGCCGGAGCCTGGCTGGCAGTTCCCTTCTGGCAACCTGAGGGGTAAGAGCTCTGCAGGAGGGTTAAACTAAGCAGTGCAGCCTGAGCACATAGAGGGATTCATTATGGTGAAGGCAGAGAGAAGCCTGACCGGGAGGCTTTGGCCAGAGAGCCAGGAGGGCCTGGACTTTGTGGCGGCTGGCAGGCTTATGGTTTTGTTATAGCTGGCAGGCTTATGGTTCTGTTGTGTATATCGTCCGGAGGACCGGGTGAGGCTGTAGGGGTGTGAGGAGGCCTCACAGGAGATCCCCAGCACTCCGGGGGTTTCCTGGGTGCCCCGTTTGGGCACCGAGCAGCGCCGGAAAGGCGCTGCAGCTGGGCACCAGTGTGGTGCGGTGTGTGGGGTGAGACCCCAGCCCAAGAGGGCAGTACTCAGCCCCGTGAGGGCGTAAGACCCTGAGAAGGGTCAGGGGGCCAGGCACGGCTGCGTGCCACCTGAGCCCCGATGCCGGGGAAAGCCCAAGACAGGGCTGGCGCGTAGGCTCCTAGAGAGCCAAGGGCGCAAGAGGCGCGGGAGCAGGCTCCTAGAGAGCCAAGGGCGCGAGAGGCGCGTGGCATAAGGACCCCGAGAAGGGTCAAGGAGCCAGGCACGGCTGCGTGCCACCTGAGCCCCAGGTGCAGTTTTGGCACGGGACAGGCCCCATGAGGGGCAAGGGCGCGAGAGGCGCGGAGACAGGCCCCAGTGAGGGGAAGCACGTGGCATAGGCCCAAGGGGGGGGGGCAGCTGGCAGGAGTGAAGCCCGGGGAGGGCTAGTGTAAGACTAGAGCGGCGCCGGTTTTGTATAGACGACCCAGGGAAGGGCGAGCGCGCGGTTAAGGGTCCCGGAGAGGGGCAGGCACGCGAGTGAAGCCTGGAGAGGGGCGGACATACGGATCGGGGCCAGGAGGAGAAGAGTGCGCGAACAGGAGCCTAGAGAGGGCAGGGCTTGCGGGTAAAGGCCCAGAGAGGGCATAGATTGAAGACACTAAAAACGTCCGGAAGAGCTGCGAAGCTTGGGGCGTGCTAAAGGGGAGGTAGGAGGCACGCATAGCCCATAAGGCTGGGG
>NW_017729029.1:1139388-1146619 GCF_001723915.1 Gavialis gangeticus
TAAGAGGGTGCTGGATCTCCTAATTGGCACGGCAGGGGGGCCTAGCGGGATCACGGCCCCCCATAGGCCCCACCCCATGACAATCTGATAATTAAATGCTGTGTTCTCTGCCCATGCGACAGACTGGACCCAGAGCAACACCTGTAACTCCATTCTTACTGTATCACTGGTCAGTTTTCCACCAAATCTTTCCAAACTAAAATCACAAATGTGAAATCAAAAGTGCCCTTTTCTACTGTTCTTGATCCATCTCAGACCCCCTCTCTCCTCTTTTTCATTGCTGTCATGCTGTCTTGGTTCTTCTCAAACCTTGGAGCTGGCTCTTTCATTGGCTCCTCATCCTCCCTCTCTTTCATCTCTCTGTGGGACCTCATCCTTTTATGTGGTTTTAACTACCTGACTTCCAAATCCACCTCTGTACTCCCCAAGTTTTCCTTTCCTGCTGACTGTCGCATTCCTAGCATCTACTCTTGATATTTTCAGTCGTACCTTAAACGCAGCTTCTCCAAGCTTTCTGGAACATGCTTATAGGTGTTGCATTCTCCCCAGTCCTGGTAGATGAGATGCTCAGGAAATATAATCCAGAGTTGCATAATAAAAATAAAAGATATATAGATCACAAAGGCTTTTTGCCTAAAAACAGGATCTGTATTTTCATTGCTCTAATTCTCAACTTGAGACTTCTCAATTTCCAGAGTGCTAGGGGGTCAAATTCAACTCTGATTTGAGCTAATGTCATTATATTTGATGCAATAAATTTGCAACTTCTTACACAAGGGCAGAGTTCAGCTAAGCAAATCTGAGTTTACATAGCATAGTGCTGTTCAGAACTAGCTCAGCTACCAGAAGTATGATTGCTACATTATCCTGGGGCTCTACCCAGGTTAATTCTCAGAAGAGCTACTTACCCTGTAACCATGCAATGCATAACTATCAGTGGGTGACCAGGACATGAACCCAAGTCAAGTCAAAGAGGACATTGACAGTGGGAGTTGGGGAAGTATTCAGAGGCGGTGGCACAGGTGAACTGAGTGTTGCAGCTGTAGGGGTCATGAGAGGGTTCTGGCATCAATCCCCTGGCTGTCGGGCATCTAGACACCACTCTCAGCAGCAGCATCTTCCATGGGGAGGGAGCACAAGACAAATGAGGGGACCAGGGCTATTTCTGTACAGCACAGAACTTACCAGTTATGCCTCAGGTTTCCAGTACTCAGGAAACTTAGGTATCTGCAAACACTGCATTTTGGCATGTAAATATGCACTAACAGGGAGAGCAGAGAATGAGGAATCAGCTTCCCAAGCTCCATTCTCTGTTCTCCCATTGACTCATTTACAGCGGGTGGACAAGTCATATGGCATCTGTTTTTCCATCTATAGAACATATTTAACCCTAAGGGGTGGGGCTCAATTAACATTTTTCTGAAGTCTTCAGAGGAGAGGAACTGTGTAAATGCAAACCCATTATTTTTTCAGGGTAGCATACTGAGAGAGACAGTGGTTGCTAGCTTGTATCATCTCTATTCCTGGCAAACCACTGTGACATTTCCTCAGCTTTCTGTCTGTATTCATGCCGAATGGCTTATTTGTTTGCGTGGTGATGACAAGGCCATTAAGTGCCACTGGGTCCTGAATGACTCAGCAGTGTACAGAACATACCTATTACACCATGTCTAGCTTTGCCTATAGGACATGTGTGCTGTGCTGATTTTCTCAGCTTGTTCATGAAGCACTGAGGAGTTATAAAGCAAGACAGACACTTGTACTTATCTGTACACTGTGTCCACGATGAGTTGATAATAGAAAGAGAGTTATGTCAGGAACTCTAATTCACTTATACAGAAATGATCCTTAGCCTCAAGGGAGATAAAATGCTGTTGGATTCAAAACAAAGTGATTCTGAGAACACACTGTTTCAAAACCGAACTTTGTTATTCCTGTAAGATCCCGCCCCCCCTGACAAGTCCAAGTTCACTGTAGAAAATCCTAGATACTGCCTTTCAGCAAACTCATTGTTGGACTGAGAGCCCTAAAATATGAAGTGCTCCGTTATGCACAAAATGGGTATGGTACGTGCTTTCTGTGTGCTACTCCATGCACCAGTGAAGTATTGGCCTCTCTCCGGCTGGCTATGGTGGCAGGTTTCGTGATGTGTTTCTCTACTGCTGACCTACATGACCGTTTTCCTCCAGGATAGACGGTGGACAAAACTGCAATAGAATCCCTCTGTCAGACTGTAGATTCTGCAATAGTATCTACTCAAATGGGTCAACAGTTTAATCAGACTTCAGGGCTGGTTTCATTGATAGCAAAGGGGCTCTTGGCTATCAGTTACTTCATCTCCTTCCTCCCCCCTCTATCTGCTCTCTCAGTAGTCCTGGAAGTATTCTGCCTCCGGTTTGATCATTCCCCTTCACTTCAATGTGCAGTGGAGGCATATATACAGGAACAAGGGGCTCCTAGGAAGCCTCGAAGGTGAGCACAGAGCACACTCTCAGGGAAGAGGGACACCTTTTTGGTTGTTAGAGCAGTGATAGTTACCTCTCAGCAAGAGAGAGCAGGTAGCTGCTTGGACCGTGGATGACGTATGGGGGGTGAAGGTGAGTCTGTCTCAATAGATATGGCTTTGCACCAGCAGAAGGATGATGGAAATGCAGCTTCTCTGAAAGTGATAATGAAGATACCACAAAATGTAATCCAAGCATGAAAATAAATGGGTGCATCATCCCCGGGCTTGTGAAAATGACCAAGCAACTTAAATGCCTCCAAATCGTTTGGTAGCAATGGGAGCTGCAGAGGTGTCGGCAGTTATGTTAGCACTATTTGCATTACAAAATTTGTTCTTGGCAACAAGTCTGAACAGTAGGTCCTGGTGAACAGATGCCACACTTGCCTTGGCTGTAAGCATAACCAAAGATAAACTAGTGGCAAAACAAGTAACTCTACTATTTGTATTTCAGTTGTGTTTAGATGCCCCAAATGAAACTGGGGCCCTGTTACTCGACGTCCTGTACACATACATGGAAAGCCAACCCTTGCCCAAGGTGTTTACAGTCTAAACAAATAAAGGATGGGAGTTTACAAGCAGAGAGAGGTGACGTGATAGAGGTTTACAAAGTAATAAGTGTTGCAGAGAATATAAATAGGGATTATTCTTTTAGCAGCTTTTATAATGCTAGTACTAGGGGACATAACATAAAACTGTTAGGTTGTATGTTTAAAGCTAACAAAAAGGAAGTTCTCTCTCACAAAATGTGTAATTAATTGTGACACTCATTACCACATGATGTTGAGGAGACTGGTAGTTTTACCTATGCAAAAGGGGACTAAGCAAATGGATGGATCTTTCCTCCATACATAGGGATTAAACATGGTAGATAAGGCATGGCAGCCTCTAAATCAGAACTTCTTAGGAAGTTGCAGTGGGAAAGGAACAATGGGTAGAAACTTCTGGGCATGCTCTGTTCACCCGTCCTCTCAGCATCAACTCCCCACTACTGTGCGAGACGAGACAGGATACTGGGCTAAATGGATCCGTGGTCTGAGCAAATATATGGTAGTGCTTATGTAAGGTAAAATGGCCCAATTTTCAGTGGTTCTGAGTACTCACAAATCTAACTGAAATCACTCAGCTGCCCATTGCCCTTGAAAGTCAGATTCTTGAGATTTACTTGCCAAAAAAAATGAATTTTTGGTGGATAATTCAAAAAGATGGGACATTTTAATACAAACAATGTTTTTAAAAATGCCATAAAAGAGCTTTTCTTGCTGTTCTATACACTAGTCAAAATTGAGAAGCCCAGGGTTCAGATATATGCTGACAGGTATCCTCACTTTGAGTTCCCTGCCTCTGACTAGTTTCATCCATGATTAATAATACTAAGCATTTGTCCTTTAGTTAGGAAGCTTAGCCTATTTTTTGGTAGAATTTTCTTGGAAATTAGATATACTTTTGGAAATGAGATACACTATGTGACTCAAGAATCTTCCATTTGGCTAAATGAGCTTATTAAAATAAATAAGCTCGCCAGGCACCCTACCTCCAAAGAAATGAGACACTATAGTTACAACGAGTCTCACCAGAATGAGTTCTCATTAGATCAGCTAAAAAACTGAAGGAATTATGCTCCGTAATCATCCCATGGTAGCACCCATTATTTTTACGAGCATTCCTTGCAGGGCAGGCATGGGCAGGGCTCCTGTACTCATCACAAAATCTGCATTGCTGTAGAGAAACTCCTCTGTTCAAATAAGTCAAAGATTGTTCTTTTCTCTTACTGTGACGCTAGAAAAGAGATCATCATCAAGCGGCTGCACAAAGGGAATCTTGTTAGTGGAGGAAATGCAGGTTCCTATAAAAACTAGAATGCAGATAAAAATATTAATGTACATATGAATGAAACAGAATCAACCACATGAGTCTATAACATTGAGATCTACATAAAGAATGGCTACAGCATTGATCAAAGCTAACATTTATTCCAAGGGTGATTAACAAGAGGATATATAAGTACATGGGTCTTCCTTAGTCCTAAGTATGTCCTCCAAAGCCTTAATGCTGCTTTGAAAAAACTGTAATCTTTTTTTCTCCACGCAAATATACCTCTCATTCCTCTTTTCCTAGATCATCTACATCCTCCTCTGAATGATCTGGATTCAGTAGTAAGGACTCACTCAGCCAGACTAACTGAGTACACAATATTTTGCAATAGGAGCATCAAAGCAGTAGTAAGGGAGGAATTGCTGGTTGGTGGCCTCCAGCAGGATTTATTCGTGTGGAGGACTTAATGAGGTATAAATCACATCTGTGCCATCAAAGAAGCAGCTTCCGAGGACTGAAAATCAGATTGGTTCAGGATAACTAAAGTGCAGGAAACATAACATATACAAAAAGACCATGTAGCTTTTTGGCTGGGATGATCTAGTTGGGGATGGTCCTGTTTGAGCAGCAGGTTGGACTATATGACCTCCTGAGGTCCCTTCCTAGCATAATTTTCTATGATTCCAAGATTCTATGATTTGGATGCATTATTTCTTACAGTACAGGCTATACAGAGCGACATAGAGGGGAATTCAATCCAAGTCTCCTAAACTCCAGCTGAAACAGAAAGGATCTTCTTTGTGCCTCTAAAGTGCAGATAACAAAGCTTTGTACAGAGCTTTGAGATCAGCAGAGGGAATGCATGATGCTAGTGTGATAAAGGTGTGATAAAATCCTCAAACCTTCAGGTGTGCGTTTGAAAGCAAATGGGGCAGAAGGACGAGAACCTGTTCACTACTAGGAATTGTATTGTATGGGAAGTGACATTTCCAACAGACACAGGAAGCACCAGAACCATTCACCACTGGGGTAATAATGATTTCAGCTCCAATCCTATTTTTATTGCTCCAAACAGCAGTAGGGTTGAAGGCAGAGAAATAGTTTATGAAGTAAATGAAATAGCCAGTGTCTCCAGTCAGCAACACCAGCCCTGGCCTAATATTTATCATAGAACAAAGAAGATTAGAAGTATAAAGTCTGAACCTGATTTGCCAACCCATTTTCCAGTAAAACTCCATTGATTTCAGCCTAAACTGGAACAACATGATGGAGAATCAGTCCCACTGCCTTTTATTCTCAGTCCTTGCAGAATTTATTGATAATGCAGGAGTGCAGCGCATATTTTTCCACAGATGAAGCCATAGGGACTGGTTTATCTGCATGCAAAGAAGTTGAGGAGATGGATCTATGAAGCTGTTAGGCCCTGGATATGGAAGCTGACAGGTATTGCCTACGAGATAAACTGGTTAGGGGGGATCAGCAGGCGCTGGGGGAGTCCCTGTTCCCCCGAGCGCCGCAAGGAGTGACCAGGAACAATGGTCACAAGCTGGCGGAGGGAAGGTTTAAGTTGGACATCAGGAGGCGCTACTTCACGGTCAGGGCGGCTAGGGTCTGGAACCAGCTTCCAAGTGAGGTGGTGCAGGCTCCCACCCTGGGGGTTTTTAAGAGGAGGTTGGATGACCACCTTATTGGGGTCATTTGACCCCAGTGGTCTTCCTGCCATGGCAGGGGGTCGGACTAGATGATCTGCTCAGGTCCCTTCCAACCCTAGAAACTATGAAACTATGAGATTAAGAAACTGTGCTTTGAGTCAAAACCCGTGTGCTGCCTTCTTGTCATCTCTAATTAAACTGAGAGGTGAGATTGTTCCCTAGAAGCCTCATCCTGTGAAACTGTAGCACTATGGGGGAAAAAAATCCACCCAAATGGCAGTGATTATATTCCTGCCTGGCAACACGTTTCAGCACAGTACAGCAAATGTGTCCAACTCTAGTGCTGAGGGGCTGTTCACACTCAGGAACAAATCTCTGCTTCTCCTTCTTGACAGTGAAGCTCTGCTGGTTTATACCAAGTAAAGATCTGCGTCACAGAGACTTTTACATTCCCAAGCAGGGACAGCTAAGTGCGACGGCAGGGAAGCTTGTGGGGAGGAGATTGAAACTGCTAGGTGTTCTTGAAGGCTATTCACCAGGCCATGGAAGCACCTACACTGCTTCTGGTTTACAAAGCTGCACAGCCATAGCAGTACAGCAGGCTTCAAGTCATAGTATTTGGGGATTCATATGTGTACAGTACAGTAAATAGCTTCAGTGCTTCAAGGCTACTCACTATTGCCTAATACATAGGTTTCTTATTTCTTAGCGACAGAGCTGCTTATCTGAGAGAAGATCTTTTCAAATTGTATTGGAAGCTTTCATAAACATCATCCATTTCTAAATGCATCTGTAATGGGGGGCCTGCTCAGGGCCGATCTCAGCGTGGCCTGCCCACCTGTCCTTGAGCTAACTGCCCGCCTTCTTGCCCACCACACCTTGATCTTAATTGATTAATAGAGATGTTAATTAAGCGGGAGGCTGCCCATTTTCTGCCCCTGATGCTAGGGGGAGCTATCTGCGGCTCCATTCCTCCCCTACTTCGCAGCCCAAGCCTCACAGATGACATCGTGATGTTCTCACATGCGCCAGTCCCGCACGATGGGGCCCAGAATCCTAGTGTAGGACCCCACCTGGGTTCCTCCCTTCAGGCAGACTCTGCCACTGTCATACACCTCCCTGCCACTGGTTTCCCTTCGGGTGTGGTCCCCTCATTGAGATATTCAGCTCCTCTAGCCCTGGCCCACCCCCAGGTGAGTCGGGACCCCAGGACTCACCTGGCTGAGATGCAGGACCTCCACTTGGTTCAGGAGGTGCACAG
>NW_017729029.1:1222441-1222660 GCF_001723915.1 Gavialis gangeticus
GTATTGAAACGCATCCTGTTCCTGTTAGCCCACCCCTGTGTAAGTCCTACTTATTTTCAGCAGCAACTGGTCCCTTCAGTCAGCTCAGCACTTCTGAGAAGTTGTCTCTTGGGAGGGTGTGGGCAGCGGAGTCCCCCAGGGCTCGGTCCTTGGGCTGGTGCTGTTCAACATCTTCGTTAGCGACCTGGACGAGGGTGTAGAGAGCACCCTGTTCAAGTT
>NW_017729029.1:1223821-1224574 GCF_001723915.1 Gavialis gangeticus
GAATAGGCTGCCAAGAGAGGTGGTGCTCTCACCTTCCCTGGAAATCTTCAAGAGGAGACTGGATAGGCACCTGGCTGGGGTCTTATGACCCCTGCCACCCCCAGTGCTCCTTTCTGCCCATGGCAGGGGTCGGACTAGATGATCTGTCTAGGTCCCTTCCCACTCAGTGATTCTATGATTCTATAATAGCCTATATACAGGGGACATATCTTTCTAACCTCCCTCTCTTTAAAAAAGGGCTCTCCATCATATGGTGTGCAGATCAGATCTGGCCCACATGTTCTGTTAGATTCTCCAGAAACTTGAATGTCATTTTTTTAAAAAGTAAGTAACTGCCTCATGCTTACCATGGAAACCTTCCAAATGTGAAGCCAGTATTAACAGCAGTGTCTGCAGACAGTGACCTGCAGCGCTTCTGAGAGATGTGAACTACCCACTCTCAATGGAGCGTCCATACTAGAAGTCAATAATGGTGATAAATTAATGGCAGTATAGGTCTGCTGAAGTGCCGATCACTAACAGAAAGGGTGGGGCTGAAGGCCTAAAGTAAGTGCAACCTGGAAGCTGCTGTGGAAAGGAAATGTAAAGGAAAGAACAGAGAAGACTCACAAATACAGAACGAGTGAGAAAAGAGGATGTGGTAAGGAAGGAAACATTACAGGCAGAAGTTACTTGAAGGGGCATAGATTCATAGATTCATAGATTAAGGGTCAGAAGGGACCTAGTAGATCTTCTAGCCCGACCACCCGCCAG
>NW_017729029.1:1225327-1227274 GCF_001723915.1 Gavialis gangeticus
CATCTGGCACCTGGCCCAAGCACCACGATCGCTCATAGAGCCGTGCCAGGGGCCCTGCAATAACCCCAGCTAGCTCCCTCAACACCCTGGGGTGGAGATCATCTGGACCCGCTGACTTGAACGCGTCCAGCCCCTCCAGAAGCTCTCTAACCCGGTCCTCCCCAACCTGATGTCTGAAGGCGATCCCCTCGAGTCCGGCTTCTATCACAGCAGGGAAGTCCCGGTCCCTGCACAAGAAAATGTGCTGCTTGTATCAAGGGGCTAAATTAATTAAAGCTTCATTATTCCATAAAAGCTGTATCTACCCCTAATCCCTTGTAACATCTCACACCAGAGGAGATCTCCTCTGCACTGAGTATGAATTGCTGAGCACACCCTGGCCAGACCAGAATCAAGCATGGATTGCAGCCCTCTCCAAACAAAATCAACTCCCCTGCTACAGGGATCAGCCCATGTCCCAAAGCTAGAGGTTTATATGCTTTCCACACTTAAATCCATATTAAAAACCTGGATGGTCCCATTAACAATATACAAATCTGCTCCATTTTGGAGTCCTGATATATCCTTAGTCTCAGAGACAAACTTGTAATGAGTTTCACAGGCAAACTTCATTTAAGAAAAGTTTGTGTAGCCTTGCAGTTTCATTAAATGTCCTCTTTTTCTTATATTGTGAAAGGGCCTAACACAACAGTCAGTGTCAACCACTGGCTCAGTGGTATATCAATGTCCAAAAAATGGGAGGGTGGGGGGTTATCTTATGGATTAACTGTATAGTTGGAAAAGCTGTTTGTCAGGCTTTCAGGCTTTACATGCCCTTCCTCAAATCTGGAAAGAGACAGACAGAGGTTGAGCTAAATAGCAGAGGTTGTGTTGGAGTGATGATATAGCCTGATGGTCCAGGTATCATGAAAGAAGCAAAGATTTTTGAAGGGTGATATCTTCTATTAGACTAGCTGCATGGGTGGAGTAAAGTTAGACAAGCTTTTTTTGAGTGCAAGACTTTCTTCATCAGGTTTTGCATTCGAAAACTTGTCCAACTTTATTCCAACCATGCAGTTGGTCCCATAAAAGCTATCACCCCCCCCCAAAAATCTGAAATAGCAGAGACAGGATTGCATGTAAATGCAAACCATCTGCTAGTAAGGATGGAGGAGGTCTGTGAACTAGGCATGAAGAGGTGTTATCAGAAATTCTGATATAATAAAACAGTAGAACAGGTAATGTAGTTAGTGTCAGAACTCAACCATTTAAAAAAGAAGAGTCATTATTACCCTGAAGTGCAGGAAGATCAGTAGCAGTATTTGTTAGGTTGTAGTGAGCCATAAAGCCACTGTAGTTCAGCTTTTTTACTGTCCAGTTATGTCTATGAATGTCTGTTCTCTAACCCATCTTCTGGAGGTGTTCTGTAAAGTCCTTTTGAGCATGAGGATGGTGAGGGCAGAAAAGAAATACCTATTCTGACACAACACTCCAACCCTACTTAGAATAGGAGAAATTATATCAGGCATGATGGTATTTATTTTCTGTCTGTGTTTTTTATGCCTGCCATGCTTTCATAAGCCACACACCAGAAAGCTGTTGGGTTTCTCCTGTTGCCTCTCTCCCTCTCCCTCAAACAAATATATGAGTAGAAAAGTGCATTCAATAGGCTGTTTGTAGGATTTGTGCTTTTCATAGTCTCCTGGATCCTCTTTTCCCTCCCACTCCCCACTGAAAAAATATGTATGTGTATCAATTTTTCTTTATTGAGCTTCCTAAACACTGCTCAGAAACTCTGTCACAGACAAGGAAGGATGGGGTGATACAGAGGGAAAAAGGAAGAGGAGGACGGTGTTTTAAATGATAGGAAAGGTTCTGCCTCCTTTCAACCAATGCTGTCCACTTCTGTCTTTGCTCTATATCCTTAGAGCACCCCCCCCACACACACACCTGCATGCCTCTGTGGGA
>NW_017729029.1:1227329-1229764 GCF_001723915.1 Gavialis gangeticus
ATCACTGAGGTTGTCAGACACTTTTTTACTCCTCCTTTTCTGGGGAGGTTCCCAGTGTAACTTTTTGGGGAATCTGGCCCACTCTAAGATCCCTCACTCCTCCCTTGCTTATGTCACATTGTTCACCCACTGGACTAATCACCCGATATCTAATTTAAAAAAATCCCCTTGAGAATAAGGCTGAGCTGTGACAGTATCTCCTAAAAGCAGCTTCAGCTTAGTTTTTCTCCCATGTGAACTGACTTGTCTGGATTTCTCTGTTGCTTATTGGTGGTATTTTCAGGCTCCTCCACTGTTACAAGCTCCATCAGGTATTCTGTAGTTCGTACTTGTTCACAAGTCCAGGAGTCAAAGCACTGGCAGAGACAGGGCGGGTTTCTCCAGTGTGCTCATGCTACTTCAAGTTGCATCCTTCTCATGGCTGAAGAAGGGCAGCCAGAATATCCCCTGAGCAAGACAAATCTCCTGCAGCTAGCAGAAGTGCTTCTGTTACTTCCTCCACATGTTTGTGCACCTACTCTCAACATAGGGGGGAAGCAGGGTGTTTTCCGGGGTGGGACAAGATAGGACAGACCTCTGTTACATCCAGCCCTACCCTGACAATGTGCCTCAGGCTCCTGTGCAGGCCTACCTGTGCTGGGGCTAGATAGTGGTAAAGCACAACGTACCTACACCAGGGATGTCAAACTCACCCTGTGCCCAGGCCAGGGTCCAAGGAGCCATGGGGCTTCTTGCAAGCCAGATGTGGACCTGACAGCAGTAGGGCAGATGGCAGCAGGGCAAGCAGCAAGGGTGGCACAAGTGACAGGAGGGCAGGCAGCAGTGACTTGATCAACAATGGAGCAGGCGGTACTGTGTCAGCATAGCTGTTACTTGCACCCCTGTCCTGACTGAGGCCCTGTAGCCATGAATCCTGTGGCAGGCCCCACCCCCAAAATTCCCGGCCCCTGTGGAAGCCTTGGAGGCCAGAGAAAATGGGAGCTATAACCTGTGGACTGTATGTTTGCCTCTTTGGTCTACACTAAAAACAGCCAGAATTGTCTCCTGGGTTTAGTCCAGTTTCCTTTACCATTGACAAAGAAAAACTGCCATGGGCTTCATGTGGCTTTTAGCATGGGCCAACTATTTTAGGGAAGTTTTGAAGAATATTACTTTTAATTTCTCCCTGTATAAAAGGCCTGATTTAAGAACATAAAAAATGCCATAGTATGTCAAACCAGTGGTCTGTCTAGCCTAGTATGTTGGCTCTGACAATGGTAAGTGTTAAATGCTTGGAGGAAGAGTATTTATACAGGACACATCTAGAGGTATCCATCCCCAGTTATACCATCCTTGGCATCAACCACCATTAGTTTAGGGATGTTGGAGGATATATCCCTGACACTTCTTTTTTTAATACCTTTTAATGGATCTCCATTCATTTGTCTAATCCCTTTTTGAACCTGACTATGCTCTGCCTCTACAAGTTCCTGTGGCAACAAGTTCCACAAGTTAACTACACACAGGGCGCATCTACACGTTTTCCTATGGTGACGTTGTTACTGCGCCATGCTTTAGTACTTCCAAAAGGAGAGGCACAAAAGTGCTACCTTTTGAAAGTACTAAAGCGTGGTGCAGGAAGCGCCTGTACCGTTCCGTATGTATAGCACACGGTTATTTTTAGCAGTTACTTTGCCGTAGTGGTGCGCTATAACGGGGGAGCATGCCACTACAGTGAAGTAGCTGCTGGTCATGTGTAAACACCTGTGGATGCTACCTCATTGTAGAGCATCACTACAGTGACAGGATCTCATGTAGATGTGCCCACAGTGTAAAAACAGAATAACAGATCCTTATTTAGTGTATTGAGACCCTTCATTATTTTATAGACATTGATTTGATTTGCACCCAGAAAAACCCTAAAGTAACTGGCGCTCTAGACCAGGGGTGCTTACCCCCTGGTTCATGGCCAGATCCACCTAGGGAGCCATGTCATCTGGCTCTCTATCGGTCCAGAAATGTGACCGCAGGGGAGCAGTGGCAATTGACACTGCCACCACTGTCCCAAATTTCCAAGCCCCACATGGCTGGATTGGCACCAGCCAGGGAAGCCCCACACAGCAAGATCAGGCTTAGTCTGAGCTGGCCCTGCACGGCAGGATTAGGCCCATAGACCAGATCTGATCTGCAGAGGATCTGTGACTTCTCACTTGGCCCGTGGGATGAAAACACTGTGCACCACTGCTCTAGACAGAGGAATGTGCAAAAGTAACACTGCTGTAAGGTTTAAAACATTTGTAACATTTCTAAACTACTTTTGCTCTAGTGTGTATATATATACATCACATGGTGTGGTCTAAGTACAATAACTCCTGCCAGTCAGAAGTCATTAGCCAGCATATCCAAACCCACACTGGATATTTCATAGATTTCATAGACATTAAGGCTGGAAGGGA
>NW_017729029.1:1229775-1237764 GCF_001723915.1 Gavialis gangeticus
TGGGGTCATAGGATCCCAGCAAGATAAGCATCCAATTTGCTCTCGAAAGTGTTCAGTGTAGGTGCTTGAACCACCTCCAATGGCAGGCTGTTCCAGACCCTGGGGGCTCGGACAGTAAAGAAATTCTTCCTTATGTCCAGCCTGAAATGGTCTTGCAGTAGTAAAGCATGTCATCGCTGTGCCTTTGCTTCAGGTTGTGTGAGGTAGGGGTAATAACATTTTTCCCCTTGTAAAATACCTGAGGATTTATGGATAAAAATACTATAAGGGAAGTAAGTTTTGCTATTACAAGTTGTCTGGGAACCATAACTGTACCTTGGAACATGGACTGAAACCACTGGGAAACAGACAACCAAATTGTCACGATATGCTAACAACTTTTTGACCACTGTGGTATAAAGTTTATTACAGGGAATGCCATTGGCTGACACTTGCCTTTCAGAAGTGCCATAAGGAATGACAGTTCAAAATATGCCCGATAATTACAGACATCATTAGAACAGCTGAAATCCTGATGTGAATTTTGCTGCCTACACACATTTTCACAGCTGAGTACTTCAGAGAATTATCAAGATTATGGTCTGTCTCTCTTTAAATATGTAAGAAATGTTTTGGGTTTTTTTATGACAGCTCTACTATACTTATTCAGAGTGACCAATCAGTCTAGGTTTTTTTCAGCTGTCTATTATTCATTACCATTCAGCTGCCAAAATATCTAGAGGATGTGCCCCTTACAGGAAAGCACAAAAGTGTTAGGAGTGATTTTGAATTGAAAGGAATGCTCAAGTTCTTCTGTGTTTATGTATTTATTTATTTGTATCAAAAGTGTCCTTTGTGGCTTAAAAGCCATGTTGCGAGAAAGTGTTCAATTGTCTTTCATTAAAAAGATATTTTTTTCCACAGAATATCAAAAGACTGGAAGCCAAATTCACAGCTACTGTGGGGAAGAGAAAATAGAAAAGTATCCACAAAAAGTTATTTTTCTACAATGCACAAATCCTGAATTCAAAAAGGATAACTGTAAGGATTAGATAAAGAAAAACAGTATCTGAGCATTTAAGAATGGTTCTGAAAACTGACTTTGTATTTAAGTTCAACAGAAAGGAAGAAAATGAAATAAAGAATGAAAGTATCAGTAGTGGGGGTCCTCTTAGAAGGAGGAAGGCAGGATTCTACATTTGCCTTAGGTACCTATTAGCTTTTCTTTGCACCTATCACCATGGCTGCTGCTGAGTTTTTTTGGCCATGTGAAAAAATTATGAGAGCCTACAGACCTGCACAATTCCCTTTCCGCTCTATGCAGCAGCATTAAATGACACCCCTATGCCTTCCTGACTGTGCAGTTCAAGAATTGATTGCACCCCATTGTCTCTTTCTAACTTTGCATTTTAAATCATGGCTTTATTAGTGATGACTGCATCCCTTCCAGCATATAGAGAATAAAGATTTCTGCAGTGAAACAATTGCTAGACCATAGCTGACAGTCTTTCCTGCCTTAAACTGTGTCTACACCTGAACTAACAGTTGGAAATCACCATGGCTTACCCTTTGCTTCAATCACTTCCCTACTTTCCCCAAGTCACAGGAATTCTGGAGGAGTCTGACCATTACTCTTCCTTGTCTAAGCTCATGTCAGTCTACCAGGCAACCAACAGGACAGCCTTCAATTGGACAGACAGCCGGATTGTTGAGTGGGAGAAGTTTGCTGAGCTGGCCAAGTATGAACCAGAGTCCCAGAAACCCACAGTGAAGGCTCTCCTGATTGTGGCATACTCAGTCATCATCATCATGTCCCTCTTTGGCAACACGCTGGTCTGCCACGTGGTGATCAAAAACAAGAGGATGCACTCAGCCACCAGCCTCTTCATTGTCAACCTGGCAGTGTCTGATATCATGATCACTCTGCTCAACACTCCTTTTACGCTAGTAAGTGCCTTATTATACTACCATGCCTGCCAACAGGGTGCTGGACGTGGCCTTAACCATCTAACAGAATGATAGTGTCATTCCCTCTGTGCACATCTGGGTCTGAGATGTGAAATGAACACCATGAGGGTCAACTCTTAAGTGATGTGGCTGAGCAAGTGAAACCAGGGCCTCTCTAAATCTCCTTTCATCTTTCCAGAACAAGTTCAGACTTTGCCTTCCAACCATTGCCTTTGAACCACAGCAGAGCACTGGGGCTTTGATAAGGTGTAGATTAGATGTTTATGGGCATGTCTGCATGAGACATTTACTGTGCAGTTGACAGATTAGCTGCACGGTAAACATCTTGGCATCTACACATGAGCCCTTATTAGGCTGGAGTAAACTAATATACTCTGCAGCAGGTTAATACCTGTAAATAGTATCCACAGCAGCACATATGTAGATACTGCCCTGGAGCAGTAAACTGCAGAGCAATAAGCTCCACAGCTTACTCATGTGCCATAATTGCATGTGTAGACACACCCTGTATAGAATATTTGATTATAATTATTTTGATGTAGAGGCAGGTGGGGTATGACTCGGACTCAAACTTTTCAGTCTCCAAACTAGGTGCGGAGCTTTTAAAGCTTTCTGACTCTCAGAAATAGCTTGCATTCTAGTCTTAGCCTTTGTAAACAAATTGTTGAAGAGTTTGAGGATTTAAAATTGACAGTATTTTCCTTGGGCTTCAAATGACATCTGGCTAGAGAAATGGAGGGCACTAGGAGAGGATCCATGTCCTCAAATCCACGTTATTTGTCTCGGGTTGGTTTGTCAATTTTTCTGCAGGTTCGGTTTGTGAACAGCACTTGGGTCTTTGGAAAGGCCATGTGTCATATCAGCCGCTTTGTCCAGTACTGCTCCCTCCATGTTTCCACGCTGACACTAACAGCCATAGCCCTGGACAGACATCAGGTATGGAATTCCCATCCTGGCCCAAAATGCGTTTTAGCACAGATGTCCCAAAACAGTAGCATGTCCTATCTAGGTTGGGATAACAACGAGAAGAAAGTTTAACCCAATGAGGGCCAACCTCTCTGGCAGGCATGCTGCAAATTAGAGTAGATTAGAGTGGCACCCTCCCAAAGTAGTCAGGACTCTTGTGGTACTGGCACTCTCTTTTATTAGATGAACTAAATAGTTACAAAAAAAATGTCTTTATTTGCAAGCTTTTGGGCTCATGCACCCTTCCTGAGGTAAAGGAGAGTTGAAAGATTGTAAAGTATCTCCCAGGTAGAAATGAAACTTCATATTGCATAGGAGAACTGGAGAATGGTATAAGTTCTCCTGGTATAAGTTCTACCCTCCCCAAGCACTACTCTAGCCCCCTTCCCTCACCCAATCTGCTGCTCTACTTTCTGCTTCCTGCCTTATCTGCCACTGTGCTGCTTGTTCCCCCTCTGATCTGCCACATGCTACAGAGACTGCCTGTGCCACATGTAATGCATGTACTTGGCCACTATGGGAGCATGAAGCAGGCCATATTCGATTCAGATTTGGCCCTTAGGGCCCCCCTAAATACCTGGGGGGGATGTAAATGTGCATTTACTCTGGCTTAAATTTACTTAAATTTTAAAGCAGGAATAGGCTGGCATATACACGTGCATGCGTTAAAGCGAATCAATGCCATGTGTGGACCAAGAGCACTTCCGGTCCACTTCCAGATCCACCATGGAGTGCGTAATGGACCCTCCCCCCAGCCCCGGCTCAGTGACTGGTGTCTCCTGGGTATGGTGGGGGGGGGGCACCCAGGGTCCCCCACAGCCAGTCGTTGAGCCAGGAAATGTGCACGTATGGATGGGCACTGGGTGGATTTTAACAGGATGCTCATGATATGTTATGAAAAACCCATAAAAAATATCATAGATTTCGTAGATTTTAGGGTCAGAAAAGACCTATTAGATTGAGTCTGACCCTCTGCCCTGGGCAGGAAAGTGTGCTGGGGCAGATGACTGTTCAGTCTCCTCTTAAATACCTCCAAGGAAGGGGACAGCACCACCTCCCTTGGAAGCATATACCATATTTTGGCAACCCTCACTGTAAAGAATTCAGCAGTGAACTCTCTTTTTTCGGAAACCCACTTGCAAAAGCTGCTTCCAGAGCAGCACTTTTAGATTAGACTGTACTCTAGTTCAGTTTTCCTGGCCTGTATTCCAAATAGTGACTATTTTGCAATAATGACTATTTTGTATTTTGAGGAACAACCTTCCTACTAGAGCTGTGCAAAATTTTGCCGTGTTTTGTTTTAAAGCTGTTTTGATGCGTTTCAAGCTTGAAACAGTGAAATTGAAATGACACAAAAAGCTTTGAAATGAAATGAGGGCACTCAGGAGTTTTGAAAGATTTTGAGTTTCAAAGCAGTCTGGTGGTGGGGGGCAGGGGAGAGCCAGGGCTGCGCTCCAAGCAGCTCTGCAGCCCCATGGAGCTCAGACTGGTGGAGGAGCACAGCCCTTGGCTGAGCTCTTTGGGGCTGGCAGAGCTGATCAGAGCACAGCCCTAGCTCTGCTTGCCTCTCATTGGGGCTGTGCTCCGAGTGGCTCCACAGCCCCACGGAGCGCAGCCCAGTGGCAAGAGGTGGTCAGAGCCAGTGCTCTGCCTCCTGGCGCTGGGCTGAGCTCCATGGAGCCCAGCACTGTTCGCGGGCTGTGCCCAGCACCAGTTCCAGGCAGCAGCAGCAACATCCTGTCACCCAGCACAGATCTAGGGGCCTGCACCCCCGGGAGGAATCCGACACAGCACCACAGCCCTCCTGGGGGTGCGGGCCCCTGGATCTGCACACCAGATGACAGGAGGCTGCCACTGCTGGCAAGTGTCAGGAGTTTTGCTTTTTGCAGTTTGAGGTGCAGTTTACAAGAAACCTCTACACCTATCTCCTTGAAACTTGTCAGACTTCATGCCCTCAGAAGGGGCTACCATCCCTGCAATTTTCATCTGAATCAGGCAAGAAATCACAAAGTTTTAGATTTTTTCATGATTCCCCATTATAACCTATGGGCGAAACGTTGAAATGCGTCGAAACAGCTAAACAGTTTCAACAAAACGAAATGGGACAGTGCTTCGAGACAAAATGAAAAGATGAAACGAAACACTGTCCCTTTGAAATGGTGAAACGGACGCCAAAATGAAACAATAGTGTTTTGCACAGCCCTGCTTCCTACCACTATACCATGCCATACGTGGTGGCCTCCACATCATAGGACTTGCAAAATGACAGAGCCAGTGACAAAGTTTGGTGGTATTTAAGGAGCTAATTTGACTGGCAGTTGGATATAGCACTTTTTTCTTCTAGCTCACTACCCAAATGTTATTACTTGTATCTATGGCATCAGCTTCCCAAATTATGATCTCCAGAACCTAAATATCATCCTGAAGTATGTTAAAAATTAAAGAGCTTGCTCCTACTTTCATGAAATCTTTATCCCCCAGGGAAGGTACGATGTATAGGTTCAATTAAAAATATATTTCTTAATTCAGTTTCTCTAAAATAAAGATCCTTTAAACTGAAGACAATTTGATGCAGTGGTCTTGGAGTAGTCAAAATAATCCAGGGTTTAAAGGCATGAATCATTCTCAACACTGATCAAAGAACAAGTTTCCTTGAAAGTGCTCTTTTGTCCTAACTGGAAAGTTCTAGATTTCAGTTTTTCTGGGTCATTCTTGTGTGACATTTTTAATGATGTGATTGTCCTAACAGCAATGGAATTCATAGCAAAAAATACCCATCATAGTTCATAATGAAGGACCTTCACTTTTCCACTGAGATAAGAAATCACTGAAAATCTTTATTACAGGTCATTCTGAATCCACTAAAGCAAAGGATGTCACTAACAAAAGGAGCTCTGAGCATTTCTGTTATCTGGCTAATGGCAACATGCTTCTCCCTACCCCATGCTATCTACCAGAAGCTTTTCCAGTATCACTACAGGTAAGTTTTTTCAGGGTTTTATTCCAATGGCATTTGACACACTAATGTAGAAGAATTACTGCACCCACTATTGAAATGCTGTTACCAATTAGCTGACAGGCAAAATGATCCATACAGTGAGATAAGCAGGGGCACTGCATTATACAATGGGACTTCATTTGTGAATCTACAGGAGGGCCAATTTTAGCTTGCTGAGCTGCAGAGAAGATTCAGTCATTTAGTGACACCAGCTTCTTTCAGCCTGATTGATTCTTATTTGTTCAGATGTATAAATAAAACAAGAGTGGCCTTTCTGAGCACTCTAAGCCCCTCTGACATACATTTAAAAATAGAAGAAATCAAAAGAGAAATGGCAACCGAAAGTATGTTTAGCAAGGGCTTTGTGCTTCTTCAGAGAAATAAGTTCTTTCTTATCTGATACAGAAGTGCAAAGGGCTCTTCCCTTGGCCAAAAGAATGAGAAGGTGATAAAGCAAAACTTCCCACTTGGAGGATGATTCCCCGACTTCCACAGGAAGGCGGAGATTCCAAGCCAGCTTCTGAAATTGACACATGCTTGAATGTTGGATCACCATCAAAGCCCCAACCCCTGGGGGAAAAGCCAGGGCAATCCAAGGATGTCTTTCTTGCATTCAATTTGTAGACATTCATCTAGTCCATAATGAGGAAATGCAGGACCATCAGCTGCCTTTTCCTACCTAAGTTCTAAGTCGCTTCTTGTTTTCTCATGTTATAAAACCTCTTCTGGTCTCAGTGCCCATGAGTCAAACTCAAGCTGAAATCTGCCAAAATTGTTTCAGGCACAGGTGGGCTGAACCTACTGAGTGAGGGCTTGGAGCAAAGTTGTAGAATGCAAGTGGCAACACCAAAGCACAACATCTATCTTACTGATAGATGTAAAAATCAGTGTACTCTAAGGCAACAGCTGAGTTGGAGGTCTGAGTGTAATCCTTTTCCCCATAGGAAGCTTGTGGTACCAACAGAGCCCTAATTAATGTTTTGTCCTAGCCAGTCAAGTCTTTCCAGTATGCAAAACAGCTGTATATGATGGTCAAAACCTTTTACAAAATATTTTCCTATTCCATATTACTGGTGCATAGATTTCAAGGAAATTGATGCTGAAGCAAGACAGACATAATATGCTAAAAGGTGTTTGCTTGATCTGAGTCCCAGACAGCAGAATGTGAAACCAATAAGAACCCACAGCAGAAAGATGTGTACCTTGTTTACAGAGCTCTCTGATTTATCTGTACAGAAGACACAAATAAAGATTGTTTTGGCTTTGACTACCCCCCACCACCCCGCCAAGTCACAACTGTTTTCCTTATATAAACAGAACTGGGGGAGGGATGATTTATACATCTAGACAGGATTTCCTTTTATTTCATTTGGTTTGTAAAATGCTACAGAAAACAAATGTGTAGCATGCTGCATGAGAGCTCTCTTTGCTACTTGTGTATTCTTATTTACCTAGTGATGATTTATTAATGGACACAATATCCTCACTGCTCTGATTACCTAAGCAGAGTGTTTGATTACATCAGTGGTTGCATTCCTTCGCAGTGGTGTTCACTATATTACTGAAGACATTGCTTATGAATGAATGAATGCTGATCTTGTTATTATATGTGCACCTGTTTCTACTCATCAACTGACACATTAGAGAGTGCATCTAGAGGAAACCCTGCCTTGGATTGGGGATGGAGATCTTAATAGTGTAAGGAGCTGGCTAGAGTTTATATGCATCTCATTGCTTTCTAAGGGTTAGTACGAGCTGAAAAACCGTTGGAGACCTTATATCAGCAGTCAGCAACTTTGTCAGGTTGTAGGCTGGAATAACCCAGTTTGGGTCAAAGGCCGATAGGCAGGTGCTGGGATTTAGCCACCATCTGTGCCTCTGCCCAAAAAAGCATGGAGAAAGCTCCCATTGCCGCCATCACTTGTCCTTGCAGTTGCACAGGGACAGTCCCACCCCTAAAGCCCCCTGCCACAAAAAACTGCCAAAGCCCCACATCCACAGGCCAGATCAAATGACTCTGCAGGCCAGATCCAGTCCACAAGCCATAGGTTAACAGATCTTGAAGCTTCTCAATAGCA
>NW_017729029.1:1242764-1247063 GCF_001723915.1 Gavialis gangeticus
GCCATCACTTGTCCTTGCAGTTGCACAGGGACAGTCCCACCCCTAAAGCCACCTGCCACAAAAAACTGCCAAAGCCCCACATCCACAGGCCAGATCAAATGACTCTGCAGGCCAGATCCAGTCCACAAGCCATAGGTTAACAGATCTTGAAGCTTCTCAATAGCAGTAGCTTAGGGTGTGAAGGCAGAAGGCTATGGGTTCTGTCAACAGCAAGTTCCGAGTGTATGGCACTATGACAACTGTTAAATTCACTGAGGGCTGTGGAGTGTGATTTGGCTTCCAGAAATGCTTTTACATCAATGGCCTGAAAGCCTTCTCAGGCATGTTTATGTTCTTCTAGAAGTACCTTGAAATCATACCAGGGAGCTATGAGGGAATCATACAAGGCATCAGTGGCAGACTTACCTCAGAGAATCCCAGAGATACCGTAGCCCTGATTCCCACCCATTAAAAATTCAGTTTTAAATTCCCGTTTTCCCCCAGTACAGTTCCCACATCCTCCCCCAGACTAGCTGGTTTGGATACTTGTCAGATATGACACCAGGTTGGGCATTTGTTCTAGGTATATACTGTGCGAGGAGCACTGCTTGTTATCGAATACTTTCTGGCAGATGTGCACAGCTGTTCTGTATGGGTGCCCTTGCTGCTGGTAAGTGGGTTCCCCTTAAGACAGTGAAATGACCACTTTCCCATTCTCATCTTTTTCCTCCAACTATCAAAAGTCTAGGTAGTCTAAATCCTACCTGGCATTTGTCATTTTCCCAAAAGATTTCTGTCATCCTAGATTCACAGAAGTCATGTCTGGAGGGGTCTTATATTCATGCTGTAAGAGTCAATACAGGAGGTTGAAAACAGGATATTAAAAGATATTAATCAAACTGTTGAGAATAAAGTATCTTGACAGGAATGTAGTAATCTGCCACAAATGCAGCTGAAAACACACAGAGGCTTGAAGAGGTGAGGTGGGGAAAAAACAAAGCAGGAATGCAGAGATATACACTTCTTTTTCTGAGACACAAGAAATAAATGAGTGAGTCATCAGCTTGTTTTATATTCTGTCAGTTCCAACTACCTATTTTGGCAAGTGGAATATTTTGTCCTTTTCAGGAAGGCTCTGGGAAATAGTATGGCTCCTATTAATAGATTGATAGATGCCTGTAATATAGAGTTACTATCTACTCCTAGCCCATTTTAGCCAACATTGGAATAATAATAAATACTGTTAGTATGTGTCAACAAGACTTCGGCAAGAGGTTTTCTGAGGAACCCCTTATCTTCCCAGCAAGATAAAAAGCATTACTACCACGATTTTTTATCAGCATAGAGTCCTGTGCCTTAAGGGGAGTAATCATATCCAGCACTTTGCCCTCCACATTCAGTTCTACTCCTTCTCTCATTTGAAGCACTTACTTTAGTGAAGTAGTTTTCAGCTCCTTGTTGCTTAGGTAGCCAGCAATAGTTGAGGGAGGCTGGGAGACATTACAGATCATTCTCACCCACCACATACCACCCCCACCATCCTTCTGCATCAGATTTTGAGGGAGTGAGGTTTTGCTCCTGCTGTGTGTAGACGGCAGGGGACAAGTGATGGATACAGTTTCTATAGTGCTTCAGAATGCCCAAGTGGGGCTTCATTCTACTACTCTTCTCAACGTCCCCCATGACTCTCAGGAACTCTTCTGTTTTTACAGTGATTTACTTAAGCCAACCTTTCATATCCTACCTGTTTATAAAAACAGGCCATAAGGGGCTCTTTTTTCCCCTTTTGATAGGTGTAGGATCCATCTCATGTAAGCAAGTATAACAAAATTGAGGTTGATGGAAGCTCTGGTACTAGCCCTACATACACAACCCTGTGATGCTGTGAGTACAGCAGTGCCTGTTTATATGCAAGTCCCAAGGTGGTTTGGGAAATGTAGGAGTTTTTCACAGCTATGTACTATGAAAATGCTTTTTTTGTTTTCAAAGGGAAGCTACCATCAGGAGCTTGTGTCTCCCTGATTTTCCTGAGCCTGCAGAGCTGGTTTGGAAATACCTGGACCTTGCTACTTTCCTCCTGCTCTACCTCCTGCCTCTGCTTATCATCACCATCACCTACACACGCCTAGCCAAGAAGTTATGGCTGCGCAATGCCATTGGGGACATCACCACACAGCAGTACATCACCCACCACAAGAACAAAAAGAAGAGCATCAAAATGTTGATGCTGGTGGTGGTAGTCTTTGCTGTCTGCTGGTTCCCTCTCAACTGCTATGTGGTGCTTATCTCCAGCCTAGGCATCAAGACCAAAAACTCACTCTATTTTACTCTGCATTGGTTTGCCATGAGCAGCACCTGCTACAACCCCTTCATTTACTGCTGGCTGAATGAGAGCTTCCGTTCAGAGCTCAAGTCCTTACTCTGTATGAGCCAGAAAATGCCACGGACACAGGAGAATGTGCTGCCAGCCGTGATCTTGCCCTATCGGGAGGCCTGGATAGAGCAAGCCAGGTACAAGCAGGGACCGTCCTCACAGAGCATTCGCTCCACCATAAATGTGCAGACAGTCAACACAGATTTGTGAGCTGGAGTGTCAAGGTGAGTTGGCTGGATTTCGTAGCAAAGGTCATTTTCTGTAATGCATTGTCAAAGTCATCAGGGTGCTCTATAGGATTTGGTCTGGAATAGCATTTTTACATGGCATTTCAGTGCCACCAAAAATGCATTTGCTGGGCACAGGGAACTGAATTTACCATTCTAGCTTTTATTTATTTATTTCTATCACATTAGTGCCCAAAGAACCCATTTTGCAAGGCAGAAATACATTTTGAAGAAAAGCTTCCTGGCTCAATCTCTAAATAAAACATTATGAAAATGTAGGGAGTCACACAGGGGTACAGACTGGTTCAGTGTCCTTGGTCCTAGAACAGTGCAGTGCTGGAACTGGGAACAGAATCCCGGTCTCCTGGTTCTCATTCCTAGTCCTGTCTGGGTTATGATCCTATAACTAACCTTGAATATTCATACAGTATCATAGATATTGGTGGCAACAATACTGTAAAATTAAAGGGATATTTAATGTATTTTGTAAATCAAAATAAATGTGTCAGACTAGGTGACCCCTGAGGTCTCTTGCAACCCTAGGGGGGTGTGTAGATGAAGCAAGGGGCACGTGTGCATGACACTTTAAAGCAGGTTAAATGCTTTTGTACCATTTTAATGGTGTTGGTGTTTGCATGTGTTGGCGGCATATTGTGCATTAATTCCAGCCACTGTAGCACATTCAGGATTATAAATCCTTTAGGATTTATAATAACATTTATTCAACAATGGAATTTACACTGGCAGTAAACTAATGGTCCTCTTTTGATACGAAACCCAACGCCTTTATGTCCTCTATTTTTCTCTTCAAGAGAAACTGGACATAAAGGCATCCAGTTTTATATCAGTAGAGGACAGAGGACAACCAGACTGTCCTCTATGATGGCCACCCTATGGTACTCATTAACTGACAATTATTTCATGCAGTAGAGTTACAGGTTGTTATCTAATAGCTTATTTTAAGCGACTGTGCTTACAGGAGCTTGGTAACATGAAGGATTTTTACTTACCAAAAAAAAAAGGTGATGGATTATTCTGGCTATGCTTAAGAAATTCCATTTGACATAAGTTCCATTCAGAGAGGAAACCAAAGGAAATAAACTATACAGAATTGGTGAGAGGGAGAGAGCATGACAGGGATATAAAAGTGAAAATAAGAGGCACTGTACTGAGTCAGACCAATGATCCATCTAGCTTGAGATCCTGTCTCTGACAGTGGCAGAAGTGGATGCTATAGAGGAAGAGCATTGAACTGGGTATCTCTACAGTGGTCTATCCCCTAAGTCAATGCTTGTGCTGGCATCCACTGTTATGGATTTAAAGATGCCAGAGGAAAAACCTCCAACAAAAAAAAATTAAGAACAAGAGGAGACAAAAAGAACAAAAACATTTTTGTCATTCTTATACTTAAAAGGTATGTCTACATATTCATTAATGCACCTTTGCTACTGCACATTAAGTTTAGTACCTCTTATATGAGATACTACATGGTTCTTCTGTGATGCTTACTGTGCAGTAGACTAATTTCTATTGCACATTAGCAGTTTTTCCTGTAATATGCTAATGTGCATTAAAATAGGCTACCACACATTATGGCATCTCATGTAAACGTGCCTGTAAAAGGAAGGGGGGGGGGGAGAGAAAAGCCCTGGTAAACTTGAACAGGGAATACTTACCCCAGGAGTGGAGGGAAGCCCAACTGAAACAGGGAGCACACTG
>NW_017729029.1:1252063-1270089 GCF_001723915.1 Gavialis gangeticus
GGTGAGAGAAAAGCCCTGGTAAACTTGAACAGGGAATACTTACCCCAGGAGTGGAGGGAAGCCCAACTGAAACAGGGAGCACACTGCCATGTTTCCACAGCGTGTGCTCCATGCAGATGGGTGGAGAGATCATGCCAAGAGGTATTTCTGGCCCTATAGAGGGGCAGTCAGTGGAGGACCTTCTCAGGTGGATGTGGAAGACACCAGAGGGGAGGAAAGGCAGGACAAGAGCCTGGCTCGATTTGCCTGGGCCAATTTTTGGATGCAGCTTCAAGGTGCCCACCTCAGTTGTTGTGACCCAAAAGCCAGGGAACTGTCTGTTTGTTTTATTTTCTGTTTGGATTCATGGATATGCCCCTAAAGGACCTTTTGTGGCTTTTGATTTGCTCAGGGAGCCTGTGAGGCTCTGACCTATAACATGGCTGATGGACTGATTATTTAATGATATCCTGAAGGGAGCAATACAGATCCTATAACTAACCTTGAATATTCATACAGTATCGTAGATATTGGTGGCAACAATTCTGTAAAATTAAAGGGATATTTAATGTATTTTGTAAATCAAAATAAGTGGATGTCAGACTAGGTGACCCCTGAGGTCTCTTCCAACCCTAGGGGGGGTGTAGATGAAAGGAAGGAGTATGATCCAGTAAATAGACAGAGAACCTGACCAGAAAGTGAGACACCCAGGTTCTAATCCCAGTTTGGCCACTGAGGTGTTTCATGGCCTTGGACAAGTCACACCCTCTCTGATCCTCAATTCCAGCACTTGCAAGAGAAGAATTATTGACCTATTCATCCACCTCGTGGATAAATATTTTTTAGTTTTACAAAGTGAAAAGTGCAGCATGTTACATCCCTAGCAAAATTACACATGGAGTCCCTCCTGAAAGTACGTTGGAGCATTCTATACTGAAACTGAGTATTAATCGCATTCTAGTATCCTCTGCAAGATGCCCAAAATGTTTTAAATAGTCCTAGTTAATGGCAACCAAATAGCTGCTTTGAGATGAATCACTTATATTATAATTAAAGAAATATTTTTGCAAAAATCTAGTTGGTCTAATAAATGATATCACCTCTATCTCAAGTTCCAATCACTTATCATTTGCATTTTCACTGCGACTCTGTCATCAACAATCTGTAGTGAATGACATGTCAGGCCTTTGCTACACATTACATATATCACTTGATTAACTGATTAATCACACAATAAATGTAGACTACCCATTCTTGCAAAGGCCAGACTGCAAAGCAATTCTCACATGATAAAAATAACTATCCATCTATAAAAAGAACCAACCTGTTATAAAGTTAGTGCTTGAAAATGTGTAACAACTCTATATCTGGTTTCTAGCCAGCCTAAATTTAAAGGTGTATCGGGGCTCTCAAAGAAGACGTGTTCATCCTGAGACACTGAAAAGCTGTGTCCTCCTATATTTCTGAATCTCTCCCAAACTAAAAAAATATGAGCTAGCTTGCAATTAAAAGTATTGTGGGATTTGTTCTGAGAGAGTTAAGAAGAACAATATTTTCTTCTCCTTTGGTTGCTGAAACAAACTGTTAGAAGAGATAAAAACGCAAAGCAGACTTGATTATAAAGAACTGCAAATGGGATTCTTCTAATTACTGAACTGACCTGGATTTGGAATTGGAAATGTGACCTAGAGCAACCTCATCCTAAAACTGGGAAGGTAACAACCTGCAATAAATGGCCTGTGAATTTCTAGCAATGTTAGAGCAAGTATACCATGTGGTAAATATGCACTGAATAAGTGTGTGCATGAGAAATATATGTAAAGGTAATTGTTTCTGGAGAGATGGGCCTCTATCTTCTGACCAGGAAAGATTAGCAGACACAGTTAAACACGCTCCTAGGAGACAGGAGCAATGCCAAGCAAAGACGGGTATGTAGAATCATTTGCATAGATTTCATAAACATTAGGAGCTGGAAGGGACTTCAAGAGATCACCGGGTCCAGCCCCCCTGCCACAGGTGGGAATTCAGCTGGGATCAAGTGACCCCAGCAAGAAATAAATCCAGCTGTTTTTTGAAGGAATCCAGAGTAGGTGCTTGCACCACCTCTGAGAGGAGCTTGTTCTAGACCCCGGACACACATACCATAAAGCACTTTCTTCTAATATCCAGTCTAAATCGGCCTTCCTGGAGTTTATGACCATTAGACCTTGTTATCTCTTGGAGAACTGTGGTGAACAGATGTTCTGCCAGATCCTGATGTACCCATCTTATGAAGTTGTAGGCTGCCACCAAGTCCCCCCTGAGCCTTCTCTTTTCCAGACTGAAAAGCCCCAGGTCCCTCAGCCTCTCCTTGTATGGCCTGCCCTCCGGGCCTTGGATCATATGAGTGGCTCTCCTCTGGACTCTCTCAAGCTTCTCCACATCCCTCCTGAAGTGGGGGGCCCAATACTGGATGCAGTACTCCAGCTGCGGTCTCTCCAGGGCCACGTAAAGCAGGAGGATTACTTCCCTGGTTTTGCTTGAGATGCATTGGTGGATGCATGCCAGAGTTTGATTAGCTTTGCCCACCACTGCGTCATATTGGTGGCTCATATTCATCTTGTGGTCAATCAAGACCCCCAAGTACCTTTCGGTCATGGTGCTAGCAAGCGTAGTACTGCTGAGCCTGTAAATATGCTGTGTGTTCTTTCTACCATGGAGCAGCACCTTGCACTTCTCTGTATTAAAACCCATCTGGTTTTGGTCGGCCCACCTTGAGAGTGCATCCAAGCTGGCCTGTATCCCCAGCCTGTCCTGCAGCGTGATGGCCCTCCACCATAATTTGGTATGGTCTGCAAATTTGTCCAGGTCACATCTGACTCCCAAATCTAGATTGTTGATGAAAATGTTAAAGAGTACTGGCCCAAGTACCGAGCCCTGAGGAACTCCACTGGTAACGCTGTGCCACATTGATTTGCTCCCTTCAACTAGTATTCTTTGGGTCCAACCCCATAGCCAGTTGCCTAGCCTCAGACCATACGATGATCTAGGCCACAGTTCCCCAGCTTAACCATGAGGATATCATGGGGAACTAGGTCAAAGGCTGTCTTGAAGTCCAGATAAATGACATCCACATCATCTCCCTTGTCCACAGCATATGTTACCTGGTCATAGAAGGAGATGAGGTTGGTCAGACAAGACCTGCCAGTCACAAAGCCATGTTGGCTGGCATTCAGAAGCTTGCCTTCCATTAGTCTGGCATTGATGGATCCCTTGACAATTTTCTCCAGAATTTTTCCAGGGATGGATGTCAGACTGATTGATCTATAGTTCCTCAGCTCATTTTTCCTCCCTTGCTTATATATAGGGACCACACTGGCTCTTTTCCAGTCATCTGGGACCTTGCCTGAGCACCACAATTTTTGAAATAGCCCTGCCAAGGGGATGCAATGATGTCTTCCAGCTCTTTCAAGACCCTTGGGTGCGTTCTGTCTGGGCCCGCAGACTTGTGAATGTCCAGTTTCTCAAGGTGTTCTCTCACCTGATCCACATCAATTTTGGGCCCATTACCCACTCCCAGATTTTTTTGTGCCATTCCTGACAGTGTGATCCTTGTGGGAGGGTGAAAAACGGATGCGAAAAGTCATTTAGGAGATTCGCCCTTCCTTGGGCATCTGATGTCCGTTGCCCCGTTGGATCTCTCAAAGGCCCAATACTGTCCTTGTTCTTTTTCCAACTTCCCACATATCTAAAGAAGGACTTTTTGTTGTCCTTCATCCTCATAGCAAGCCAAGTTTGTTTTGTGCCTTGGGCTTGACTGCTGTCTGCAGGTGCGGGTGAGTGCAGAGCAATCCTCTTTGGTAATGCTTCCTGTTTTCCAGCTGGTGTAGGCTACTCTTTTGAGCTTGATGAGGTCTAAGAGTTCCTTATTCAGCCTTATTTTGGAGAGGATTCAGTATTTCTATCACAGATGAATTCACCAAACCTGGGGAATAGCGAACTTTTTAACGACTAACTATTTAATTTCTAACTCCAGAATAAAGTAATGTTCCTCACAAAATCACTTTCAGCAATGCCTTTTGGTTCAGTCCACTAGCTAGGAGTTTTTAGATGCCACATATCATTTGACAAAATTAATGATATAATGAGCAAAGTTGCTAATAGGGAAAGAAATGCTGCAATGATAGATGGCTCACAAATGAAGACAGAAAATGCATGAGGCTTCTTTGTGTAACTTAGCAGGGTAGCTGAAACAGAAAACTAAATTTCCTCTTTTAGGGATTAGAGGACGAGATTGACAGGAAGGAGATAGCTAGGATTTTACATATTGGGTAGAATATGTATTTAGAACTGAGATAAACCAAATTGGGTAAAATAAGAACCTCCTCTCAACATATTCAGAATTTGAGCCAAATCAGTATTTTTAAAGATGAGGGTAATTAGTACATACAGATAGTGAGACCAGTTTTGCATATTATGGCACTTCTCAGTTTCAACCAGGGCCCAAAATAGAAGTGCTGAGATACCTCAAAAAAGTGTGTTCTTTCTGTTCTGTTGCACCATCCAAATCAGGATGGAAATATCCCCTCTCAGAGAAAATGCCAGCAAAACTAAGAACACCGAAGAAAGCCAGGTAGCGCAAAAAAAGCTCACAGAAACACCAGGTCTTCTTAAAAAATAACCAAATTAAATTGAGCTTCTAAAGTTGGTGGGATCCATCCAGCATTATTGTCACTTTACATTAGTTTTACTGAGTCAAATTTCCCTATGAGTCTGGTAATGTTTTACTCTTGCCAGCCTTAAAGAAGTTGACATAGTTTTCTGAGACTCACCTTTCACTATGCAGAGTCTTTTTCCAATCGCTGAGCAAATGTCAGAATCTTCCGGTAGTAAGGCACTTCAACAAGGGCCCTGGAGCTATTTAAATCAGCTAATAAGGGTTGAGCGCTATTACTACTTTAAACTCAATAATCTTTCAACTGTAATTCCTCTCTCTCCCTCTCAATAATGTGGTCTGATGAATACCTTTAACAAAAACCCTTGCAAAATTATACTAGCAGAGAAATGCTTGGGTTTTGAATGGAATCTGCTAAATTTTAAATCCCAAATTAGAATGTCATTATTAAAAAGAAAAGGAGAGACAAGCAGACAGATGAGAAAGTTGAAATAGATTAGGCAGGAGTGATTATTTTCTTGATTCGTAGGTGAACTGTTCATAAAATGAGCCAACTTCCAGGCTGTTTTCAAAATCAATCAGATATCAGTATGCGCTAATCTAGGGGTTGGCAACCCCAGCACATGTGCCAGAGCATGGCACAAAAGGCCATTTTGCTTGGCACACCATCGCGAGCCTGGGCTCTGGGCAGCTGCTGCCAGCCACAGAGCCCAGGCTGCTGCCAGCAGGCAGCTGGGGGGCTGCAAGCCCTGCTGCAAGCACCTCACACTTCATGGCTGGCAGAAGCTACCCAGAATCTGGGCACACCAGCCAAAAACATTGCCAATCCCTGCACTAATCATTCTAGTTATCACAGTGCAAAGCCATGATGAAAACCAAACAGGCACGTGTTTCAGAAATGTTAGTGTGGTGATTTGGGGAAGCTTTCTATAAACACTTTGTGAGTTCTGCTTGGCTTTAAACAACTGATGCATCATTGAATGCCTACACATACGCAGACTCTGCTGCTGTTTACTTTGAGGGCTGGTGTCACCGCTCTCCGTAGCCAGGGATGCCTAAGAAGGACCATTAAACCTGAAGGGCAGTACCTTGGAAGAGTTGCCTTGAGGAAAATCAGTTTTCTTCAGCTTATCTGCAGAAAGCTAAGATTTCAAGGGGTGGAGAATCCTCAGAAAAGAATAAAAGGTCACAAGTAGAGGTTTGACAAGTACCCGCCCCTTTAACAGCCATGCATCCCAGCACAGCTGGAGAGAGGGTACCTAATCTATATAAAAAGGTAAACAGTATTGTAGAAAGCTATGGGCTGGGGTGCTCAGTTGAAGTGGGGATGGGCATCAGTAGCAGCAGCAAGTCTCTAGACTGGGGAAGAGTGCCAGAAGCTTTATAAAGGTAAAACAGATGTCCTGGGTTTGATTGTGCCAGGGTTTGACTCTCATCAAAACAGGCAGTTATTTACATGCATCTTATTAAATGGCAATTAAATAGAATTAGTCCCCTCCCCAACAACCACTGTCCTGGAAAAAATGTTCTCCGTACTTCACAGGTATTTAAAGCGGGACAATGGGCTTGCACATCTGTAGGTTCCCAGAATAAAGGCTTTGTCCAAGAGAAATCTAAAGTGTTTCTAGCCCAAGAAAGAGAGGAAGTAGAATCTCACTGAAAGCCGTCCTGTGTGGCTGAACAAAGAAGATAACAAGTGTAGCAGGCTTAGCTTTTGGAGCTTGGGTTGAGTCCCAGGCTTGAGATTCTGCTGTTTTGATTGGTAGAGCCCATCCACCAATCAGGAGGCAGCAAGAGATGTGACGTCACGCCCCTTTCATGAGGGGAGGGGGCGAGGAGCTCTCCTGGACCTGATTGAAGACTTCAGTGCTGTCAGGTTTGGAAGACTTCAGGGGCGGAGCCCTGGAGAGTATAAAAGGAGCTGCATGCCCAGCATGAGGGATGGAGAAGAGGAAAGAGTGGGGCTTGGAAGAGCTGAAGAGAGCTGCTCAGCAGAGCAAAGCAGTATCCCAGAAGAGCCCCTGAAGACTTCTATCAGCGGGTGAGCTGTGGATGGCTTCAGCGGTTAGGCTCACAGTGCACAGCACAGTACACGGCGTCCAGACCCTGCACAGAGGGTCTGGGAGCAGACCAAGCCCCAGTGCTGCACAAGGCTGCCCGGACCCCAACCCGTAGCGCAAGACAAAGTGCCTGCTACACACAGTGGTGCATGTGGCCCTAAGCTGGGCCGGCGGCAGCAGACTCAGGCAGCAGGAAAGCCCAGTGGGGAACAGAGCTTAACCTGGAGAATGGGAGGCAACCCTTCAGGACTGTGGAGTAGTAAGTTACCCTGGAGAGAGGGACACCACAGGGTTGTGAAGGGGCACCATGTGGGCTGCTCCTGGTTGATAGTGGGGGGTTATGAGTCTTTGGGGCTCCCTCTTTTCTTTCCCCCCACCTCCTTTCCTGTAGTGGTACCTTAGGAGTGGGGCCCCTGCCCTGGAGGGCACCCAGGTAGTCTAAGAATTGCTTGTTATATTTGTAGACTGTGCCTTATAGTTTATGTGAATAAGCTGAAGTAATAGTTTGTATATTTATAGAGTTATAAGGTTGCCTGATCAATATCCTTTGTTCTGGGTTGTTCTATTGTTCACTTGTATCTGAATAATAATTTTGTGTGTGTGTATATGGTATAGGGTTTATTGTTTTGTAAATTTCTACGTATATATAATTTATGTCCTTACCCTTTAATGGTTTTGTTCTGATAATAAATGTGTATATAGTTAAGTAATTGATTGACTGGGCCTAATTCTATAGGGGTGGAGGCAGCCACTGGGCTGCTGTGTCCCTCCACAGCACACTGCCCTGCCAATAATTCCCTCAATTGGAGAGGGGAATACAAACCCGTGTACACCCAGGCTACACAAGGGAAGAGGAGAGCCCTGAAAAATATCCCTAGAAAGCAGCAGTATAAGAAAAATGGTGGTAGTGAGGAAGGAACTTTGCAAAATCCAGAAGGGGATGAAAAAGCAGAAGAGAGACCCAGGGAAAGTGTTTGATTGATATTCTGTTGTCCTAGTTATGAGTTGGTTTGAGGATGGAGTGCAAGAGTCATTACGGAGTCCAGTGTTTGGGATTCTTAATTTGTGGCCGCTATTTGCTGTGGGCTTTTAGGACTTGATATAGACTCTGAAGTTGTTACATTTGTGTTAATAAAGCCTACCCTTAGTATGGGTAGGGGTTATTGCCCTTTTGAGATTTGTGAAGTTGTTAAAAGACCGTGGAAAAGGGAATCTGAGATTTGGGATTATTGGTACTCCAAGTCATGCCACAACAGAGGAGCTATAAGGTTCTGGTACCAAAGATGGTGGCTTGAGCTTGAGCAGGAATTATTGACAGCACATTGGCCTAGCATGTAGATCCAAACCTGGCAGCCTCACAAGTCTCCAACAGAGGCTTGACCAGGACTGAAAGACAGTCAGCAAAAGGACCTGCCACATGGCATAACAGTAGTTAAAACTAGGGGTATGCAAAACAGGCCCTATTCGATTCGGATTCAGCCTGAATTGGGAACAGTGATTAAATTGGTTGATTTGGATCACTGTCCCAGTTTGATTTGGCCAAATCCAAATCTGAAGATTCGATGCTGATTTGGAGAATCAGTGATTCAGAGATAGACACAGCTTTAAATTTTTTTCTACATACCTCCAGGTAAGAGGCACGACTCATGAAGGCTGCAGGGGGGGATGGAGTGTCCCACAGGAACATGGGAGGCCTTGCACATGCTCGGCTGTGAGCCTGGAAGTGGACTGGAAGTACTTCCAGTCACTTCTGGGACCTCTGAGGAGTGTGCTGTGGGGCCCTCCATGTCCCCCAGCTCAGCGATCGGCCACAAGGAGACCCCGGGTGCCTCCCCAGACGCAGGAGGCACCGGTCGCTGAGCTGGAGGCGTGCATGGGACCCCCCAGTGTGCTCTCCAGCAAACCCGGAAGTGGACTGGAAGTGCTTCTGGTCCACTTCTGGGTCTGCTGCCAAGTGTGCTGGGGAGCCCCCCATGCTCCTGTGGGACACTCCATCCATCCCAGCATCTCAGCATTCACGAGCTGCCTGGTACCTAGAGGTATGTAAAAAAAACATTTAAAGGTGTGTCTATGTCCAAATCACCAAATCTTTCTGAATCTCTCCAAATAGATTCAGAGGGATTAAAGGGTCCTCTGATTTAATTCGGATTTGGACATTCAGCCACTGAATCAGGCCGAATCTCCGCCAGATCAAATTGGGGACCAAAGCTTCACACAGTCCTAGTTAAAACACCTCTCGTTCATCTTAAGTGGGTTCTAACAAGACACCCTTGGAAAACAAGGCATAAGCTTATGGTATCCCAGAAGATAATAAGACTTGTACAGAGCCACTACAAATAAATAAAGGAATATTAATGTATCATCTAATGCAGAAGTAGTGTTAAGTGAATGCTAAAAATAAGTAATTAATTAGTTAGACACACAGTTCAGTTTGCTGTGATTCATGAGCTCGTCTTATTTGTTAGTCACAACTTTTCGGATGATTGAGGTACTTGTAAAATGTAAAATATAACCTGTACATTTTGTAGATTACAACAAAATGATCATCCATCTGAAAATTCATACGGGATAAAAACATTCATTATTTATCACTTTTTATAATCCTGCATCAAAAAACTTTTTAGCCCTCCAATCACAGCACAGGAATAAAATCATGATGCTTAGAATTGTAACCCAGGCGGTACTCCAAAACATACCCCTTCTCCAACTGAAGGGATCAGAGCAGATGCACAAGCACTGTGGGGGGTGTAGGGACTCTCCTTCCCCAATAGAGCAGAGCCAGATCACCAGTGGGGACTTAACCATATACCTTTTAATGAGAGAAACAGTGGTGGGAACATAACATATATAAACCAGGGGGCATCGGGGACACTACAATACCCGGAAGGGACAGGATTCAATAAAGGTTAGGCATTCATATCCGTAGACATAGTGATCCAGTTAACCAAAGACAGGTTTGCCAAAATATAAAGCACAAACAATGCAATGAACAATACTGGCTGACAAAATATAAAATGCACAAAATACAAAATGCCAAATAACAAGAGATATAGGGTGTAGGTACCTGGAAGGGGGAAGAGGGAAAACACAATGATTCCCTCCACTCCAACGAGAATTTCTCCCTCTGTCACTTCACTCACCTCTACTTGACCAAGCTGGGACATGAACTCAGTTCCCCCATGTGGTAGGTCTCCCATGAGCCCCTGCCTTATGTCAAGCTGCCCTGCCTCTTGCTGAAAAACTGGAATCAGTGCTGGGAACCTCTCAGGTCACTGCACATCTTCTTGCTGGAGCTGAGGAACCTCTCCTGCCAGCTGCAGCCTCTCACTGGGGATCCTGGAGCCCAGTGGGAGTCTCTCCTGCCAGCCACACGCTACACTGCTGAGAGTTCAACTGCTGCCTGCAGGTCCTGCTCCTTCAGGCTCTTCTGGGGCAACTGCTCCTGCCCCGCTGGCCCAGCTCTTGCCAGCTCTTTGAAACTCCTTCCTCATCGTCCCTCACCAGTCTCTCTGAGTCAGCTGCACTGCCCCCTTTATCCCCCTCCAGGTGACCCGAGGGGCCAATCAGGGGACATGGAGGGCAAGTCTCTGGGGCTTGATTGGTGAGGAAAGGGAATCCCAAGCCCTCCAATCATTTTTTACCCTTTCAAAATCCCTGGGCCAAATCACTACCAGCCAGCCCATCACAGAATGTAAAATATTCTTGATAGAAATACTGCACAAACAACCAATCAGAACTAGGTACCTAATTTCCATGTGAAACTTTGAAGACTCTCCCTGTACCAACGAGGGGGATCTGTCCATGTGCCACTTGTAAATTCTGATTAGTTGCATGAAATTGCTGTTCCTTTGAATGCATTAATATGGGTGAGTCAGTCAAGGATTGGCAGAGTTCCTTCATCCATCACCTACCATGTTGGGAAGAAGCTTCAAGGGAAAAAGAAGTTACCTTTAACAGCTGTATATTGGTTGAAAAAAGGATATGATAAAGATGATGCCCAAGCTGACAAACCAGTATGACCATGTGTACTTGCAGGGAAGAAGAATGAAGTTACACATTACACTTAGACCATACTAAATGTGTGGAATGTTAAGTGATGTAAAAGTTAGAACATGCTGTGGGCAGTCACAAGTTGAGGGTTAATACCATTTCTTGCCTGCATAACTCTAACTTGCCACTAGAGGGCTGACAAACAGTGGGACAGCTAGGAGCTGGGACGCCTGGGCTCTATCCTTGCTCTGGGATGCAGTGCATTCTGGGATGCTGAAGGACTGCAAATTGCTTTTATCTCCATGGAGCAGACTGAAGTTACCCTAACACAAACTAGGTACCACAGGCCAGCTAAACCTTGCCTGAAGTGGTGTAACTTCGAGACATGCAGAGGACACTTAGCACAAGTTAACAAATGTTAATGTATGGGTGCTTGCATCTTAAGTGCCCTTAGTGTGGTCTCAGTGTAACATGTAACTTCACCCATAGAAATGGAAAGTGGAAAATCCCCAGACTAAATAACAAAAGAGCAGTGTTGACAAAGCTGGGGGTTTAAAAAAGACTGGAGCGGGGTACGGCTTCAGGTAAAAATAGAAGACCAAAAAAAATATGCTGCTGTAGAAGGGTCTTCCTTGATTATGGGGCCAGTTAAGAAAGCAGGGAGCTGGTTCCAGGAGAGAGAGAGACTAAGGGACTTAAAGGAGAAGGAATCCTGAACACTGGAGGACTCTGACTAATGAGAGTTGTAACCCACATGATCATCATTTCATTCTACAACTTTTTATTCCTCAACCCCCAATCATACCGCAACTTAAAACATTCATAGCCACAATGCAAACAGTAATCTTTCATGTGAAATACTTAGTTTTTATATCTCACCAGCTATGGTCCTTAAAAGAATTCACTGGCACATTCTGCAAGCTATCAGTTACGAGCCCAGTATATTGGCAATTTCAGGCTCCAATCATTAGCCAAATCTGCCCTAAAATGTGTCTACTTCAGCAACATCTACATTTCAGTGTTCTGGCATCCTTGCCATTGGGAGAAAAAAAAACCACTGTTGGAGTATAAGTTATTATTCTGAAATGTCAGCTGTTGTGTACTGGAAGGTATCTGAATTCTTGTATGGACATTTTCTTATTTCTTATTATGGTAACATGCCTAGTTTTTAAGTATCTTCAGACAGAAGTGTTTGTATCCTTGGCCAGCTCACTGAATCAGGTCCTTAAGCACCCCTGTACAAAAAAAAAAAATCAGTAGTTCTTTTGTGTTAAGACTCCCCAACTTGGTCGGTATTTATGTGCTACCACAATATAAAAGCTTCATAATAACAATAACCATCTCTCTTTTGGTAGTCATCTAAATATTTTTGTTCATACTTCCAGCCACCAGAGATAGGGGTGTGGGAATGTGCCATTGCTACCATGTTATCTCAAGTGGGATACAGAGATGATGGCAAGGTACAATGCTGTGTACAATAGACCTGCTTGCCCAAAGACAGCTTCTCTAAAAGACTTACGTACACTACTATAGAAACAGATATTTTGGGGGCAGCCAGAGCAGTTTTGCAACAGTGTTATTCGGGTTTTAAATTGGATTGGGATAAGGATAGGGTAGGGGAACAGGCAGTGAAAGAAGTTCGTGTTGCTAAGGGCACTTCTACACATGATGCTATGTTGCCGTAGCTATACGCTATGGCAATGTAGCATCCACAGGCATCTACACATAACCAGCAGCTACTTTACTGTAGTGACACGTGCCTCCAGTACTGCACGCCACTGTGGCAAAGTAGCTGCTAACAAAATAAGCCTATCCCAGCCCCCCCCCATATGGTGCAGTAACAATGTTGCCATAGTAGCACATAGAGACATGTCCTGAGTCTCTCTGACCTGTTCACTTTGTAGATAGAGTTGTGTTGCATGCCTTTGATACTATACAGTGGGTGCATCTAGTCAAGATGATTTACTGTGCAGTAGACTAATCTACTGTGCAGTAAAGCAGTAAAGTATGACTGTCTACATACGCACACCACTTACTGTGCAGTAAATTAGTCTACTGCACAGTTAGCTACTACCTGTAAATACAGGTAATAAACCAGCTGTGCAGTAGATACTACACAGCAGCACATGTCTAGACACTGACCAGGACACTGGCCAAATTTTCTCCCAGTCAGTCCTAACACCAGGGGGCCACAAGAGACAGGGAACACCCGCAGTCCTGGTGCTGATCAGCTGTCTGCCCCACCCTGTCCTGGCTCCCCACAAGAGCTGGGAGCCAAGCAAAACTTGGACTGGGGAGCTCTCTGCTTCCCCTCCCAGCAAGGGGCACTCCAGGAGCTGGTTCGCTTCCGGGGCGTCTCTGAGCCAGCTCCTGGCCAGGTGGGGAAAACCCGAAGCAGCCCAAGGCTAGCCAGGAGGTGTCCTGCATCTGGACTTGGGGCTTGTCCCTATGTGCATGGGGCCAGAATTGCTCTGAAGCAGAAACTGTCGCCCAGCCCCATGCACATCAGGACCCCATCTGGTGTACATGGGGCTAGCAGACAGCTGCTAGTGCAGCTGGGAGAGCTTTTCTGGCCCTGTGTGCATCAGGACTGGCCCCTGTGCTCCCTGTCAACTCCCACACTAGCACCTTGGGGGAGCCTGGAGTTTCCCTGCTCAGAGCAGGGTAGGAGCCGCCCTGTACTGGGCTGCTCCTGTTGGGAGCAGATTTGCTTCCAACAGGAAGCATATGTGGACGTGCTCCTAGGGAAGGCTTACCGCACAGTATTTTACTTCACAGTAAGCCTTTATAGCATTAGTAGCATGAGTAGACATGCCTAGTAATAATTGCCTATGCCTACCTGTTGAATTTTTCATCAGCAGGCAAATCCTGAGAAGGTAAACCTGCTATGTTGGATAGCTAGTCAACCATTACATTTCCAAGTAGTTAGCCAAGTAACCAGAGATCTATTCCAGGCAAAATGTTTTAACTTATAAATGAGTTAGCTTCTGCAAGTTCAGAAGAGAGATGTTACAGAAGTCATAAACACCACAGATTTATTAACACTAGCTCACATCAAGCATACCTAACAGCCTTCAGCATAATTACTGATGAAGTAGATAACAGGCAACACAGTGCAGAGGACATCCAAATTCAAGAAGCACATCAATTGTATGAGCCCACCACATCATCAACAAAGAAATAGCAAACTACCAACCTTATAAAATACATAACAACTTTGAAATGATCTTGATCAAACAAGAAAGAATATAATCATTAATGGCCAGCTCTACAAATGGGAAGCAGTGCTAAAAAGGCCGCAGGTTAATGAAGTCAATGGAATTTCTTTCACTGATTTTACTAGGCTTTGGATCAAACCCTAAGCAGAGAAAGTACACTGATGTTATCATAGGAAATCACAATCAGTTGTTCCTTATGGATCTTAGGTAAGTGATAACATTTGTTCAATCCAGTATCATAGGATGGAAAATAAACATCCAGGCAGCTCAGAAGCAGTGTGAAGACACTGGAAGAGCAATTGCATCACTTAGCAAGTTGTAAAATAAAAAAAAACAAACCAGCAACCTATATTGGTTTTGTCCTGTTCTCAAGTCGGGAATAAGCACCTCGCCGCACACTGACTAAGAAGTAAACTTGCCTTTTACACACACACACGCCCCTTAAACTATCCTTCTATGACATAGTTGAATTAGCCTCTTCATTTCAGCAAAAGGAGATATGTTTCTGGAGCCCCCCATGCTTTGGATGAAGTCTTGGTTGGAAATATCTAGAACACACAAAGGCAGGTTTATTAAAGCACACTGTTGACACTGCATTTGGACCCAGCACCTACACCTTTGTTCCAGGTGGGCACAACCCTCAGACTGACCACAACACCTGCTAGTCGATAATAGGCGAATTTATTGATACAGGGTAAGAACAAAAAAGTAACAATACAAACAATTAAATAATTCTATATTTACCAATCCTAGGGCTGTCATCAGAGCCGAAGTACATCTGGTTAGGATGCAGGCTCCACTCTGAGGCTCTCTCTCTTAGGTGTCAGCAGTCTGGAGGTGAGAAGCTGAGGCCCACAGGCCCCCTCCAGTGGACTGCATGAGATGGGCTGCTGGTATGCCTTCGGTGACCTCAGGAACCCTTCCCAGGGGACAGGGATGGGGATGGGGATGGGGACAGGGACCCCTCTCAAGGAAGAGAAGGAGAGAGGGACAAAGGGAGGGATGGGAGGGACTATTTGTTAATCTCAAGTCTCTGCTTTTTTATGCTCCTTCCCTCTTGATGACTCTTTATCCATGGCTATTTCTGGTTGGTTGTCTCTCTGTAGTCATGCATCCAAGTAGACTTCCAGGCCTTGTCTTAATTTGTCCCTGTTTTGGGGGAACAGACCCTTAGGCCCCCCTGCTCTCTGAGGCCTTATTGCTTGTCACTTATCTCATGTTATGGGACACATACTTCCTTTGCTTCCCAGGCTATTTCCTAGACTGTGTCCTTGTTGTGCACAACAACTTGTCTGCCTTGAAGGCTGTGATCTCATGGTATGGCATGCTCCCCTTCATTCTCCAGCTGTGTCCATTCATTGGCCTTGTTGTGCTAGTCAGCCTGTCTGTTTCTAGGGCCATGAGAAGCTCTGCGTGTGTGTGTGTGCGCGCACGCGTGCACGTTTCCCAAGCTCTTTAGAAATCCACTTAACCCTTGCTGCCCATCTTGACCCCTTATAATGCATTGATCTATACCTGTAAGCCAATTCCCCAAAAAACAGGCCTTTAAATACCATTTCTAAGCCAACCCACATGTAATGAAGTGCTCATACTCAATCAATTAGCTGTCAGTGCTATGAAAAGTGGAGCTTTTTTGAAAGTTGTAAATCAAGCAAAGCAAATACTGACTCCTACCCAAATTCCTGCTTGGATTACTTCAGTAATCAGCACGTGATTAAAAGGATGCTTTGGTGAGTTTGATTTCCAAGTTAGTCCCAGGGGACACATTTCCACATAATAAAACCACCACACAATTTGTCATGATTAGCTTCCTGGGCTCAGATGCTTCAGAGAGTATTGCGTGACTGAAGGGCATTGCAAAGTTGCATCTGAGATCTCAGGATGGGAATAAGATTCAATTGCACTGAGATTCACTGGCAGGGTTGACAGTGTGTGACTAGTGGTCCCTGATTAGAATATAAAGAAATGCTGCAAATCAGAATTTGCATCTAGACCATGGCGGTGATAATCACACAAGGCGTGCATAAATTTAATCAAGTTGAAATGGAGCACATTGGCAGGGCTGAGTGAGGGCAATCTGCACAGCATCTGTCTAGCTAAAGCTTGTACAGCTTCTATGTCTAGCACAGGCCATTAACATTAAGCTCTTAAAATGATCACCATCATTTTCCTCAAATTAAATCAAAAACATGATCCCTCACAATGCTCTTGTAGCCCCTTATGTAGAAACGAAGATTTAGCCTATTCAGACAATATTTGACCTAAATATATTTCCAGTGTACTTCCCCACTGGCCAAGACTCACCTCTGCTTCCTATTTTTCTTGAACTAGACTCATGATGGCACCATATTCTGCAATTAAATATAAAACTTGGCCTGAAATGCCACACGGATAGTGTTCAAGGCCCCCACCCAACATTAAGCCTTCATCGCAGGATATCGTGAAGCAGCCAGCAGAGCTAGGAAGCAGCAGCTGATTCAGACCCTGGGGGTTGTTAGCTGATGGCAGTGGGAGAACAGGAAAACTGCTTGCATCCCGGGGCTCTTGGTGATAAGGGAGGGAGAGTCTGATGAGGATCAGCTGAGTATCAACTCCTTGTGAAAACAGGCGAAAAAAAACAAGATGGTGGGGGATGGCCAAGATGACCAGATTGACTCCTGAAAGAACTGGGAATCTGGGTTTCTGACAAGGGAATCATCCTTTATAAAATATCTTTAAAAGAAAAGTGGCTACTTCATCTCTACAACAGGCTTCTTAAAAGCTCCTTAGCATGTAGAAATCTAGGAATGGATGTATAAAATCAGACAAATGGTCCATCTAGTCCAGTCTCTGGGCACAGAAGCAGCTGCTTCAGAGATATTGCATCAAACTTTAGAATGGGGAGGTATAGACTAAGATGTGACTTCTCTTGTAGGCAGGTTGTAAGTTTGTGGGTGGCATACCCTGAAACATTAAGGTCTGATTGCCCTTGCTATCTATATTAGCTGTATAGTCCTCTCTTGTAAATATTTGTATCCTGTGGCAGTAAAAGTTCCACAGAACATACTGTGTGACTACTCAAATATGAAAAGGGAAGCCTAGGAGGAGTGGAAAGAGCATGTCTACCCTCCAGGTCATAGATATTCCAGGAAATGCTGGTGCCTGGACTTAATTCTGCTAAAGGTGATTTTCAGGCATCTTTTTGGACAATAATTGCACAGGTAAAACACAAGAGTTTTTCTGAAAATGTGTTCAGAGTCACCATAATCTACAGTAGTCTCATTTTTTTCAAATAGAGTTTGGGTGAAAGTGCTCACTTGGATGATAAAATGAGACTATACATGTATCCAAATTTCCGTGATTGTGCCAGTGGCATGCCATTGTTATAAATATTAAGAAGCAGTAGTACCAGGATGCAACTGTTGGAGCGTCTTATTGGACAGTGCCAGCTGGGCTGTTCCATTAGGTGTACATGGGATTTGCCACTGGTTTGCAGTGTTGTTTTGCAGTGCACTATTTTAGATGCAGAAGCAAGACAGTCTTCCAAATTGTGTATTATTTCTGCCTTAGACTAGTCCACCAATAGTGCTGTTGTTTTGCATGGCCATTGGCAATTAGCTTCAAAAAGGGTCATTAATCCAATTACCTGGTCAGAGGTACTTTACCCTTTTCTGAGCCTGGGTTGCTGTTTAGAAGGTAGTCTTCAAAGTGCCTAGATAAGCATCCTTTCCTATCACTTGCACGTGATGGCCATAATGTCTAGTTTTTCAGATCAGTCATCTGTTTTCTTCTTTTTGAGAATGGTGATGACATTTGCCTGCTGCTGTCCCTTGTCTAAAATAAGTTCAATCATGCATAACTAATCCATAGCCTCAAAAGTTGCCAAACCATCTCTATTGTTCTTGAGTCCTATTTTGCGGTTTACTTTGCACTAGTTATGAGAAAGGGGAAGAGGAGCAAGGAAAGACAACCTATTTGCACTAATAGTTGTTGCCTTTGCTTTTTAACCTCACAGAGGATACATGAACCTTCCATTGCCAATGAAAGGACTGCATCATGCAAGACACAACAGAAGCACAGAAGAGGACAAACAGCTGGATCTCTGCAGCTGGGAAGGAAGGATAAAAAAATATGTACCTTGAGAAA
>NW_017729029.1:1275089-1294730 GCF_001723915.1 Gavialis gangeticus
AAACAGCTGGATCTCTGCAGCTGGGAAGGAAGGATAAAAAAATATGTACCTTGAGAAAGACAAATGGACAGTACAGAGAGAGAAAGGAGTTTCATCCAAAGCTTTTTTCGATAGAGAGAAGGCAGGGCAAGGCATCCTACAACAGCTTATGCATCTTTGAACCAATTAGTTGCTAAGGCTGCATACACCTATACTAAATTTCTGACATTTAAGCCAACTGAAAATTTTTAGGGCATCTTAACTGTCAGAGCGTACACATATACGTGGACCAGAGCTGACTTAAGTGCAGTGCTGGACAATACACCTCCAAGGTGTATTATCTTGAGTCAAGTTAGTTAAGTCGACTTAGCTCATAAGATGGCTGCCACCATGTCAAGGAGCTGTACATGTGTACACTCCAACATGGCTTAACTTAAATCAACTTACTACATGTGTACCCCACCCTGCCTTCTGTCTGAGGTTTTCTTCAATTTACACACCTTCTTTAAAAACCTTTTCACAAATTACAATGAAACTCTTTAGAACTTTATAAATATGTCTGATAAGAATCATGTGGGAAGGGGATGTCTCCTCTTTATTATGCATTTCAAGCAACAAATTTCCAAGATGGGCCTTCTGCTTATCTATCCAGATGTGATATTTTGGAAGAAAGCAAGCAGTGGAGATTCAAGTGCCAGAGCCCCATCTTTTCTACAATAACTCTGATACCTCTAGAGAAGATAGACTTGATATCGATATTGTGACTGCATGCTGTTTCCTGTGTACTTCCTTGTCAGTAGTATGTTAATGCATAGAGATGTTAGCACAGTAAGGCCTGTGCCAATGCTCAGCGTTCCTGGAAATGTTTTTTTCATCCTTAGATCAGGATTGGTACATTCATTTTTTTCGTTTTGTTTCTCAATGGTTAAATTTGTGCAATGTAAATTTGTGCCTTAGAATAAAGTGGATATTGCCGTGCAGAAGGGAATTGTATAGTCATAGAAAGCTCTTGCTGTATGTGTCACAGGAGTCGACTAAAAAGCTATCACAGCTTTTTGTCTATCAGCGAGAAGTATATTTGTTCGATGCTAAACAAGGTTGCTTTGGTAGCAAACTAATTCTGAGAAACATAAGTGACATGCACCATAAACCTAATTCAGAGCTGGTATATAATCAAGATGATATGCTTTTTGGGCAAAGGACCTTCTCTTGTATATGTTTGTGTTGATGTAACAAACCATAAGTAGGCACATTTCTAGGAATGTCAAAGCGGCATACATGACAGCTCTGCATTTGTCTTACCATGAGTAGAACTACTACAAGCAGGGCCTGATTCTCCACTGCCCTGTCCCTTGTTTACAGACTGGGAATAGTTCAGCAGAATGAATGCAAAGGGAGTATAAAATGCTACTCTTCTGATGGGACTGTTGAGCTTTACACCCTTCTCCCACTGGTGTCAGGGATACTGCAAGTTGTAGAGCACAATAAATAAGATTCTTAAGCTGAACTAACATTTCCAAAGGTGAACTTGGTAGTGCAGTAACCTATCATATTGCCTCTTGACCTTATAGGATTTGTGAAGGTAGCTCAATTTTCAATAATAGCCTGAAAAGTGATGTCTTGTATCTAGGCATAACAGTGTACATCAGTGATGTCTTTTCCGCAGAGTACAAGTGAAAATATTATTTCTGCTTTTATTTATTCTGTCTGCTTAATTTAGGCAAAATGAACTAATCTTATGTTATGCTTTTATGATTTAAATCTATCAAGAAATAATGTAGCACTTCATGTTTGTATTTTCCTATTACATTCACATAATTTTCCCCTTCAGTAGAAGTCTCTGAGGGATAGTCTTTGTGCTAAAACACTCAACTGTTCCCATTTCAGGAGAAAAAAATGCACTTCCAAGACTAGACTACTAAGTGATGTTACTTCTGGATATTTGGCATGTTTCCATAAAGCAGCTCATCATTTATTATCTGAACTCATAGCGAAAGAATGAATCATGAATGTAGTACTAGAAATGGAAATAAGTAAATGTTTCATCCAGTTTGCATCATGCAGACTTTAATAACATTTACGGTATTATTTGCTAGCACCTTGTTTTAAACATTATGATAGTGCCAGTGATAGGCCTATCACTTCTATATAGCAGCAGAGCAAACTAAAGAATTCTGGATTTTTCATGACAATGGGTCAATAATATTTCTTCTATGCAAACACTGTCACATAAAAATATCCTGTTTGATGAGTTCTTCTAAGTAGGACTGGACTATGATACTCTATAGCATGGGTGACTGGTGCCTCCCAAGTCAGGGGAGACACTTGCCCCGCCCCCCCCAGCAGCCAATCAGCAACCGAGGGGTGGGGGGAATCCCCCCATGGCCAATCAAGCTGAACAGAGAGGGGGTCCCCTGCGGCAGATCGTGCCAACCTGGCAGTGCCAGTGGTGCTTCTCCTGGCACCTGCACTCCCCAGCCGGTGCTCTCAGCTCCTGCCTGCCCACCCCCCGCCCATCGCCTAAGCGGGGAACGCTGGCTGTGAAGGGGGTGCACCAGTGCTCTCAGGGGGTGCAGGTGCACCCCCTACATGTCGCCACTGCTCTATAGATGGGAGATCTCAAAAACACATGCAGGAGGATATGCTCTTGCTGTTCTAGCAAGTCACGCTCTTATCTGAATCAATAGTGAAACAGTGTTCTACTGTGGTATTAGTGGGAGCTGTGTTGCTGAAAACATGCTCAAGCCTCAATTATTCATATATTCATGATTTAGAGAGAGAGACAGGACTATGAGATCATGTACACTGACCTCAGGCATAAAGCAGCCATAAAAAATAAACCAGTAGTGATACCAGTGGCATATTTTCAATAAAGGCTTCCAGTATTGATATGACAACATCAAAGCAATGCAGAATCCACCTCTGTCTTTGATAGTTTGGTCCAGTGCTTAAATCAGCCACAATGTTAATAAAATATGTCTTATGTCTAATTTGAATGTGTCTGGCTTTAAATTCAACACTTTGGCTCTTGTTATGCCTCCCTCTACTAGATTAAAAAGTCTTTTAGCGTTTGGCATTTTTCCGTCCTGGAAGTGCTTTAACATTGTAACGAAATCATTTTGTAATCTTGTTTTTGATAAATTAAGCAGATTGAGCTCCTTAAGTCTCATTCAAAGCCAATTTGTTCTTGTGCCAACGTCCTCTTTAAGTCTAAGCAGCTCTACTGTTTCCCTGCCCAACTACCAATCGATTTAGAGAGAGATCATGTCCCTTCACAGTCCATGATGTAATACCTGGCATTTCTTGGTCAGTACCATTTCTTTAGGATCTCGAGTCTAGGCCATATGCTGGGAGCAACAGGCACGTGCAGTTAGGGCTAGACTACTGCTGCTCCAGAGGTGAAAACAGGCCTCTAAACAAGAGTCTCCCTTCATGGAGATGCTGGTGCTAAAACAACCTTTATGATTGATGTGGACCCAGTCACTATGGTGAAGCTCTCTGTCTGACTCTCTCTCTCTCAGGGCCTTGTTACACATTGCAATTTTAGGTGCTCAAATGTTGATTGGTGTTAGTTCTAGCTTGAGTTTGAGGCGGTCACATTTCGGCTAGGGACAGACATTACACAAACTGGCTTAAGTGATCAGAAACTGGTTAAAACCTGTAACAGAACATAAGTTCAGTGCACATAAACCAGTTTCAAAATGGCTAAAACTGGTTTGAGATAAACCTGGTTCAATGTAGTATCAGACTTAACTGATTTGGGTCAAAGTGGTTTATGAAATGTCTGTCCCAGACCCCTTCCTGGTTTAAGTTAAACCAGAGTCCCCCAGCATCCCAGATGCTTTGCAGCCCTGGGCTGTGATGTCTGCTCCAGAGAATAGGGATGGCCCCACTCCTGTGCTACCTAGCCGGAGCTCCGGCACAGACTGCAGGCACAGCAGGGTCTGCTGGTTTCCCTCTGCTCCCCCAACCCCTTGCTGCTTGCTGTTCAAGCAGGGATCCCTCCTTCCCACAGCACAGCCCCCAGCCCCACAGACCCTAGGCATGTGGTATGCTAACTAATCCTGAGAGGTGCCCGTGTGTGTGTGTGTGTGTGTGTGTGTGTGTGTGTGTGTGCGCGCGCGCGCGCGCGCGCCTGTGCCTTCAATTTCACTGGGACAGACAGACAGAAGTGTCCACTTAGGGCTTTTTATAGCTAATTGACAGGTAGCTGGTAATGTCCCTCCATTCCTCCCTTGGAAAAAGCTGTTTAAGAAGAATTTGAACTAGTGAGAGAGGCTTTTGTTTTGTTGATGGGTTGCTAACCTGTGTTATCAGCTCCCTGCTGGCTCCCTCACCTGTCAGTTTTGCTGCAGACAGCATGAGGAAGCAGGGAGAGGGAGACTGAAAAGTTCAGTATCATCTACAGATGCACTGCACATACCACCTTTGCCTCAGAGTGCTAGCCCGGGGCTGGGGGCTGGCAACACTCCCACCCCTTGAGCAGTGAGCAGGGGAAAGCCTGGAATGATGCAGTCAGGGTGGGGGTTTACACTCGTTCATAAATCAGAGCATTCTGCCAGGGCCTGTCTGCATCCCTCTTATCTCAGCACTGTGGAAGGGAAGGGAGGACTACTCTAGCATCAACCAGCTTCTAGCCTGAACCACTGCAGGCATGTGCTGGCATTTCCTCAGTCCAGAGGGGATGTCTGTGTGGTTACAAACCATTTCAGCCTAGCCAGGTTAGACTAACCTGCAAAGATTGAATTAGTTCAAGATCCAGCTTTAAAAATGCCTGTCCCTAACCTTTAAAGCTAAAAACCTTCTCTGTCTCCTATGTGCACATCTGTGATTTGCCACTAGAGGACTGGTGAGCAGGGGCCTGACTAGGAGCTACAGCTGTGAGTTGCCACTACAAGGCTTCTATCCCTGCTGTAGGTGGGGGGGGGGAGGAGGGAAGGAACATGAAGCTGGGAAGCAGAGAGTTAATGGAATGGGGGTGGGTAATGAAATGGGAGATGGAAAAGAAAGGGGGTGTGGAGGAAAGGTGGCAAAATGAAGTCAGCCAGCTACTGAAGGGTAAAATAACAAGAAGTAAAAAAAAGTTAAGAAATAAAAGGAAGTAAATTAAAGAAGCTCTCATATTTTAATAAATTGGGAGTTGGGCATGGAGGATGCTCTTCAGGCTTGTCAGGGTGGCTGTGAGGTGGGAGCAATGACCCACTGCCCCTGCTTCAGGAAAGATGTCCCAGCTCATGGGGACCCAATCTGGCCCCCTACTTTGTTTCCTCCTCAGCCCTCCTAGATCCCATTCCTGGACCTGTCCATGCCCTTCAACCTGGATATCTAGCATGTGTTCTGCAGGCTGTTTATACAGGGTTACACCTCTCAGAGCAAGAGAGAGAGTTGGCTTGGTACCAGAACCACCCCCTCAGCCGTAGAGTTCGGGGGGTGGGGGTGGAAAGTTTGTCCACACAAAACAGGAAGGTGGTGAAAGGGACTCTGCATCCTGAGATACTAAAGGACTGCAATTTAGGCAGCTCGTCTCTGGGAATATGGTTACACATTAATGGAACATGAGCTGGGTGACACAGATTAGAGATAAACCTGTCCTGGAGTGGCATAACTTAAAGCCACCTAAGTGCGGTTAAAACTAGTTTCAGGTGTTAATGTGTGGACAATCCAGGGGTTAAGAATTCCAGGAACTGCCTAAAATTAATGTACAACAAGGCCTTCTGATTAAAGAAATCATTTTAAATTAAGGCTTTGATTCAACAAAGCTCCTAAGCAAAAGATTAGCATTAAGCACACTTTTCTATGTTATTTAGCTTGGACTACTCATATACATAAAATCATCACCTTGTGACTTCTGCTCTTGAGAAAATAATTTCTTTAGGGCAATGATCACATTTTTGGATCTCAATAAGGCTAATATGCTTCCATGCAGAGATCAGCAATAACCAGCAGTTCTTATGTCAATACGGAATGACAATTTCGTTGTATATTCAAATGGATCCTGAATCAGATTTTTTGCATTAAGTTCGTAGTCAAGTAACTCTCCATTTGTCTACAGTGTTTACAAGAGTTGAACCAATTTCTTTTTCTAGGGGTCCCTTCACACCACATCCCATCTTCTCTGGCACTGTCTTCAGCTTATTAGAGAAAGAAAGGGGGAGTTCTATCTTGTATTTGCATAGAAAAGACATTGTTGGTCTTACAGAAATGAGCTTAGGGCAACCATACATCCTGTTTTTGCTGGGACAGAGGGGAAGGGTTTTTGGAAATGGGACAAGAGCATTCACTAGAAGAAACCAGCCACCCTTCCACACTCACCAGCACACTTAGCTCCTAACCTCCCATCCCCATCCCCTGCTCACCAACACACACTATCTCAGGATCAGAAACAGTTGAACATGCCAGAGAGCAGGGGGTGAGAAGGCTGTCCCATTTTGAGCTGAAAGAAATATGGTCACTAACTGAGCAATAATAACGTTGGTTGAAGTCTCCTGAGCAAAGGTAACAAGATTTACAACTCAATATAAATGTGCTGGTTGACATCACTGTATTTCTGCGTAGGTTTTCCCAATGCAGGCTATAAACTTTACCCTTCACTCAAACTTGCCAGCTCTTTTCACTGTACCCACAGTAATGACTGACTTGATCATAACAATGTCTCCTTTTCCTTTATGTCTGCATTTAACAGAAGGTACTGGCATTCTGCAATCCCCTCCAGCTTGCAACATAGACCATACAATTATTAGTATTCTCATGCCTCAGGGTAGGTTGCAATGATTAACACAGTTAATAAAGAAAAATGTTTTGATAGGTACTTAGGCTGCTTGGTTTTAAACTGGAGCAGGCTTAAAACAGTCAACTTGTTTGTCTCCAGGCATTAGAAATCCCCAGATGCTGCTTATGTTCCTCCTCCATCACTCCCTGCAACAAGCAACAGTTTTTAATAACTAATTGATGCCCTTAGAGAATTATTTTTTGTGGGAAGCTTGAGGATTGTGGGGGTCAAGCTTAGTATTTTGTTGCTGCAGTTACAGCTTAGTGAATTTTACTTATCCCTGCTGTTCTTGTTTGTTTTCAGGCAATGAACAGGGAAATTAAAAGCTTAGCATCAGACACTTCTTTGTTACCTTTGGGGCTGAAAATTGTCCTTGGCAAGCCTGATTTTGAGCTCACTTACATGGTACAATTCTGTAGTTTACAGATGGAGAAACAGAAGCATATAAATAAAGTTACTTGTTCAAGTAGGGTTGAACTATTGTTGTAGCATTTCTTTTGCCTTATAACAGCTCCTGATAACACCTCGGCACTCCTGGTTCACGGCCCTCTTTCATCTGTCCCAGCAGGTGGTTGGTATTCACTTTTCTACATTATTTAGCTCAACCTGTGACTGCCTCTTTCTGAGAGCTGAGGAAGGGCATTTGATATCTGAAAAGCTCATCCTAAAATTCTCCCAACTATACAGTAGAGACAATAAAAGCTAATCACAAAAAACATCTTTCTCTACTTGTTCAGGACCACACTACCACTCAGTGGCAAATGTAGGTCTAGTAAGACTCTCTGATGTCAGCTTCTATGTGCTCATCCTGCCAACCTTTGCTCTTTCAACCCCAGGTTTCAATATCACAGACTTGTTGGGGAAAAGTGCTGGAATCAGAAACTATGCCAAGTTTCGTATCTACCCCAGTCTGTATACACTAAGGCTAACCAAGATCCCAGACTGGAATACTCCTAAACTTTACTTTCTGGCTACCCAACTCCAAAGTCAAGATCTAAATGCACACATGCAGCATATTACTAAATTCAGTGTCTTCCATATTTAGAGCCAATCAAGTGAAAGTCTCTCCTGCTCCTCAAACTAGACATTCATATTTCTGTATCTTTGTGAGTGAGATCTTCATGGAAATGAGATGGATGGGGTGGGGGGGGGAAGGGGAGTCATTCATAAGTGATGGCATAAACTCCATAGTATTCATCTAAAGCATCAGAGAAAGTTAGACCACAGAAGTCAAGGAAGGACTTAATCACAGCAAGTAAAACAGATGGTCCTTAGAGAACTAGGTACTCTAGCAAGAATGGTAGGACCTTGGTTCCTGTATTAACTGAAAACACCAGCTTGAATAATAAGAGAGTTATTGTTTTAGAACCCATCTGCTTAGCTCGAGCATACCATCTGTTCAGCAGGCTGGTTCTGCTCTTAATGCAATTTCGCAGCCAGATAAACCAAGGCACTGGATTAGCAAGGGATTTAGCTGACATTGCACCAGGAATCAGCGATTAGTGATTATCTTTGGCCAGGATATTTACACACTGCAGTAATTCACTCTGTGCAGTTTTAGAGCAAGTGACTTGCCATGCCCTGGAAGCTGCAACAACACAGAAACAAAGGAAATCCTCTATTTGTACTAATTGCTTCCCCTGAAGCGAGGGCAGTGTCTTAAGAAGTGATCTGACTGATGTACCTTGCCCTAAGAGAATATATTTGTAACTACTATCCCTTTACAACCTAGCTAAACATATCAAGTAGCTCACAGACTGCTTCAACAACAACAAAATCAATGCTTCTCTTATAAAAGATCAGAACCTCTTCCTACCTTACTCCGGGATACTGAAACTAATTTTTGCTATGAGGTATAATTTGCTTCCCTACTCTTATTTTTAGCTATGACCAGTCATGCATCAACATGCCATCTCAAGCCTAATAGAAAACTACTGCCAAAAACCCTACTTTCCCCATTAAGGTGCCTCTCAAAAGGCAGAGCAGCACAGGTGTGCTTATGCAACAGGCCTAGTGAGCAACACCTGGTAACCATTTAATAAAGGGAATAAAAGTGGTCCCCTGAGTGGCTGGAAACCTGAGTAGTTATTATTGATAACTAATGGTGTGAAGGTGTTAATGGTGATAGAAGGAAGAGAAATGGGGTCTTATTTATGTGGATAATAGTTGTACTGAAGAAAGGCTACAGTCTTTTTGGAGCTGTTTTTCCCCTTCCTGAGACACAGAGCAGTCAATTACATTGTTTTGTGCAAGTTATAGAAAGAATCAAAAATGACTTGAGTGCTGCTGAGGCTGAGACTGGTGAACTACTGAAAGCTAAATGAAAGCTGTTCTGCCTCTGTCTATATCCATAACTTAGATTAACTGATTGCTCTTTTAGCACAGTTTGAAAACCTATTATTAATATAACTATATTAGTTTCTGGATCAAGTTTCCCTAAAGAGAAATCCTAATCAACAGCACAGTAACAGAATCCTCCTTTGTTGCAAAGATACTGGGATGAAAAATGTCCATCTGTATAGCTGGTCTTAAAAAGTTGTTCATTCTTCAGTGCCAAGATGCTGGCCTTTTCCACTTCAGCTAAAGGAATAAATCTGGTAGTGCGGGCTGCTCTTCTTTGAGGCAGCTACAGGAGGGGTTACAGGCTGGAGATGTAACCCATTATACCCTCCTAGCCTTTGCGTTATGTTATAATGATCTGGTACAAAATGGTAATAGGAACCACTGCTAAAATTCACCTGAGACCTAGAATTTGCAGTGATAAGCTTGAGTTAGTATGCTGCAAAGCATTTAAGCCATATAAGAGTGGATTGGTACCTGACGAGCTATTACAATTCAAGACTGCATCCCCCTTCATCTCAGCACTACTCTATCTTGAAACAACCCCAACTGACCAGCTATCCTGAGTTTAAAGCAACACTCACTTTGAACAGGTGCATTGTATAAGTATGGATTTCATTTGGAGCACAACTTGAGTTACAGCCTGAGCTAACAATGTACTGAGAATGAGCACCCAGTTTCGGCACTGCTAAATGCATTTAAAGATCATATCCTACAGCTAAATGCATAATTTCTCAGATACAGATAATGGCGCAGTTTCAAACCTAGATGATCACAACACAGGCAGTTTCTTTTCTTCTGCATTCCTTTGTCTATGGGAGAATGAGAGAACTTCATTTTCTTTTGTGGATGGCCTGATGCTCAGGCAGAAACAGTGAGCATGGAAAAGCCATTCTGGTTACAGCAGAACCAAGTGCTTTCTGATAACATCCCTTTGACTGGCCTTTCCCAGTGTATTAGAACCAGAACTTTTCTGAGAGATGCCTGGTGGTGTCCAGGCAATGAACTAAATTTATTATTCTCTGCTATACATCTCATGCTCTTGCAAGCTAAAAAATCTTTCAAGTTTGTTGCTGAATTTGGTAATGGCTATGTTTATAGTCTTCCACTATGCCTTAACTAGGAGAGAGAAGTATGCATAGAAGACAATCACTCTTCCCAGACCAGTATGTAGATGCCTTCATGTGACAGGGCTCCCCTGTGCTGTCCTCATAGCTCAGTGAGTCTGCCTCAGCAGAATGCACAATTACAGGTTTGTAGCGTAAAGTAATTTAGCAGCTCCCATTAATCCCACAAATTGGGGTTGTTAGTAATCAGGAGTTTGAAAAATTCAGGCTTTGTGTGTTATAAATTATAGACTCAAAATTAGAGACTACCTATGACATTTATCCTTGGCTTTTCTGTTCTTCTATTTCTGTAAAGTGATACACTACCTCCTTATCTCACAAGGGCTTTTAAACTTATTTGTAAATCCTGGTAGAACCCTTAGACGTAAGGTATCATGTTTTGGGAAGCGCTGTTTTGTGAACTGAGATGAATGTATTCACCCTCTGAATCTGAATGAAAGTGTTTTTTCTCCTATGAGTTTTCAGTTTTTAGCGGATTTGGTATAGGTTGCGGGGGTCAGGCCTCACCTCTCTTTGATCTGTTCTTTGACCCTGAGATGAAGTCATTTCTTCCCTCTGCAGCTCGGGTTCTCTACCTGTACAATGAGGATAATCATACTGACTTTTTGGTCTAAAAAGTGATATAGAAAATCAGGGGAAATGTTGTTCAAGTTGAAAGGCACAAACACTGCAGTATTGCAAGCTGGATCTGATCATTTTTACAATCATTTTTGTATTCTCTGCCAAGTTGGCAATTAACAAACAAATGCATTTAATTAAGGAAGCAAATAACAAAACTTAATGTTGCATAGGCAACCCAGGCAACATCAGAACATCTGTGAGCATCTCTGGCACTAGATACGTTATGTTGTACAGAATGGCCATGAGCCCACACAAACTTGGTTTCCTGACATTTGTTTGCTTGCTTGTTTTTTTCTCTTTTAGAAAAAAGTAAATCTAAGACAGGGATATTTTAAAACATGATGATAGATTCCAGAGTAAAACACTGTTTACTCCATTGTCTTTGCACAACTCAGCTTACCTCAAGTCATGGAAAGAAAAGGGAGTCCAAAAGGCTAGGAAAATACTGTTCACCATTAAACCTGGTCTCCGCAATAATACAGGATTGGTAGCCTCCCATCACTCAGCTGACAAGACTGCTCTCCCTATCTTCTTCATAAGTCATCCTTCACACAAATTTGTCTTCAGTTTATGGAGTGGAGTAGGTGTAAAAAAAGAATAGTGTTCATGAAAACAAAATACCAGTACTAGAAAACATAATGGACAAAGGGGGAGATATCTCAGATAAACTCTACTACTGTATATAACTGTTACATCACACATGTTCTGTCTTCTGTATCAGTACTTACACAGTTCACTCTTTATCTGCAGCATCTACTGATATCCCAACCTGGGGCCCAGCAACAGTGCTGCCAGCACACTGGGATCTTGGCTCTGCACCAGTCCTGAGTAAAAGCTAGTTACTGAGCAGAGAATTCAAATTGAACCAGTTTAGGCAACACATCTGTGATGTGGAAAAGCAGTAATGCAGTATTAAATTGAAATCCAAATGTTCCTTTTTGTTAGTAAAAAAATAAAAGCAAATTCTCCAGAGCTGGACAGCCAGCTGGATGGATGTACATTTCTTTTTATCTCTATGCTACAACTTGAAACCAAAATGTAAGGCCAGTTCTTGGCAAAAACAATATTGTGATATGAGTTTGGTGCATCTTAGTTCACTCCCTAGTGGACAAGTGCCAACATCATAAAAGAAAATACCAATAAAGATGTTACTACTTGTTCTCCTTTCTGTTAGACTCATAAACCAGACCAAGTGCTTTGGATGGAGCCTGGAGACTGAACTCTTTTATTATGAGATACAATCAGTCCAACTAGGCTTGAGTTTATTATGGAACAGTTGCCTTACTTTCAAGCATATACACCTCCATCTCCTTTCTCTGTCTTCTTGAGTTTCTCATTCCACTCCATATGTGCCTTTAACAAAACTTGCCAGAAAAGCCATAAGACTAGATATCTCAGCTGGTATCTCCCAGGATTTTAATTACCATAAAGCCATGAAAAGCAGTTTACTAGCAAGGGAAACATTTACCAGAAATGTCCTTTGGCTTAAACTCTTTGACAAATGAAGAAAACTCTGATCAGTGTTTTGTTATCCTGGAAAATTCCTATGATGGCAAACTAATGAAATATTTTAACAAAAAGAAAAAAAAGAATTCAAATTCAGTTTGGAACAAAACCAAGATGAGAAGTTTAGTAGAAGCTCGGAGAAGGAAAGCAAAGACAATGGGAGGGCAACGAAATCTATGTTAAACAACCATTCATCGAGCTATATTACGGATCCTGCTGCACCTGGAAACATGCCAACTCATTTTATACCTGCTCCTGAAGAGTTACCAGTCTACCTGGATTAAAATCTATTGTTGACAGGTTCCATCTCTTGTTACTACTCTTTATTTCTCTAGCACCAATTTATTAAAGATATCTAAAGGTCATCTTGGAGTTTTTTACAGTGGAAGGAGCCTCTTGTATTTTTTTTCTTTCAAACCACCCCCTTTCAGTGTTTTAGACGAAGTGCCACAGGATGAGGTGGGAAGCAGAAAACAGGAACACTGCCACCAAGCTTTGTCATTAGTCACCATGTCAAAACTGCCCATCAGTAGTATGTCTAATGAGATTATCCACAGAACGTTTGACAGTCCTGAATCTGCTCTGGCTTGCAAATAAAAGCAAAATGCTTGACTAGGTGTTTTTGTCCTCAGCATAGAGCACAGAGTTGTTGATATTTTATTAGGAAAAAAAAGAGAGAAAAACCTCAAGCAAGCATTTAAGGTCACAATGTCAAGCACTCAGAAGTTAAGAAATGCTATAATTTAGGCTGCCCAGGCAACTTTAATTCAGCCGCTTTGTGCTACTGTCAAAACATAGTCCTTCTCCAAAGCATAGAAGTACCAAGACTTTCCACCAAAATTTTAGTGAGGGCTTAATATGGGCAAAACAATGGATTTTTGTTTAACTTTATTCTTGGGAGCAACTGAACTCTTTCAGCTGAAACTTTCCAAAAAAAAGTAGTAATCAGCCTAAGGCGGATAGACATAAAAATAAACTTCAGCCTGCATGGTAAATGCTTGGCAAACTTTATGAGCAACTGAAAATAGGGACTTAAAATGGAAATTATAGCACCATGCAGTGAACAGTCACCATGAATGTATGCAACACACAACTCTCCTACAGACATTAGCCAGCTCGTTCTCTTTATTATCCATGTGCAAATAGATGTCAGAATAATGGAACAGGTGCTTAAATGGCAGAGGGGGTTAAGCTAGTTGCTATGGCAGAATTATCATTTACCAGTAACCAGTTGTAAAAACTGGCAAAAAAAAGGAGGAAATAAATTTTGTCTCTGAGAAAATCCATTAGTGTAGGGATGAATGTGTGTCATTCACTGCAGGCTGTGGGAACACAAAAGTCTTGCTTCATAAAAATCTCATTATGTAACACCAGGGAACTTGCATGATTTGGCACCTTTCAGGAACATGGCAGCTCCTTTTTTTCCTGTTCCTTTGTGTCCCAGAAAGGGGATTTCAACAGTAGTTGAACTCTTAACATATGCATCATGCTATATATAGAGAGAGAGAGTGTAAGTGTTGAACACAGACTTCCTCCAGGTACATCTTCTAGCCTTTCCACAAGTTCAAGTCTTCGTCCTCACTTCAAGACTCTTCGAACTCTGTTGGCTCAACTGTATTTGGTTTCTTTTGCCTCATCCCATTTCTTCAATTCCTTCCCAACTATACTTGCTCCAACCACATCATCATCATCATTATCATCAGTCTTCACAAGCCGGCCCATTTTTAATTTTTATGATCTTTTAAAAATTGTTGGGCCCAAATTTCAGACGTGCAGAGTGCTGCCATTCCTATAGAGAATCTTAAAAATCAGGCTTGTTATAGCATGGAGCTAAGGCATGTATTTGTTTGCAGTCTATTTATTTCTTTTGAACCACTTCACCAAGGTGTTGGATAACTTATGGCACAGGCTCTAGATACACATTATTCATCTTACAAAATGCCATCCTCAGTGGAGCTATAATTAAATCCAATGCCAGCCTAATTATACAATCTGCTTATCCCTGTTAACAGAGTTATTGTAATAAAAGAAATGGGCAGACCAATTTACTAAAAGCTTCATTTACCACCAGGAGCTGGGAAAAGAACACAGGAATTTTACTGGGATAACAATAATGCATTTCTGACAAACAGTAGTAGTTGCCAACATTTGGTCCCCTCAGAGGAGAAGGGATTTTATTTTTAGTGAGTGACATTTTATGATCAGAGCTGCCATTTTTTGCTCTTAACGATTAATTTCTACTTCTTTTAAAAGAAATCATCTATCCATTCTTAATCTCCTCCTCACCAGAAGCTCAGTTCCACTTGGGAACTTTTCTGTCTTATTAATATCACCTTCATGTCCTTTTCAATAGTATTTCCTGTGCAAATATTCTTCCCCTTGGTGTTTTAGAGCCATTTCTATAGCAGCAGAGTACCAGCTAAGGTTGGGGAGGAGGGAGATTTTTCCTGTTTCAAATTTCAAAGCTTGCAGAAGGTAAGATTCAGAATGACAGCCAGCATGGCTTTGTCACTTTGTTTCTTGCCTTACCAACCTCATCTCCTTCTGTGACCAGGGAACTCGCCACCTGGACATGAGAGAGCAGGTTGACATTGTCTACCTTGACTTCCAAAGGGCCTTTGATCTAGTATCCCATGACATCCTCACGAGAAAATTGGAGTATTGTGAGCTTAACTCCAAGACAGTCAGGTGGGTGTGAAACTGGCTGCAGGATAGGACCAAGAGAGTCTTAGTGAATGGATCTGTGTCATCCTGATGAGAAGTGGGCAGCGGCGTCCCACAGGGGTCGGTGCTTGGTCCAGTGCTTTTCAACATCTTTGTTAATGATTTGGATGTGGGGGTGAAGAGCTCACTGGCCAAGTTCATGGATGACACCAAGTTATAGGGGAGCCTGGTCATGCTTGAAGGTAGGCTACAGTTACAGGTGGACCTAGACAGGCTGGCAAGTTGGGCAGATCGGAACCTGATGACGTTCAACAGTGAGAAATGTAAAGTACTCCACCTTGGGATGAGCAACCCCCAACACACCTACAGACTTGGCAATGCCAAACTGACTAGCACCATGAATGAAAGGGACCTGGGGGTAATAATAGACTACAGTATGAATATGAGCTGGCAGTGCGATGCTGCAGCCAGTAGGGCAAATAATACCATGGCATACATCAATCGATGCATCTCCAGCAAAACCAAGGAGGTGATTCTTCCACTTTACTCAGCACTGGTGAGCCTGCAGCTGGAGGACTGCATCCAGTTCTGGGCACCACACTTTAACAAGGATGTGGACAAGCTTGAGACGGTCCAAAGAAGAGCCACCCATATGGTCAGAGTCTTAAAAGGCAAGCCATTTGAGGAAAGGCTGAGGGATCTGGGACTCTTCAGCCTGAGGACAAGAAAGCTGAGAGGGGACCAGGTAGCGGCTTACCACTACACTAGGGGAGTACATCAAGGGCTCGGTGAGCAACTGTTCACCAGAGCACCCGAGAGGAAAACCAGGAGTAATGACCACAAACTCCTGGAAGACGGATTCAAGCTCAATATTAGGAAAAACTTCTTCACAGTCAGGGTGTCCAGACTGTGGAATAAGGTCCCTCCAGAGGTGGTGCAGTCACCTGGACAGTCATCTTGCTGGGGTTACCTGACCCCCAGTTACCTTTCCTGCTTGGTGCAGGGGGATGGACCCGATGGTCTTCTGAGGTCCCTTCCAGCCCCTTACAATCTATGAATTTGGATGGAATTTAGTGAAGAGAGACTAAGACCCAGTGGTACAGTGAAGGGAGCTTTATCTAGGCAACAAGACCCTACAGACTCTTCCTGCCTGCTTTCCAAGGAGATTCAAGACTGCTGTTCAAGTTGGCTTAACTAGCCATTTTAATTCAAACTGTTCAGGATATTTTATGACACTACAGTGGCACAAAGCAACTGGAGGGTACCTGAGAATCTGTCCCATACACCAGCTCAATTTACTTGAACCAGAATGACTCAGTTTGTCTTCTGTCCTACCTGTGAATCATCGAAAGTATGTACCTAAATTTTAGATTTTTCACTCAAATACTCTTGCACTTAGGTCCTGCTTGGCAGACTTTGAAAAGAAGCAGGAAAAGGAAAACAAAATGAATGGAAAATGAATCTGACAAAAGTAAAGAAGAGGCTGTGAGGAAAGTGAGCAGAGAGAAATTCAGCTGAAAATAAAATCAGTCCTCTCCAATGCATTTGGGGCCTTTGCTTTTGTCAGCCAATCTTGAGGGAAGGCAAATGTTTAAAGAAGATGAGCATACTGACATATGTGAGGCTGGAAAGGTCTGACACCCTAACCATCCTGGCCAGGAGGCCCCCAGGCTGCATACCGCCATCATAAAAAGAAACCCAGCAAAAAGAATGGTAAATTGTGCCACTAGGTAAGATTGTTTCCTGCAAAAGAATAATTTATACCTTAAGAGAACCACAAAATGGAAACAAATAGAGAACATACAATATTGGACCCAAAACTAATGGCACAAAAAGAACCTGATGTAAAATGTTGATTTTCCTGGAACTCGCCTCGCCTTCCTGCCTTCTCTTCTTTCTCTATCAGTATTCCTCTTTAATATGCATTCTCATTTTCTTTTCCTGTGAAAATTAGCACAGACAAGTTGGGGAATGGGAGCCAACATCTGGCTTCCAGTACTGCTCTGTGTTAACTCCAAAGTCACAGAGCAACTGGTAAATTGGTTTAATTATCTGGGTGTTCCCCTTAAGTGCAAGGACTAGCAGCAGCTCTACATCATTGCCCAGTTTTCTTGCATACAGGGGTACACCAAGGAAAAAGCAAGCATGGATAATATGCTTTGGTGTTTTTGGCTATTCCTATCTTCCAAAACAACCCTAAGGGGCCATAAGCCAGTATGTGTTTTTTACCAGTCTTTGGACAGAACATACACTAGGGCAGGGGTCAGCAACATTTTTGAGCAGTGTCAAAAACACCTGCAACCTCAACTTGTAGGATGTTGGTGCGCCAGGGGCAGGTGGTAGGGGAACTAAGTGGCCCGATCCTTTTTGTGGCAGTGCAGACTGGGCCACTTCCCTGCCATCCACCCCAAGCAAAATGCCTTCTCATGTGATGCTCTGGCACGTGTACCAGGGGTTGCCTACCTCTGTACTAGGAACTGAATCAGTCTACAATGAGGCCCAAGATTCAGGTACTAAAATTTACAATATGGTCACCTCAGCTCATGTGAATCAATATAGATGACTCTACCAACTCAGAAATATTTCTAACAAGAGTATAAACAGTTAATTATAAATGACACCAGGTGGAGAATCAGACCCAATTATTGTAAAATTAACTACAATTTTGAAAAGTGTGTCCAGAGAATTTACAAAAGGTAATCAAAACTGTCACATAATAAGTGAACCTAATTATTCCTTATTGTACACTAATGAAACAGCCATCACAATAAACCTCAATGAAATGTGTACCATGGAAACTTCACTGAGAACTTTTACTTCATTCATACAGCATATTGCTGATGTTTTTCTATCTCCTGGGAAGTTTTAAAATGGCTCCAGGTGCCAAAAAGTTGTCCTCTGTCCACTTCTACAATATCATTAAAATTTAGCAACTAACTGTAAATGATACAACCCATTGCTCCTTTTATTACCTAAATAAGCAGGGGAGAAAAGACACTCTTCAAGAGCAAGCGGTGGTGCAGGGAGCCCAGGGCCTGAATTAGAAATATCTGATTTCCTTCCCCTAATTTTATTTTAAATAAGGAATAGAATTGTTTTGAGCTCCTCTTTGATCAGACCTCCACCAGCACTTTCACCAGCCACCACTATAGTCCTGAGATGAAATCCTAGCTTTGTCATGAGTTTTGTTGGGTGGTGCTTTGGTGGATCTTTTTAACCCAGTTCCCACCGGTCCGTGTCACAAATGCTCAACACTGCATTTGATCAAGAGATAGGTGGAAACAGGAGGAGCTGCGTTTGCATGCGTTCCATTGTGTGTTCCTTGCCACGGGACTTTATACTTGTACCATGGCTGCTTGCTCCTCACATCATCAGTTTGCACATTGCCTGTTTTGCTGTTTGAGAATGAGAGTGAGGTGCATTATAAATAAGACCAGTTGCCAGCCACGGTGAATGCTTGTTTTCCCATGATCTTAACTTTTCCTGTAACCTCACACGAAAACTATAGGCTGACTCATCTTCACAAAGATTTTGCACTGTGGTGGTGACCGTGTAGTAGCTAACACAAAATAAGGCCTAATAAATAGACGCATCTATCTCTCTATCTCTTTCTACAGCTGTCTCTGTAACTTTCTGTATTTATCCATCTCCCTTTCTATCCATCCATCTCTCTGTGCTTCTAGCCAGCCTTTTGTCCATCCAGCCTTATGGCCTTCCATCTGTCCTTCCTTCTGTCCTCCTGCCCATCCATCCTTCTGTCCTTCTATCTTTCCTTCCATACATCCCTCTGGCCTTCCTGCCTGCTTGCCTTCTATCTTTTTCTCCCTCCATCCTTCAGTGTAATTCTTAATGAAGGCTCATTCCATGCAAGGCAGTGTCACTCCACCTGCTCAGGGACCAAAAAGCCACATAGACACTGAACACAAGCAGAAGTGCTTGAGAGCCAGGGCAATCTGCCTCCCACATGGGCCTCTGCAGACACAGCGCAGCAAGACTTTGCCGGCCACCTCACCCACATGTGCACATCCTTCTGCTTCAAGTCTCTCCTGCACCCTGATGCGGGTGCTGGCCCCAGCAGTCTGGCCACTTCCACACCTTAAACCAGCTCTACATAGGGAGAGGGACCCTGACCCATGGGGTGCAGAGCTGCTTGGCCTCCCGCCTTCCCTGTTCTCCTTCCCCTTCAGGCTGCTTTGAGCCTCTGCCCACACAGGACCCACAAGGGGCTCTCTCATGCACTGTGCTCCCTTCAGCTTGTGGTCAGCCCTTTGTGTCCCACCCCGCCCTTCAATATTCATGGGACCCAGGATCACCCACCCACCTCCACCCAGCAGCTTCTGTACGGGGAGATGGGAGTAATCGGGCTCAAAATTCACCTGCAGAGCTGTATAACTTCAAGTCTGACCCTGTGTTACCCTGTGCACTATGGATAACCCATGGACATCCACTCACTGCAGGTGTCATGCTGCATCTCCATTCCTTTGGTCCATCCCTGGGCATTAATCTTTTCTCTTTAATCATTACGAGAGTGAAAAATTTAGGGCAGGGCACTAGGAAAGGAATGAATTCATCACAGTCCATTAGACGGAGCGAGGGAGAGAGCTCACATTTTTCCTTCAGAGAACTTTGAACATA
>NW_017729029.1:1294741-1305080 GCF_001723915.1 Gavialis gangeticus
CATTTTTCCTTCAGAGAACTTTGAACATAGGCTGTTATGCAAAGCACTGTTTTAAAGATCTTACCCTTGTAGCAGAGCCAATGCACCCAAAGAGCAACACTATGCACTGTACGGATTAGGACTCAGCAGCAGCAAGAATGGAAACAGAGGGTAGGTTTGTTTCATGCATAAAAAAGACAAGGGTGCAGATGCAGGGATGAAGTAAACTGTTGCTTTATGGAAGCCTGTGCAATTATGATTCATTTAGTTTATAAGGTATACCTCTGCCCTGCTTTCTGCTTAACTCCAGACTCACACCATTCACTACCTGTCTCTGCTTATTAAAAAGTTTTACTTAGGCTTCAGGCAAAACAGTAGATCCCGTGGTTCTCCAGCTTCCTGTATATACTACTTGATATTCCTTTCTCCATCCCCTGGCAGGATATCCTAATTAGGGGCCTGCTTTAAGCATACCTGAAAGATACAGCTGACTATACAACAAGCACTTTACTTCAGCTTGGCATTCACTTATCAAGTGTGAACCTTTGCAGTTCTGTCTTGAGGAAATGATGCCCTCTAGAGTCCAGTTTCTCAAAAATAAGGAAATAGTGAAACGGAAAAAAACAAGTAGTAAATGTGATTGTGAGTGACCTTATCGCAAAAACATGTGTGAGGTGTAACCATCCTCTCAACACAAGATAAATGACAGGCCTCTGTGCTGTAGTTATTCACAAGTTGGGCATTCCCTGTTGTTAAGAGACCCAGTCCCTTGTAATAAAATGCAGTGGGTTCCCAGGTACCTTAGCTGAACCATTGGGGGTCTCTTCAGGGTCTTCCCACCCTCACATGTGGCTCTCCTTTGTGACTCAGTATTCAGTGCCTATATGATAACACTCAGACTGTGTTATGCATAGGGTGAACAAGACAGAAAGGGTCACTCATATTAACAGTACACAGAGAAGATTATTTAGACAGCTTACCTACAAGTGCAGCATATCCAAGACGAGAAGACTGTGTTTGCCTGAAGGTGAATTTAATAGTGCAGTTTTGAAGAAGTGGAGGGGGCAATTGTGGTGAACAGCTGGAACTCCTGAGGTCTATTCCTGACTCCATGTACTAGACCTTTCTCTGCCTCAGTATCTTGCTCTCTAAAACAAAGGCACTGTTACTCCCCTTCCTCACAAGCGGTTTGTGATGCTCAGTGGAAATTTTATAAAGTCCTGTGAGACTCTTGGCAGTAGAGCATATCATCTTAACTGCTGCCTACCTTGCACTTCAAGGGCAAATGGACAACCATGCTCACATCTTGCAACACTGAAGCCAAATCTTGATACACAACTTTGTATCGTGTCGTTCCATGATCTACAGAACATCTGATGAAAACAACAGGGTAAGTGTATGGCATGAAATTTGCCCTAGCTAAAAAAAATGGATGCAGGTTGGTATCTGTAATTCAAACCCAAATGTCAGGAGTCCATCAATGCTGGAGTTCAGTTTATGACTGCCTCTACCATCTAGTTGGGCGTTGTTTCAGAGCCCTATTTTCAATTGTTTTTGTCTTATTTAATTGTTATTACTGCCAGGGTTTATCCATATGTGAGCTGGAAAAAAACGTCTTTGGAAAATCTGCACCCCATCCTAGGAGACCCCAAGCCTAGAGCGGTCCCTGGACTCTATTCAGACTTCAGAGGTTTGAAGCTCAGCAGGTTCATTGGAAAGGGACCCAGCTTTGCTCTTCTGAGTATCTCACCAGAGGAAGCTCAGCCAGATAAGTGAAACGGAGACTGCACATCTAAGAGACCTCTAAGACGCTGACAGAAGCTGGAGGCCGGGGATGGCTGAAGTTCATGTGTTCTGCACATGTAAAACCATTTCTTCCACCCACTTCCTGGCCCCAGTTTTGAGGATGACAGGGGATTTATTTCAAGATCTTCCTGCAGCTAAAGCTCTAAAAAAAAACAAAAACCAACCAACCAAACAAACAAAACTAACAGTTTACTTGGCAGTGGCAAGCATTTCTGAGCTGTCACAGCAATGAAGTATGGGGCATGTATTTGCATTCCAGCTCTGAAAGCAATCCCAGAAGGAACACCCCGTGCATGTGCATACTGGTCTGAGTAGCATTCACCGGCATCTCTCTGGAACTGGAGGATTGCCAGGCAGTTGGCCCATATGTTATGAATACCTTTTGCAGTGCCTTGGCTTCCCAGCTAGAGATGTTCTCTCTTAAGGCAGTTGAGGCAAGTACTGCATGCAGCCTAGCATCTTGATGCAATGCCAATATCTCTGCGAGCTGTGGCCGATAACACAGCAAGAAGGGGAGAATAGGAGTCGTCCTTATTCTGATCTTCTGGCATTTGGTTTCCAGGTCCCTGCCCTGCTAAGATGAGCATTCCTTCCATCTGCTGTTCACCGATTAGCAGCTTTTATCACAATACTGAAAATAACAAACCCAGAGCTATCTTGAACTGGAACCTTGTGCCTGACCCTTTATAGGGCTTCAGCCAATGACTCAGAAAAACCATATAGTCCACAGAGAGGCAGGGAATGAAGATAAGGATCCTTTTTCATCAGGAGGACTCAACTGCCTTGTTTTTTAGCAACCCCTCTTGCTTTGGAGGTATTCCAGACATCTGGGTTGCCTCCTCTCTGAAATCCTGATTATACCTAATGAGTTCTCTGGAAGAACAGCCACTTAGCTAAGGAACCATATCACGCTAGATAAGGAGCCATAACAAAATGTTATAGGCCAATTAGCTGTATTAACAGTAGAGAGGAAAATGGTGCTGCCTTGATCAAGGTGTAAAGCAACCAGAGCAGGGCTCACTCATCACACAACTCTGCTGATATGCCTTCCTTCTTTCTGGCACCTTTGCATGCAATTCTTGGACCCCCAAACAACCCTGTTAATGGGAATGAACTGCTTGTGTGATGCCAATAGAGCTCAAAGAATGAACATTTAGCAGACATCCTATGAATCCTGTTAGCAGTCTGGAGCGAAGGCTCTCTCTAAATCTTGCTCTTCCAGACCACATCTACACACAGGCTTAACTGCAGAATGGGCTAATTAGCTGCAGAGTAAAGCATCACCATTTAAAAGTGTGACAGTATTAGGCCTCAGGAAACTAATTAACACTGCAGTAAGATAGTATAGTCCCTGACAGTACTATTTTAAGCCAGGGTAATTTATTGCAATTAAAAGCACACGTGGAGGCCGCCTGCAGGCATACATTGTGCCCAGCCAGCTGGGGGCAAGACTTGCCTGCCACCAACCCACATGGCTTTGCACTTTCAGCACCCTTGTGCCTCAGCCAGTCCCTCCACCACCTGACACAACCACCCAGAGCTGACCCCCAGGCTCCCTGCTCCGCCCTGGCTTAAACTGCTGCTGTCCCAGACACATGCAAATGCTGAGCCCAGGAGTAGTTTACTCCAGCTAAAACTGCTCCAGAATGTATTGCTTCACATTAATTGCATGTGTAGATGCACGCCCAGTGACGCAATTTGAGATTTCTTGTCCAAAACTAAGCCAGGCCATATGGATCCAAGCAAGAGCTGCCTAGTTTTTGGGGAACATTCCCTTTGTTTCTGGTTCAGGACTTTGAAATAACCAAGACAGAGGCTGCCCTTGAAGGCTCCGTGTCAGATTTTCCCCAGGGCTCTGTACATGGAAACGCATTGGGATTGTTTACTCTTTGCTGACCATCGGCTAGGCTGGAAGCATTGGTTCAGCTGCTAGTTCATTTCAATGTGGAGTGTGTTATTTCAAGCATCTCTGTAAACAGAGACACAACATCGCCCACTCAGCAATGGGAAAGCAGCCTTTTTAGTAACCATGCAAGCTGAATTACACCTCCCCCCTCCCCACCTCGCTCCCTCCAGGACAAAGTCCTTTAATTCAAGTGTGTCAGCTACACGTTTCCCCTAAATAATTTTTTTTACTGGCTCTTTCCACTAAAGGGATTCTCTTCTTTACTGTACTGTTCTATCCGGGTGTAGCTAGAGCATTACAATACTGCTAGCTTGGGCAGGTTCTTTATGGCAGTATTTCATACAAGAAAAGAAATACATTAAACCGGCATACATGTATAAATCTAAACCATGCTACAGCTTGTACTAGTATAACTTAAGAATTGTACCAATAGAACTCAGAAATGATATTTCCAATACTTTCAATTATTGTTGCCTACCAATCCAAAGTACGTGCTTGGTAGCATTCAGAGGTGAACTTAGACCCAGTCTAAGACTGTAACTGTCAGGATTTTCAGGTGGCAGTGATGGCTAGAAGCACCTTCCACCAATTCCACCAGGTAAGAAGACTGCAACCTTTACTTTAAGGTTTGGATCTAGCCACCATCTTCCATGTTTTCATAGCCTTGAGACTAGACTGCTGCTATGCACTCTATGGGGGCTGCCCTTTAGGACCGTCTGGAAACTGCAGCTAATGCAGAACGTGATGGGCCACCTTGAGAGTTGTGGGTCACCAGGAGCACATTACTCCAGTGCTCTCAAGTCTGCACTGCCTTCCAGTAGTTTTCCGGGCATAATTCAAGGTGCTATCTTTGACCGATAAAGACCGAAGTGGCTTGGGCCCTACATGCCTTCTCCCTTCCATTCCATTCCAATCCCTCAGGCCTCAGATCAGTCACGAGCAACCTCCTGCAAATTCCATCTGTGCACCAAGCTGCTTGGCAAAAATACAAGGAGGTCATCCTTAGTAGTTTCCTCCGCTTTGGAACTTCCTCCCCCTGGAAGCTCACCAGAGCCCAATCTTCAGAAGTGGTAGAAGACCATTATTTCCAGTTTTATTTTAATAATTGACCAGTTTCCATAATTCCTATTTGTCTTGATTTCATCATAAGATGCTCCGAGCCTTTTGGGGGAGGGAAGCATATAAATCAAATAAAAAGTAAATGGAACAGTGACTCTGCTCTGTGTGCACAGAGGCAGTTCGCTGTGTTGGTCTGAAGTCAGGCAGAAGGCAGGGTAGAGATGAACCTTATAGACTAACTAAATCAGACATACATAAGCTTTGGTGAGCCCAAGTGCACTTTATCAGATGCTGTGTTGAAGCTTCTGAGGGAGCAAGCTCAGGTTCATGAAAGCTTACACATCTATGATTTGGTTAGTCTGTAAGGCGCATCTCCACCCTGCCTTCTGTCTGCCCTGTGTGTACCTATGTGCTATTTCTTTAAATACTAGATCACACCAGAATCTTTAAATATATATATGGAAAACCTTGCATCACTATGTACTCTTCTGATTTAGCTAGTCAAATAGACTGGGATGCATAAATATGAAAAAAAAAAGGCTCACTGAAAACCATCAATCATTTTAAATTTATTTAAGCATGAATACAAAACCATTCAAGAACTCTGGATACAGGGTGAAATGCAGGGAACTCCAAAACATTCTTTAGTAAATTAAAACATCAGAGGTTTTTAAACAGGTCCCACTCAAAAAAATAGAATTAAAGCACTAAATAACAATGCCATTGACACAGGAGTTATAAAAAAATATAAAATACTTATTTACAACTTTTAGAAAAAATAACATTAACCATAAAAAATACAAACCTGTGTATTTTTATGGGAAATCCCTGACCACAGAAATCATTTTTTTAAAAGTGAGTAGAATCCAAGTTGGTGTTGTCTAAAGACACTCCAAATATTACCTCCTACCATCCTCAGATCCTCCTTAGATGCACCAAAATTGCCTTTCACCATTAAAATCTACGTTTCCCCCAGCATCTCTCTGCCCATGTAAGAGCACACTGAAGTTCCAGTTCAGTTAGGCATCTCTGCACAAGACTGCACTTAAGTACATGTTTAAATCCCATTGAAGTCAATTGGACTTTAGTGTATGCTTAAAATTGTGTGTACTTAAGAGCCATCCTAAAGACACATGGATTCCAGCATGTGCTACATATTTTCTCAAATTAGGAATTCAGATATAACTGGAGTTAAACGAAAAAGAAAGGAAGTGGAAAAAAGAGCCCCACTTGTTAAAGAAAAGTTGAGCCATGAAATACTTCCATGATTCTTTGTCGGCTGTTCCCAGATGAACTTCTACGGATGCTGAAAAATGAATATTTTTTTCCTTTATCTCTTTATAAACTAGCCTCCCTCAGTGTATCAGTGTCCAAATCTGAAAAGCAGGGTTTCTATGGGGATTCCCCCCCCACATTACACTGATTGTACTGAGAATTTTCTTTCTTAAAGACAATTTTCGTTCTTTAAAAAAAAAAAAATGAAACAATATAAATAGAAGTCAATCACTGGTTCTCAGCCAAGTTGTCAAAAGTAACTTCTTTGATTATGGATGCCACAACTTTTGTTTGCCTAAACTGTGACGACAAGAGCCAGATTTTAGTACCCACAACTCTATAAATATCAGCAAGCGTTATTAAAAATAAAAAAATAAAAACCCCAAACAGGTTAAAGGTATCTCAGATTGGACACCCAGGAAAGAAGCTGCCAATTTCAAAACTTTTGGCCTTTGTTAATAACTTTGGGCCCAGTGCTACTTCTATAGAGATTAATGGAGCCATTGACTTCCACGGAAACAGGAACAGGCCCTTGAATCAAGTTACATTTTTCTTAACAATGGCAGGCAGAGTTGTGCAAACCCCATATTAACAATATAATAAGCATCTTAAGCATCTTAAAAATCACAGCTCTAGCTCACTGCTGGGGAGAGGGAAAGGATAAATCTCTGCAGAAAGAGAGGGATGTGGTTTTCTAAGAGAAATCTTAAAAGGAAGAAGACTCTTCTTTCTTCAATACGTGTGTGTTGATGCCTTGCGTTTCCCCCCGCACACACACAGTGTCAAGGTTGCCAGTGAGATCAGCAAGAACAAATAACCCATTAGCAAAAAGCAAGAATCTGCAACACACCAATAAAGAAAGTCATTTTGAACCCAGTTTTATCATTTTTAACAGAGTCACACCAGCTGATTGCATAGTCATCATTACATATTTAGGCTGTCAGGTGGACCTTGAATGAATGAAAGAAATGGGGAAATCCTCCACTTGCATTGGGCCCAATTCCGGGGGAGGTGCTGCTGTATGTATGTATGTATGCAGCAAGTATGTTGCACTGCTCCCAATGGTAGTTCATGGCTGTTGAGAGTCCTTGGTACCCCAGGCACTTGTACACATGATGAAAATTGCCCTTTTTTATGAATTAACTGTGTTACACTTTTCACGTATGGGTTTTTCTGGCGATTTAAATGTCTGTTTCATGATTCAAAGTAAAACACATCCCAATGTATTTTACATTGAATTGCCACAAATTAAACTGATGCATCCTTGGATCTGTCACGTGAAAACAGAAATTCACTCAATGACGTGAAATGAGCCCCTTTGGCCACCAGAGGTTGCTTCAATTTGCAGACAGGAGAGAAAAAAGATAACTTCAATTTGCTGGAATTTCTGTGTAATATTTATTTTCAGACACCAGTGTAGCAGCTCAGCCTGACATGAATTAATCTTCTGCTCACCTACCTGCACAGATACCTATGCCTCTCCCTGCCCCCAAACCTACAATCATATCTATATGAACAGAGCCTTTTCCTTACATGAACTCTGTTAATGTTGCTCTATCAATGCAGCAGGCTTCCTGCATATTAATACAACTGCAAATTCAGGACTTATCTACTGGTTTAGTTCCTACTGGCCAGCCCAGGAAGTGGGAGAAATGGAGCAGCTGTAGTTAAATGAATGAATTCTGTATATAAACAACTGCTTCAGAAAACAAGAAAAATAAATTCTGCTTGAAAATAATAAGACCTATGTTTCTCAATGTTTCTTTGCAGTACCTAGCTAGACTGGGTATTTCCTGGATAGATATTAAGGCTTTTCTTTGATGAACCTCCTTAAGTTTTTTATTAAATCAGAACTAAAGGTCTCCAGCTGGGTAAACTAAAAGGCTCCAGCTGGATAACAACTGTGAAAGAAAATGGTCTCTGAGGGAATATACCCTTATGCTAACCCACTATAATTTTACCCTTATGATAGCAGCCTGCATTTCTAGTTATAGCCAAAATCAGAATGCCCACACAGCCTTTAAGTTTCACAAGCAAATTGATACAAACTGTTCTTTGGGGGGATAGGAGGAAATATCACAGATAGACCTCCTCTCTCCTGCCAGTGGCGGTGGAGACAAAGGGAAGGATGGATAAAGTTTCAACATGACGGGTTAAATAAAACACGTACAGGGGAAAAACCAAGTCCCATCCCCAACCTATAATTTGCCTTGATCAAAACCTGGCTTTGCCCTATCCGCCGTGCCGCCCAGGGGGCAAAGAAGCTGGCCAAAGGAGCCTGTTGAAGGCAGAATATGGGCAATTTAGCAGCAAGTTAACAGCAGCTGGCAGAAGGACCAGCAGGGGGGTGGGAAAAACTGGTAGAATCAGTAATTCTGATAAAAAAAAATGCATGGGGGGGAATGCCTGCACACTGAAAAATAAATTAATTAAATATGATGCATCTCACTTTGGACCTGGGGGGTCTTTTGGACCTAACCTGTTTGGACCTGGGGAGTCCTGTGAGCAGGAGGACAAATGAAAGAAGCCCAGAGGCACCCAAGCAGTTCTTAATTCTTTGATGGAACCAGGGCCAAGTTATGGGGTGACGGCACTGCTGTCAGTAAGCTCACCCTTTGGGGAGCCATGGGCAGCAAGGCACAGGGGGGCACCCATGCCAGGTCCATGCTGGGCAGGGGGGCAGATGACCATGTAGGTGACTGCAGCTTGGCATGGAGCTCCCTGCGGGCAGCTATGGCTGGAGGGAATGAGGGGATTACTGGCTTGCCTGAGCCCCTGCTGTAATTGAGTACCAAAGAGATCAGTGGGGTGGATTGTTTTATGGCTCCCCTCTGCTATAATTTACTATGAATTGTGCACTGAGCTTAATTTGATTTAAAGGCTGTCACCTCTAAATATTGACGCATCGATTTTTAAATGATGTTAATCTTAATAAACCTATTTAATTTAATGACGATTAAACCCCATCACGTGTACAAACGCCCTGGGAGGACATACTCAGAAGTCTGCAAATACTCATTGATCCTAATGACTCAGAGCTGGTAACAGAGGTATAATTCACACAACAGGTAAAACTACTGAAAACCCTGTGTCAGTATTTATTCAGAACCAAAAAGTCCTTAATCTGAATTGGCTTAATTCACTTTGGAAGTAAAGTAAGCTAAACTGAATGAAGACCCCTTTAATTCTGAATAAAATCAACACATATGGATTTGTGGCAGTTTATTTAATCCACTTTTACTAGTGAATTCAGATTAACTTTTCTGATTGTGTCCCCATGTAGACAGGCCCTGAAATCAGGATCTTCACCCTAGATTTGCCTTTTGTCTAAGGTGTTTTACAGTTGAGGGTTTTTGTTTTTTTTTTAAATTAATCCTGCATAACTAAAGCACAGCATAATACGGGTTAATTTGCTGACACTGCATCTCATAACAGACAAAATGTCTAATATTTTGGCTCTTACAAGACAGTCTCAAAAACAGCAATGAGTTGACTTTGCCAAACACAAATGGAAGGCAGGAAAAGCACTGCATCCAGCTGGAGCTGCCTCTGTCTTAGATGTGAACTGACTCTGTCCAGAAAATATTCAAATCTGAAAGCTTTACAACAGTAAAAGTGTCCATCAACAAACAAATAATCCATGCTAAATGTGCATGTGGGTTTAGAGCACGCAACACTGTCCACCCCTGTTAGCTGCAGGGGGACACCATGCCTTTATTTACTAGAAAACAATTCATCTATTTACATTAGGCCTGTGATCTCAGCCAGCTTCAGGCATCCCTGGCTATGAAAGTAGCCAAGAGAAATATATGTTCAAATTAATGTGACTGGCCATCTCACAAAAACGAAACTCTTTTGATCAAACTCTGAACCCTAACATTTTAAGAATGAGATAACAATACATATCATTCTATTATCACAGTCCTTGCATGCAAGTTAATTAGTATTCAAATGATTGTAGCTAGTCCATCCCTGAAATGGTCCATACCAGGGGCTCTAGGAATCATCAGGGTTTTAAAAACATTCTTGCAGTTTCAAGTTCTAAGCTGAACAACAGATCTGAGCAACAGGTATAACTGAGTATACAATGGGTGTATTATACATGAAGGTCTCTGCTGGGGTAACAGCAAGAACTGATGTTTTTATTCATGCTGCTGGGTCCTTACTGCTGTAATAAGAAAGTGACATCAGGAAACTGCATGTTAAGAATATTACTGTGTACTTCTTGGAATGTAAGACAAATGGTTTGAAAATTTAAGATGAAGAAAAGAGATGAAACAAAAGAGAGCAGGAAACCTGGAGGGTGTTTCAGGA
>NW_017729029.1:1305091-1312342 GCF_001723915.1 Gavialis gangeticus
AAACAAAAGAGAGCAGGAAACCTGGAGGGTGTTTCAGGAGGGAGGAAAATGGAGAGGAAAAAAAAAGAAAAGAAGGGTGCAATGAACATTACGTACCAAATCCTGATTCCATTGAAGTTAATGGCAGTTTAATGGGACTTTAATAGGATCAAGTTTCATACCAGTGGGATAATACTGTTTTCTGTTTCATCTCCCATCTGAGGATTTCAAAGAAATTGTAAACATTAAGCCTCACAATAGCTCTATGAGGTAGGCAAGGAGTATTGGCTGCACTTTAGAGCTGGGGAAACTGAGGCACAGAGAGATGATGGACTTCCCCAGGGTCCATCAGCATGGCAGTGGCACAGCTGTATGCATATCCCAGATCTCCTGACTTCCAGTGCTATGTGCCATTCACAAGACCTTTCTGCTCTGTATCTTGGCGTTTGTTGGCTTTTAGCCACTCTTGTTAACTGTCATGAACCAGAGCGCAGTCATTTGCTAGGAACACTGAAAACCATCCTGCCCTCTTCTCTCTATCCCTCCCCACCTGCTACCAACCATTCCCAGTACATCCAGCCAAAATCATGCTACATCCCTGCCACTCCACTGATCCTCAGGCAACGTGAACAAACTGGCCTGTATGCCATGCAACATGCAGGGCAGAAGCTGCCAAGAAAGGTGCCAAGTATGAACAGCTTAATTTCTTAGCTCTGGGAAGGGAAGGTTTCACCAGGTACAGTCCAACTCATGGTCTCAAGGGCTCATGGGAAGACGAGAACTGCCCAGTGCACACAATACTAACTGGAGCACTTCAGCAAAGCTGTGAACCCAGCAAAACTTCCTCCTCACCTCCTAATACTGCTCAGCACCACTGAATCTGCTCAGAATGTGCAGTGTCCCAGACCTCCTGGGATTAACAATGCTCCATTAGACTCTCACCATTTGGAGTATACAGCAAGGTGGAGATATGCAGCTAGGTGGCACAATCTGAACCTTGGCCCCAGACATCAGTTTAAAGACCCTGTTAAAAATAATAATCCCTGCACAACAAAGTACAGAATGACATGGCATATTGAGCCACACACAGGAAAAGGCCAACACCAGTACCTTGGTCAGAGTGGAGCTAGCCACATTCTTCTCGGTTACAGGTTTTAAACAACCCGTACCCCCTCCCAACACAGAACCCATCCTAGAGCCCAGGATAGAGATAATTAGAGGAGCTTCCTTTCTCTTCCACTAGGTGCCAGTCTTCAGCCATAAATAAAGAAAAGCAGTGGCCTCCTTAAGTCAGCCTGGGTCCAATTTTACCTGGTAGATGCTCACTAGATCCTACCTACAGCAAATTGTAGAGAAACCCTGGTTGGGGTTACAATAAAAGCCCCTGACTGAATGCACTGCACACTCCTTAGTGCAAGTCTGCTCCCAGCAATTCCTCTCCATAGAGCACAGTTGTTCAGTGAAAAAGACTTTGCTATGAAAGGAATCCAGCATGGCACAGCTGAGAGCCAGGGCAGGAAAACACACTGACAATATAATAGGGTTTGTCACACGCCAGTGATCATCGCAGGAAGGGACGGGGGTGTACTCTGCAGCCACAAGGCAAACTACTGCAGATGATCACCAGCACTGGATTCCTATCCCATATCCACCCTGGCCTCTCCCTAGGAGGTGAGAGGCGTGTCTCATTTTCTCCTGAAGTATTTGCCCCTGATGAAAATACCGTGTTTAGAGGCTTGTGTTAATGTTGCTTCTGTCAGTCAAAACAGCTCTCAAGTGGAAGGATTTTTCCAGGCTTATGAGCACTTTAGATCATTTCATACCTCGCACATCTCCCCTGATCCAATTTGTCAAATCATGTTAATCGTTTCACACAGAGTAAATCCAAAAAACGGCCAAAATTGTGAAAACGGCCTGGAAACCTGTAGCCACCAGCTATGGAATCTGCCTACAGGCACCAGCTCCAGGAACATCAGAAAGACAAACAGCGTTGAACTGTTGCAAGTTCTGACACATCTTCGCAGAGGGAAGTAAAGACAAGCCACTCTTGTTACGGCCATCCTCAGAAATCAGTGTGAGGCTGTTTCCAGCCTGAACAACAAAATGATTTTAAACAGCCGTTTTTATTACTAATGGCACAATTATTTTAATACTTATTGTAATGAGCCCACAACCATTGGGCTTCCAGCCACAAAGATCATCAGCTAAATCAAACACACATGTACTGAAAAGAGAACTCCCTGCCCCTGCTCTCTGTACAGAGGCCCTTGCAGATTCCTTCTACTTGTCAATAGTATTTAGCTGCCTATTACCTTTACCAGCTAAAAATCGCTGAATCCATTCATGATCTACCAAAATAAAAGCTAAGGCTCCCCATATTTCAAGATATAATCTGGGCACTTACAGCCAGGAAATGAAGAAGAAACCTACACCTTGTGCTACACCAGGTCCCATTTTGATCATGTATCCTTAAAACCTCAGATATTTAAGATGCATAGAAGACTTGAATGTGACAAAACCCTTGCTGTGAGATGCCACAAATATTGGCACGGAAGAGCCCATTAGCAAGTATTTGTGTGGCAAGCAGGCAGAGATGCTGGGTAGGAGATGAGGGAAAGCAATGACTACCTTGCTGTCTTACTTAGGAGCAAAATTCCACAAAACTTAAACACCCCAACTCTTGATCTGAAATATCCTTCTGAAGAAAATGGTACCATGTCCATAACCAGGAAGGGAAATTGAAATGTAGCACCATTTTGGCATGGCACGTGAGCCTCCCTGGAGAACTTACAGCTGAACAACCCTTCAAGAACTGTGCCCTGTATTAGTGCACAGAGGAAGAAGACACCAAAAAACCAGCCCCAGCTTCTGGGTGCTGAGCAGAAACCCAAGAAATCCAGTGTTTGCTAAATGGGGAAGGCCCATATCTGAAAAGTTATAGATTCATGAAATGACTGCTGGGCCTGTGAGAGACAGCTCCACACAGCAGAGTGGACCAAAACTCCCCTTAAGAAGAGAAGGCTATTTTAATACACTTCCATGTATCCCTTTGAATAAACCAATCACAACAACCAAGAGGATCCCGAAAGAGAGAGAGAGAGAGAACTTAGTCCGCAGGCAGGAAACAACCCCACGGAGAATAACAGAGGCAGGAAACAACTCCAAATTACTGGTTTACAAAGAAGACCCATAAAGACTGAACCACCTGGAAGGGTCATGGCTGCTGGGTGGTTCAGAAAATATTTTAAAAGGCCAATCCAGCTAACACTGAGTCTTCCCAAGGATCAGTCTTATCACACACCAGCACCAGGCCATGGAGGCAGAAGGCCCTAAAGCCATTCACAGTAGCCAGGAAGGCCAGTTTGTCTCTGGACACAGATATACACAAGTCTGAAGGCAGACTGTGGAAGAAGTTTGTGCATCATTACTGAAGAACCCAATGGTGGCCAGCATGAGGCACGGCTCCAGCAGTGGTCCAGGGTATATGAAAAGCTCATTGTGGGTGTCCAAAGTGCACGGGGCTGATACTCTCATTGGTTCCCCTTGCTTTCCTCATAAGCAAAGTGTTCCTGCTTACCCTGTGATTTTACCTCAAGATGCAAAGGCCTTCTTCACACAGTTGAAGACCAGATGGCACTGGAGACCAGATGGGCACATTGCTGCCAGGTCCCTCTGGCTGATAAAATACCTACAGCTCCTCTGCTCCCATCGTGCTACCTACCACCGGAAGCTCAGGGTCTAGCTCACAGCAAAGTGATCACACAGCAAGAGCAAGGCATCAAAACGGTGGAGTTGCTGTAGGGCCCGGGCCAGGACAGGAACGGTGACTGTGTCCCCTGAGGAGGTGAGGTGAGTGACCAGCTGCTCAAATCCAGACATCTTGCTCACCAGGTGGGCTGGGACCCCTAGCTCCATCCCCACATGGCTGAAATTCTTTACACCAGGTAAAGAAGGGTCCAACTGGAAGCCAAGCGACAGCACCAAGGAGTGAGGGAGCTGTGCTATCGGGAGACCTGGGGATGGCAGTACAAGAAAGTGGGGTGAGTCTCTTATCAGCTAGAGCAAAGGCACCCAGCAAATAGGGTGGCCAGGATCATATCACTTCCTAATGTCCATGCTTCTGATAAGACACTGTAACATATTTAGCCTTGCCCCACCTCGCAGACACCTCTGCCACCCAGAGCATTTGATTTTAGTACTCAGCATCATGGAGCCAAGCTCTCATCCCTGGAGAGGGAGGGGGCTTAACCCTCACTTTTAAAAGAAGGGAATGGTTTAATGAGTGTCATAGAAAGGCCTGCATTAAAATCTGTTCCCTGAATCCATAACCACAGGACAATGAAAGAGATGCACATTCCTACAGAAACTGGCAATGCCATGCTGGCCTGGGTGGGCCGCTGCAGGCTCTCTTTTTCCTAGGGCCTAGCTCCCTCCACTCTGACCCCTAGTGAGCAAAAGCATGACCAGAAAATACAACCCAGACATTTTCTCACCTTGTGTAGTGCTGGTGATCCCAGTCACAAGACTCCGGGTGTCATCCACCTGATAAGACACAGCCCCCAAGGTTGGGGAGATTCATCAGAGAATGAGCAACAACCACATGTGGGTCTTGTCAATGCCCCTAGGACCCATGGTGCACCTAGCAGGGGCATAACTGTTGTTCTGTATGGTATTAATCCTCCACAACCCCAGTAAGAGCACTATGTCCTTCCAGCAAACCACATTTTCAAGCATTGCTTGAATCTAAACTATTACATCATTTGCTGAGTGGGACTTTTTTGCATCTCAGAAAGCACACCTATTCATTACTAACTGGTAATGAGAACTGGATGGCTCAAGGGCCTGAGAATCAGGAATTTTTCATCTCCAGATCAACGTTCTACATGGGCAAATCTGCAAGGTTGATTCATTTACAAGTGATGCTAGAGTCAGGTGGAGTGCAAGGCTCATGCCTAACTAAAGATACGCTTGTATTTTCTATGAAGGGACTCTGCCCTTGTGCCAGGCTGGGTATCTTGAACCCTGCTGAGGTGAGCAGTGGCTCCATGTCCCATAGTTTTTTGATTATCCTGTGAAACGAGTTGGTAGGGCCTACATCAGTTCTCTGCAAAGGGGCATGTCCATTTCACTTAAACCCCCACAATTAACTAATGAGGATGCAATTAGATTTCTGGTAGATCACTGGATTTTTGAGCTGCTCACCTGACCAGTGGGAGCTGGGCTGAGCTCTTTCCCAAACTCAGATTACATATCACTGACAAGTCATCACATGGTGACTGGCCAGTGCTGAAGCTGAACCACCTGCAGGGGAAAGGTTCTGTGCTCCCAGCTCTGTTGTCCCTTCCCTCCCTGTGTCAGGCCCATAATGCTATTGTTTTTCATACAGAGGGGTGAGGTGGGGTGAACTTACTGGCTGCTCCCCACTTTCAGCTGTGGGGTTTCGGCAGGCTGGGGACAAGCCCCTGGCAGGCTCCATAACGAATCCACACTTTGCTTCAAGGGTTAACTCAGATTTAGCTCTTGGGACTGTTTGAGCCACCTCATTTGCTGCATCCTCCTGCCTTCCAGTGCCCATGCACTCAGCCTGCGTGGAGAATTTCTGCAGGTCTAGCTCGGTGCACTCCACTGGGGCATGGGGCCATTTGTGCTGCATCTCTGAGGCACATGATGAGAGAGGGGCCAGGGCTTCTGTGAACTCAACTGGGCCCTGCCTGACATCTGAGGAAGACAAGCCCCCTGCAGAGCCGTCGCTGCACCCTGAGTTCCTTATCAGGGGTTGGGTCTCCAAGACACTCCTCGCCAGCTGGGATTTGGGACTGGGGCTGCTGGCAATCACCTGGGACAACTCCAAATCATGGTGGGCAGCAGGGAACTGAAGGCCAACAGTTTCTCCATCAGAAATAAACTGAATCACTTCAGCTGGACCTGAAACCAAAAGAATCGCGAATTAAAAGTCTCTGGGTTCCCCCTTGCAAAGCTTCCTATCTACACTGCTTTAGGCAGCTGCCAGTCAACAACTCCATTAAACCCCATCTTCCATGTAGCCTCACACCGCAACCGCCTGTCTCTCGGCTCAGAGGCGTAGGCAGAACTCCCTTCGAATCCTAAGAGTGCCTTATATCCACAGGGTAGCAGTCAGCACTGCTGACCAGACCAAGTCACTACTACTGTAAAGACCAGGGCTCCCTTCTCCCTAACAGGAGAGAAAGACATTGAACCTAGAGGAAGTGAGACTAGTGCTAGTGCAGTGTCTGCTAAGAAGGAGACTGCAGTGAGAGGTCAGCACAGCCCTCAAAGCCTGGGGACGTTTCTGAACTCACCAGGACTTCTGCCATCCACAGCCCAAAAGAAAATTCTTAGCATAACCAAGCTCTGTCCATGTTGACCGTCCCAGTAACTAACCCCAAGGACATTGAACCCAGGAGTTAGAGATGAATGGGAGAATAGTTTGTGGTGACAAAGATATTGATGATCCTTAGCACTGGATGCTCCTTTCTGGCTGAGAAATTGACCCCTCCCTGAAACCCAAGAAAAAGCAGAACAGCAATAACAACAGTTACCTTCTGCTTGCCTGTAGCAAGGGCTCAGTTTCTTCATACCCAAGCAGCATGGACTAGTCATCTGTTCCTCACATGGAAACCTGCCTGGAGTGGCTGAGGCCTGGAACATCGCTCTGTGTCCGGAGAAATTCTGAGTCCTCAGAAAAACTTTAGAGTATAAAAAGAAACCAATACAAGTGAAGATCTGGCTTAATTTCCCACAATGCACTATGCCATTTGTCTTGGCAATTGAGTCAGTGAATGATAAAAGCCTGGCATGGAGGATGAAGCATTTCTCATGCACTCGTGCCAATGTACTTCCATGCTACCCAACCGACTTCCTACAGGCCTTTCTACAAGCACCTCCATGATTCTTTTGATCTAGAACCCTGCAAACCCTGCCACATGCCCTGAAAAAAGCCCAAGGTGAGAGTGTCAAAGTTAGCATCACATGGGCTAGGGTCAGAAGTTACACATAAACTGGTTTAAGTGATCAGAAACTGGTTTAAAACTGTAACAGAACAGAAGCTCAGTGTACATACACCAGTTTCAAAATGGCTGAAACTGGTTTAAGATAAACCTGACTGAATGTAGTATCAGACTTAATTGATTTGGTCAAACCGGTTTATGAAACTTCTGTCCCAACCCCCTTCCTAGTTCTAGTTAAAACAGTCTCCCAGCTTGTTTTCCAGCCCTGGGCTGGGCTGGGCTGGGCTGGGCTGGGCTGTCTGCT
>NW_017729029.1:1312534-1322643 GCF_001723915.1 Gavialis gangeticus
AAACTTATTGAAACTTACTGCTGGCTGTGACTGTGGACTACAAATCCCACAGGCCCCTGGAAGCAGGAAGAGGAATTGATGAGCAACCCTGGAGAGTCCTGCTGCTGTGAGTCTGGACTTCAAATCCCAGAGACCTTGGGAGCAACAGGAAGAGGAAGCAACCACACAGCTTATGCTGGCTACATGCCAGAGAGCTGTGGTCTAGCACCCCCTGGCTTCTGGCCTGAGCCACTGCTGGCATGTGGCTGCACTTCCTGAAGCAAAAATAAATGCATGTCCAGTTGTTTCTCAGTTTAATCTCTGCATCTTAGACTAACCTGCAAAGACTGAATCAGTTCAGCCTTGGGTATTTTGACTGTCTGTACTTAGCCTTGGTGTCATGGTTGAATTTGAACCCAAACATCTTCCTACCCCTTCCTGGTATTATTGTACTATGGAAAAAAGAGACTCTTCAATGTCTTTGAAAGAAGGCTTCAAAAGAGACACCCTACAGATGGAGAGCATTACAGAGCACTCCCTGTAAGCAGAGGACTATTTGTGTCACTTCATGATGTAGAGAAAATTAGAGGCATTATCCTACATGATAGAGAGAGGCTCAAAAAGGCATCAAGGAAGGAGAAACTGAGGAGTGCTGAGTTGCTGTAACTCACCTCGCTGGCCCTGGCACTTCCAGAAACGTCTGCAGTAGATGATGGAGAGTACCAGTAGCACCAACGCAATGATGACCAGGGCACTGCTAGTTAGTGCCAGGAGGGCTGTGTCCTGAGGAGGTGCTGTAGATTTGTCTGGAGTTGAGGCTTGGAGGAGGGAGTCTGCTTTGTGCAGGGGATGCACTTCAGATCCTGCTGCCTTCAGGTTTGTTCTGGAGCTGCCTGCAAATGTACCAGCCAAAGACATCAGAGTTTCAATCCCCACACAGTGCAGTAGACAAAGCAGCATGGATCCAGCCTGGAGCAAGTAGTATGTAGGCAAACACAAGTTTGTAAACACGTACACAGAGACAGCCCTTAGGACAAGAGGCCTCAATCTGACAGCTAAAATTACAGATGAGTAAAATTCTCAAAAACACCTAACTGGCTCTGAGAACTGATTCCCACTGAAAATCGCAGAAAATGGATGGCCTTGAAATCCCAAGTTACACAAAGCCTTTTAAAAATGTTTGGCAATAATAACCAACATCCAACGGCACTCCCTTTCTCAGGATCTCAAAGGATCTCTCAAACATTAATGCAGTGTTTGGAGTCAGTATTTCAGCACTGATTTTACATATAGAGTAACTGAGACACAGGGATTCTGATGAAATTGTCCAAGGTCATTGCAATGAAGTGGCAAAATCATTACCAGGACCCAGAAGACCTGAGAAACAGAATCTAACATTCTCTCCCAGTGGTGACTGAATACCGCCAAGCATAGGGGCTGGGTTTTTTTTTCTTTGAACACCATCAACAACAAAAGATTATGGTTTACAAAATGTCCAAGCTGCTATTTCTAGTCTCAAGGATGCCAACATTTGAATAGTCCTGTCACCATGGCACCTCTGCCTCCTCCACCTATATATACTGTCTGTGCTTCCTTGCTTGGGGCTTAATATGGTTCAAAACAGGGATTAGAGATTTAAATGAACAAGAGCAGCCTCTGCAAGTAGACTCATGGCAGGAATAAGGATTCTCAGCCTTCATGCTTCAGAGCAAAAGATGATCATCAACTGGAGACAGTATTTTTCTCTTCACGCACATAGGTATACTCCAAGGTTTTATGCCTCTTACGAAGCATGCAACAGTGACCACTGCCAGAGAGAGAATACCAAATCACATGTACCATTGGCCTACTCCAGTACATCTCTCCTCCCACCTCCCACCATTCCTGAAGGACTCACTACATGCCCTGTGGCATGATGTGTCAAACAACGAAACAAAAGGCAGCAGGTCAGAGCCCTGTGGGGTACATACATTGAGGCTCAGAGGAGGGGGTCTGCTTTGTGCAGGGGATGCACTCCATATCTTGTGGCCCACCAATCCGGACTTTACTGTAGAACCTGCCAAAGAAAAAGCAGTGAAAGCTTTAATAGGGCAAATGGGGCTAAGGCATCTATAGGCAAATAACACCCAGACTCTACTACTCAGCCAAGCTGGCTTGCTTACTGCCCAACGCAAGACTGCTGTAAAAACTCCCTAGCTTCTACAGAGTCTAAAGAAAGTTGACCTCATTTCCCATAGTAACTTGGCACTCAGAGAAGTCATAAAGTATGCAGCACTTTGCACAACTTGAATTAAAGCAGCATTCAGAGGCGCTCTCTTGTAGCAGCAGCCATCTTGCCAGGAAGCAATACTGTACATGTCCCTGCCTTGGAGAGCAACACCTGTCAGAGCGAGGCTAAGACAGGAGCTCTGGCAGTCGCTATTTAAATAGCATCTTCTTTAGTGAAACAAAGCATATTTTCTTCTAGTTGGGAAGCCATGCTGGAAAGTGGCTCTGAGGCCTTGACCCCGAGCTTTTGTCACTCTTTCCCCCACACTTTACAACACCGTCACTCAGGGATTGTCTACAGGAAAGGACTCCACAGCACTGTGCAATCTCATAGACTGGGTGCATTTAAACCTGCAAATGATAGGGGATGGGTTTACTCTAGAGTAAACAGCCCGCCACTCTAGACTAAATTACTTTAGAGTAAACCCACCCTGGGCAGGCATCTACACATATGGGGAAGTGGGAGCAGATTTGCTGCTCATGGCAGCAGTCTGCTCCCACCCCCATGGGCCCTGCACCAGCCCCCTGCAGCAGACAGCTGTCTCCTGGCAGGTGCTGGGACATTGCTCAGCCAAGGCTGGGAAATAAGAATCTTCCAGCCCTCGCTTTGCGATCACAGAGTGGAGGCTGGGCTCCCTGCTAACAGGACAGGGGGACATCATCCCCATCCAAGCTCCAGTGACAGTGTCTGCCGCAGCAGCAAGCAGCTCCCAGGGGCAGAGAGCAATCTCCTGTACCCTGCTGCCCAGGAGCACGTTTGCTCCTGGTTGGTCATCTACATTTGCTGTACTACACAGTAATTACTCCCAAGTAAATCTGCTACTTGTATTTACAGATAGCAAATTTACTCAGAATTACTGCACAGTAAGTGTCAGCATGTGTAGATGGTGACACTTACTGCATAGTAATTAGCTCTAATCTTGAGGAAAGCATCACGTAGACATGCTCACTGACTATATTTAGCAGCATTAATTTCAGGAACTCTTTAAAATATATTAATACAAATGTACAGCCCCAGTCATCACAGCTCCCTGTGCCCACTGATGGTCCAAGCTCCTTTCATGCTGAAATGGAAGAACCCAGCAGTCGGAAAGCAGAGTAAGTTGAGTATGATGATCATTTTTGTGACATAGGCACTCTTGTTTATCTGAGGCCAGACTAGCAGCCACGCTGGTGTCCAGAATGGTATTTCATGCTGGCAGTGAATTTTTCCCAGTGCTTAGTAAAAGAAACTATTGGGTTTTCTTCTTTTAGAGCTATAGGATAGGTCAGGTCTATGTATCCATCTTGATCAATATTTTCTGGCCAGAGGGGCTACTAATGTTAACTCATCACAGGTAGTGTGATACACGTGGCAATGGTAAATCCTCTCTTATTCAACATCTGCCTGCACCCTGCTGGGGCTCTGGTTGACACAGAGCCAGCTGTACTCACCCTGGCAGACATTCTCCACAGGCTGCATTGGAAGTGGCAGTGCAGTTGGATTTCTGAACACGGTTGATGAGGATGCAGGAGAGACATGTTTTGCAGCCATGATACCCCCAGGTCTCCTTGAACTTCCTGGGAGGACAAGCAGTGCAGTGTGCATCTCTTCCTTCACCATAGCCACATTCCTGCAAGAGACCAGGGCAGGTCCACGACTAGAATGAAGAAATTGCTTCAAATCCCACATTGCCATACAGCTATCTCAGTTTCTAAAGGCAGATGGATTCTTCTCAGAAGGAAAGACTTCTCAGTTTCCCTGCATACTCTAAATCTCTGCACTGCAGTGAAGCAGTCAACAGCAGCACAAGCAATTGGAGCAGCACATCAGTGCTCAGCAATAGCTTTATGTGTTGCCTCAGGGACTAAGACTTGGGGGAAATGCTAGTGAAATGCTGCACCCATAAGTAGGTTGGTGCAGGGACCAAACCTGGGGTCTGTGATTCTAAATGCATGAATTTCTACTGCCAGAGCTGGCCAAGCCACCAAGAGAATTGGATATGCACTCAGAAGAGAGTTACTCACCACCCCCCAGTATGACACACTTGTGCTGGCTGGATCACACACACAGGCAACTGCATCACTATTGCCTTGACTAATGGAATGGCATCCTTTAGCTTTTAGGGACATTATATGTATCACCAGCTAGGACTCTGGAGTTGTGGTCAGTGGGAATGTTGACTCCCACTGGGAGCTAGGGATAATGGATCCTTTTGGGCATTATAAAATATGTATCAGTCTAAAATGCCTCCCCACTTATTGGTATTTCCTTTTCTCCTTCCTTTTCCCACCTCACCACCATGCACCATAACGAGTGGAAGAGTCTACTGTGCTCTTTTGATAGGAACAAACCTATTTCAGATCATTCTTCAGATCACCTAACACCACCAGACCTATCATCAAGGTTCCCTCCAGAGTGGCCCACTTACCTTGGAGAGCTCCCAGCCAGGGCCACACTCCTTACATGGGACACACTTCCCGTGCTCATCAAAGTACTGACTCTCCTTGCATTCCAGTGGGTTTGGAGAGGCATCTGGGGTCTGGGGGAGAAACAAGAGACACAGCATAGGCTACTACGAGCCCCAGAAGGCTCCTAAAGTCATTGTCTGTTTTTCCAGGGCAAAAGGTGCTCCCTTCAGAAGCAAGCACAGCCTGAATTTCCTGCACATTTAAAACTTTCCAGTGACATCAGTAAGTACTTTTATCCAGAAGGAAAATGTCACTTTGGCAAGAACACAACCACAAAAGCTTATCTCAAAGGGCTGGGTAAGGTGCATTTGGCTAGTCAGGGAAAGGAGAAGTAGTAGGTCACGCTGCAGAACCGTCTATTCCTTCTGTCATTTGGTGACATTTACAGGAGAACACATGGAAGTCAGCTTTATTTTCCAACCTCCCATTAGACAACCTGGTCAAATACACAGACAATATGGGAGCTCAACACATCCATCTGGTCCAGACCAGATTTTTGGTTATCCTGGGTTGTGTTGTAGTCAGAACAGAGGGTGAGAATCGTATCAGTTTTACCTCTGTATCCTGCCTTCAAACTCTATAGTTACTCTTCCTTGTGCCATGTATTCTCCTAATGCAATAAATCCTTCTGCTACTTTGTTACTTTCCCGATTTGCCTGCAGTAAAATATGATTTCAGAGCAACTGAAAATTTGGGGCTTGCCTCGTCTTCAGGGAGTGGGGAGGAAGGGGGTGAACATATAATTTTATAGAATCCAAGGGTAAGATCCCTGGAACTGGCAGTTTTGACTGCTGTACCTGCAAAGTCTGGTGTGAAGACAAGTGAAACTACAACTTGTGAGGGCAAGGAGCTGTCCCAGAGGCAAATCTTAGTCTGTTCCTTGAGATGAGCAGCAAAACAGCAGGGAGGAACTTGTGGTTTTGGGAACACCCCGACAGCAAAGTTTGTGACAGTGGTGAAGAAAGGCAAATTCCTCTCCGCAGGGGAACCCACCCTCATGTGATTAGGGGTTTGAAGTAATGCAAAAGAGGACAGTGTTGGTCAGTGAAGGAGGAGGAAGTCACCGACATGTAACACAGAGCCGCGAGCACAAGTGGCACAAAACAATAACAGAAAGGAATAATTCTCACATCCTCTACACAACTAAGGCCACAATACACCCTCCTGGCCACCGTGCTGCCTCCCTCCCACGACACCAAGGTTTTCACACTAAGAAAAGGATCTGTGCCTGAATTTAGCACCAGATAAACAACTGTTTTGAATCTTCTCCTGCAGACTAAACAGAGCAAGTAAAACACACTTCATGAGGCAAGTCATACAGACCTGAAGGTCAGCCCATGAATTCCTTCAGAGAAATCCTGGCCCAACTGATATCCATGGCAAAATTCCCAATGACTTCAATGGTGCCAGGATTTCAGCCCTCCTTGGCCTCATTTGGACTTTAGGCATGCCAAGTAGAGTTATCAAGTGCTTTCTGGTGAGAAAGCATCCAGAAGGGATCAGACTGCAGCTTCAAAGCTCAGTATAGTTTAGTTTGGGGAGGTTTTTAGTTGATTTGTTTATTTGTTGGGTTAAAGTGGATTCCTACCTTGGTGACAAGAAACAGCATAAAAACGAGTGCTGGGCCTCTCTTCATCTTGCTTCTGTCAGCTTTATGCACTGAAAGCAAAACAAAATGAATGGAGCTGTACATGTCTCAAGAGACCACTTCATTGAAAGTTAAATGTTCAACAAGAGGATAAAGTGTTGACAGCGGACTTTCCGACTCGAGACAGGAGTTTTTGTTGACACAATCACCAGCCTTGTTAAGAGTCAATCAAAGGATTGTTTGGCAAATGCTCCTCATTAACATACCAGGAAGCAACATCTTACAGCGGCTGAGATCTAAGCACTCCCCATTCTCCTCCCCACCAAACCCCTTCCTCCCCCTGTTTCTATCTACAGCACCACTAGAAACTGTACCTGCACTGCTCACATCATCAGGTGTTTCCTGATGTGGCTAGTCCGCATCCTCGTGACTGACCCCCCGCCCAACCTTCATGAGCCACATGCAAATCAGGCTGCACTTTGGAAGTGGACTGGTGGCCAGGCTTTCCCACTATCTAAGGCACCGGGATTCATCTGATGAATAGTCGCTATTGGACAAGCATAGAAAGTGAGTCAGTAGCTATTGTTACAAACGCACTTGCCCTAAGCATGAAACACTACAAGGAAAAGCAGTAAAAGGGCTATGAGGATTGGACACTAAGACCTATGACGATGAGAAACTAGCATGGCTAAAATTATCAAGTGAAAATCTCGGGAGGTACATGATCAGAGCCTATAAATAGTTTCAATGTCACTGATGCTTTAGAATAAATAAAGGATGTTGTCAGCTTCAGAAGATGGCAGACAGGCAGGTATGGGCTAAAGCTAAGGGAGGAAACACTTAGGCTCAGTGTGAGTATCTAGTTAGGGGGCCATTTACAGTAGAAAATAAATGGACAGGGCTGACCCAACACCCCAGATCTGAACCACAGACTTGGATCCAAGTTTTCATCTGAAACTTGTCTCTGAAATGGACTGAGTCCAAACTTCCTGAGCTTTGATAAGTTTTATATTTGAAGGCCCTGGCACAGTATGGCTTAGATCCATGGTTCTGCTTTTGCCCACTGTAGAGACAGAAAATTCAGAAATGGATCCAGACATGGAATTAAAATAGCAATTTTGATTTGGGCTCTTATCTAAGAATAAAAGCAAATGTATATAGTAGGAAACACCCCCAAGTGAGCTGGAAAAAGCACCACCACTTCAGGCTAATTGGACCCTGATCTCTGTAAAGAGCCTGATGTATTTCCTTATCCAAATGATAATAATAAAAGAACAAGTTAAGTGAGATTTTATCAGTCCCCCAAACAAAATAAACTATCATGGTAAAAGGAAATATGTACCAGTGTAACTGTTTGAAAGCTGTATTGAATACCTGGCCCTGGATCAAAGCCATGTTGTGTTTTTTTTTAAATAATCTTTAACAGTACCAGAACCAAACCCCCTTAATTTATTTTTGGAGTTAAATTTGCAAGTGAACACACAAGTAAAATCACACACTGTGGCCCTCATTAGAAAGCAACCGCTTGATTCCAGTAGGAGAGTACAACACCTGGCCCAATTAACTGAAAGCAAGGAATTCTCCCACCTGTGTTAAAACTGCAGGATTTCAAGGTGACTGCCAGAATAACACTTCATTTGCCAAAAAGGAACATTAACCAGCAGTTCAATCTACTCACAATCCACAGGCACTGTTTCGTGTTAAGGGGAATATATTACACTGGTATATAAAACCTGATAACTGAATAGAGATGACTTCCTGATTTATTAAAATGTCAGTGAAATCAGCTTCCCCCCACCATGGCCCTTATTTCTGCAGTTAGAATGACTGTAACCTGCAACGTTTCGGACCGCTGATGTAGAGTACCGTCATCCTTTATTTTCATAAAAAGTGTTGTGAATCCAAACATGACAGCAGTTATTGACTACAGGACATCATTTCTACCTTCTTGACACCTTCCTTGTTTCTAGTCCGTTCAAAACACTGGTGTTTTGAACATCTTTCCTAGGCTAGCCTGACCCTAAAACCTACACGTTTTTTCCATTTTTATTTATTGCTTCCTTTTTCAGATTTACTCCCCCAAGATTCATAATGCTTAAAAAGCTAAGTTAACCTGTACTGGGCTGTGAAGTATATTCTTAACAATAAAATTATGTAATTTAATTATATTCCAAAAGTTACGTAAAGTATTTTTTCTTTCCGGAGCATAAGGAAGGCAATAAACAATTTTATATAATATAAAAGTTTCAGACTGTGATTGAGGAAGTCTTTTTTTTTTTTCCTTTTCTCCCTGTTTCAAAGTTTACTTTTTCTCTACAAATTGGCACCCAGGAAAAAAAAATGTACAATCACTGTTCATAAAGGCAAGCTTTTTTTGTTTGTTTGTTTTGTTTATCTTGATTTGTCACACTTCACTTTTCAGTTATTACTTGATTGATATTTTGCCACTAATTGATTACAAATTTCCAATTACGCTACCACTTTCTGGAACTCCCTGATGAAATAAACCTAGTGATTGTATGTTGGGACTGTTGGGGCTGATCCCGTGCAGCATCAGTAACAAGGCACAGGAACTTGAAGTTAATGCCCAGACATACAGTATCAGTATTTTTTTGGCAACTGATGTCCTTCCACTGCCACAGAGATAGTCCCTTGATGTCTTCAAAGAAGTAGGAAACTGTTTTAGTCTGAAGTCAAGCAGAAGGCAGGACAGGGTGGCACCACGAGGCGCCTGTACACGTTCAGTGAGGCTGCTCCAGTACACAATTACAGTGCATTGAAGCAGACTTGATTAATCGAATCTGCTGGAGTGTGGCAATTGCCGTGCTCCAGCAGACTCCAGCGTCACGTGTATCGGCATCCCCATGCTGAAAAATGGTGGCTGGACAGTTTAAGGTTCATTTGACAAGCTTTAGTTAAAGCGCCCCTGCTGCCATTTTTCAGTGCAGGGACACTGATACATGTGATGCTCCAGAAGCTTTAATTAGAGCAGTTCTCAGAGCCGCTCTAATTAACCCCCCATCCCTCCCTGCTGCCAAGCACATGTATAAACACCCTTAGAGACTAACTGGTTCACATCTGGTTCACAAAGTAGGCTGTAAACTATACGTGCCATTTTGCTCTGCCTTGACGTCTTCAGTGAGACAAGCTGCCCAAATCAGTGAGCAGTCTATTCCCTCCTGTATTACTGGCTCAGACAGTGCAAGCGTAACTTGCTGAATGAGGTTTGCCATACAAATTGATAAACTAGCATTTTAGCAGAGCTAATGTTCAGTCACCTGAGCATTAGCATGAGAACAGGGCACTTTTTTTGGCTGAAGAGTAAATTCACTAAAAATGTGCAGTTTCAGGAGATCAAAATTATTTGCAAATCTGGGCACCTTTAGCAAATAACTTCAGCTGAAATAAAAAAGCTGGGGGGGGTGGAATTTGGAAAAATTTGTCCCTTCTAATTGAAATGTTATGGCTTATTTTAAACTTCACCTATTTTTGGAGTTCAAATAAATGGAAAACTAAATGAAATGCTGCATTTCAGGTCAACCGAAACATTTATGTGCCCTGAAACATACTGAAATATTTTGTTTCAGGTCCACCTGAAATCATGAAGCCTGATTTTGCTGATTTTGAACTCATGTTCAGCAGCGCTTTCCACCAAAACAATTCCACTGATTTTAATAGTTACTGGCACAGTAAATTAATATTCAGTATAAGTACAAGTGTTAAATTAATTTGGTTCTTTTAATCTGGTCTGAAAACCATTGTTTTCCAGTAGACAAAATGCTTATCTTCCTTTTTCTTTCTCTTTTTTTTTTTTTTTTTTAGG
>NW_017729029.1:1322702-1325535 GCF_001723915.1 Gavialis gangeticus
TTTTTTTTTTTTTTTTTTAGAGGAAAACTCCTTGCTTTCACAAGGGGAATGCTCTGTACCAGTCTGAACCTGTCTTACAGTTCCAACTCTTATAATATTCATTTGCTACTTGTATTTGTATCTTTCAAGTTGTTTTAGCAGCAAATACCAGTATTTAGTACAACAAAACATGATATAAGACTTAGAGCAGTTGCTGTTATTTTGTATACCAACTGTGTACTGAGTATCTAGAAGCCATTCCCACACATGTGAAGATAGTTTCTGTCCTAAAAGGAATTTAGTCTGACACCCCAGTCATGTACTGCCTTCTAAACCAGAGCCCTGCACCCACATGTACTCCAGTCTACTTCAGTGAGACTTCTTCGGGTTGCCGGAAGCCACGTTAGCAAAACATAATGGAGGACTGAGCTTTAAGAAGGCAAGCGATTATAAGAGAAGGAAACAAAGGCCTTGAAATCCAAAAGACTACCTGAGAACACAGTTAGCTCTGTCCATAAGCATGCACAAGCTCATGATCTATACACACTGTACAGTGCACATTATGTGCTTATCTACAGTACAACTAACATTTTCCCCTCCTGATTAGTCACTGTTGATGCTTTACGTTTTGATCATGCAGATTAAATGACGACACTTTGAAAATCAGACTGTTTTAAGAGGTCTCAAACTGGCTACCTAAAATCCCTAATTCATTCACCTTTGTTTTGCCCTGGATTATCCATTATTAATGGACCAACTTCTTGATTATTGTAACAAAGTAATGTACCCAAAGTTCCTTCTTTTTCATTTTCTCCTCTTCAACAGTACCAAAAAAACAGACATCCTCCTTCAAATTAAACTCATGAGAGCAAATTCTGTGTAGCTTGCCATGAATGTCATAAATAAAACAAGCCCTTCATCAGAATGGCTTCAAATGCACAAATAAAAATGCCATATAAAATGCTGTATAGCTCTATAAAAGCATTAAAAATATTGCCACATAGAAAGAACACTTCTGTATGCCATGAATAATATAACCATGCTTCTCGATAAATACATTATTAAAAACTACAAAAGCTATTACCAATGCCTGTATCCCAAATCTAAGATTTTGAAAAGGGGGGTGCACGTGGCAAGGCGCACCATCACATATAACACAACATATTTTATGCAGGTAAAAGAAACTAGAAGTTTTACCAACATGCTTGGAATCAAAGACCGTATTATTCAGTTTTAAGACTGATGCAAAAATAAATGTAACTTCATTATGATGAGTTTAAAACAGTCTGTAAGACTGCGAAATAAGAACTACATTGCCAGGAGCAGCAAACAGACAGCACTAGGAGAGGTTCGGGGGGGGAGGCTATAGCCACCCCAAAATTCACCATAGCCCACCCCCCACCCCCCCAGTCATCCCTTTCCCCTGGGCCACCATGGCCTGTCCCAGACAGTTCCTGCATACAGCGCAGGCCCCCCAATTTTCTGTCTAGCCCACTTCGGCCCCCACACTGGGAAGAGGCTGGTGCTGTCCCTGGGCAGCAAAGGCCACCTGGATCAGTGGAACATCATAACCACAAAAAAGGAGAGAGCCCTTAACACCTGTGGAAGGGATTGCTTGGAAGGAACTGGGTAGCTGCTGAAAAGCCATGAAGAGAAGGGGGTCCCTCAGCACGGCCTCGCCAGAAATGCTGCTGCCACGCCAGTGAGTTGTGCTACATTTTGGGTGGAATAGGAAGCAAAGGTGCGGGGGGCAGAGGGGTAACTGTACCAGTGCACCTGCACCCCCCTGGATCCGCCCCGTTGCTGGATCACTGTTAGACACTAGCAGGACTGAAATGCTGCTTTTTACTCATCGCTATTTGCTGAGACTGCCAGCGAGAGGCGGAGCGCAAGGGATGGCTAATGTGTCATTGCTAAAAACGCGTGGTGTCTGGAGGCTGCGGTCGGGGGCAGCGCACACAGCCTGCTATGGGGGACCTGCTCCCCCCGCCCAAAAAAAGCAACTGCTTTGCAAAATGCCCTTGCGGGCTCGGGGGCGAGGCGGTGTCGCCCCCGCTCTTTGGCAGCCGCCGCAAGTACTCCGATGGCCGGGATAAAATATCTTCGCGGCTTGCTTCCAGGAGAAGGGGATCCGCTGAGCCCCTCTGCGGGGGCGGGATCCAGTACCTGCAAGTCCCAGCTTGCCCGCAGCACCCACGTGGCCGCGGATCGGGTTCATCTCGGGATGCTTCGGGCTCTGCGCCTGCGACTTGTCCCCGCGCTACGTCATAATGCCTGGGAGTCTCCGCGCACGTGGACCCGGCCGCCACACGCCGCGCGCGCAGCGGCCCCGCGCGGAACCGGCGCATCCGCGGCGCATCTTTCTCGCCCGCCTCGAGACCGCGCGGCAGCTCGCCAGCCCTCGCCGACCCGGGGAAGAAACCGGCTTCAGTGGCTCGCAGCGGACCCCCGCACAGCGCTGCCCAGCCCCTCCCAGACGGGACTCTGCTAATGCAGCACCCCCCGCCCGACCAAAACCCGCTGCCCCCAGGCGGAGCCGCTCGCCCCGCACGCAGCCTGCCCCTGCAGCACAAAGGGAGCGCAGGGATGCTCCGTCTCGCCGGAATATGCCCGGGCATGTATTGAGCACAGACCTGCCGCCTGTCCCAGGCGGGACAGGACTTCGTTACAGCGCCGGCGATCCCGGTGCTCAGCTCCGGGCAGGGCGCTCCCGGGCCACTCGGTTGGTTTAATGAAGAGAAGTTAATCCAAAGAAATGGTTGTAATAGAAAGAGATGGTTGGAAAAGAACCGCTCGGGGTGGAGAGGAGCAGTGATGCGCGCACAGGGCGCCCCCCCCCCCCCCCCCCCCCCCC
>NW_017729029.1:1325570-1328644 GCF_001723915.1 Gavialis gangeticus
CCCCCCCCCCCCCCCGCCCCCGCCGGCAGCGGGCAGACGCGCACTCGCCCCGGGGAAGGAAGCGGGGCAGCCCGGGCCCCCATTTACCTGCGGGCGGACACGGGCTGGGGGCTGCCGGGCGACGCTCCCCTCGCCTGATGTAACCGACTTGCAATAGCTGGACCCCTGCGGAGGGACAGGCACCCCCGCCTCCAGCCAGGGCCGGCTCCCCATTGGCCAGGACCTGCCCTCCTGGGCGGGGCTATGCAGATCAGCCGCCCCAACTTGGCGAGGGGCGAGGGGCGAGGGGAAGGCGGCAGGGAGCTGCTGCTAAATGAACCGATCCGGGCTGGGAACCGGCCCGGGGCTGTGGGAGAAGTGCAGCACGGGCCGGCACCCGGAGCAGGGGTGAGGCTGCTGAGACGGGCTCAGCCGCACAGCGAGCCCGGCTGTCATCCATGCAGAGGATGCAAAGGGTTCTCTGTATGGGCCTGTGATCTTGCTGTGGTCAGTAGCCCGGTGCACACGGCACCGTTATGATTTCTTTGTGTCCTGGACAGGGGTACACAGCATCCCAGGCATTGTGGGGGGATGTGGGGGGAGCACAGCACAAGGCCCCGGTCGGCTCGGACACGGCACAGCAGGTCGCCCCAAAGGAAAGAGCACAGGGTAATTCCAGCAGCAGAGCTAGGAAAAGAGACCGTGAAAGGGGGTGATAGGACGTGACTGAGGGATCGGGCCTACAGAGGAAAGGTGAATTTAAGTATAACTAAAGGGGGACAACATAAAACTCGTCATCACCTCCAAGCTAATTAGGGGAAGGGGGAAAATAAACAAACTGGAACCCAAAATTTAAGGGTCTGTCATATAACATGGAAAACATGAACGGTTTCACTGCATTGTGAATTTAAACATTACTAAATGCAACATTAGAAATATCTAATTCTCAGGCCACAGTATCCTTTGACTTCTTCAGTCCTTTAGGGTCTAAATATGAATGATCTAATTACTTCTGTAATCTCCATTTTACATCCCAGATTAGAAGAGGCCACCTATACCAAAGTGGTGAGGTTGAACAGTGAGTATATAAACAATGCCAGTTATAGATCACATTTGCATCACAACTGTATTTACACCACGCTCTGGGAAATTCCCGAAGTCCTGTCTGAGAAGACACTGGGCTTCAGTGGGGCTTCTTACAGAGTCATAGATTCATAGATGTTAGGGGCTGGAAAGGGACCTTACAGATCATCGGGTCCAGCCCTCCTGCACTTGGGCAGGAAAGACCGCTGGGGTCAGATGACCCCAGCAAGATGGGCATCAAGATGCGTTCTGAAGATTGCCAGGGCGGGTGACTGTACCACCTCTGGGGGGAGCCTGTTCCAAAACCTCAGCACTAGACTTGTAAAGAAGTTTTTCCTTATGTCTAGCCTGAAGCAATCTTCAGTTTCTTTGTGCCCATTATTTCTTGTCCTCCCCTGGGGGGCCTTGGTGAATAGTTGTTCCCCCAGACCCTGATGTACTTCCCTGATATACTAACAGTTGCCACTGAGTCCCCTCTGAGTCTTCTCTTCTCCAGGCTGAACAGTCCCAAGTCTTTCAGTCTCTCCTCCTATGACCTAGTATCTAGGCCTCTAACCATGCGCGTGGGCCTCCTTTGGACTCTCTCGAGCTTTTCCACATTCTTCCTGAAGTGCACCGCCCAGAACTGGATGCAGTACTCCAGCTGCGGTCTCACCACGGCCAGGCAGAGCCAGAGGATGATATCCTTAGCTCTGCTGGAGATGCCTCGGTAGATGCATGCCAGTGTTTGATTAGCTCTGCCAGCTACAGCATCGCATTGGTGGCTCATGTTCATTTTGTTGTCTATCACGGCACCCAGGTCTCATTCAGTTGCGGTGCTGGCAAACATAGCACTGCCGAGCCTGGAAGTGTGTTGTGGATTATTTGTCCCCAGATGGGGCACTTTACATTTCTCCATACATTTCTTTGGTTGCTTCAAACTTCTGATCAGGAATTTGAAGAGGGATCTCAAAAAAGAAAGAAAAAACATACAGACAGACAGAAAGAGGGACTGGGCAGGATGATTCTCGCTGCAGAAATCTGTTTCCAGGGTGCACCTTATCAGGGACAGGAGTCAAGAGATTATAATAGACCAAGTGTTGCATCATGTGCTCTAGAGACCAATTCTATTCTGCGGCCCATATGAATAAACAGGTCTTTCTCATCTCTAATTCATAGGGCCTTATTCTCCAGCTACAGTGGAGAGGTCTTGGATGTTTTGTCTCAGTCCTCACTATTTTTCAAAGGTATTGTGGAATCTTTGACTTCTAGTGGGAAAGGCCTCATAATCAGAGGGTGTAACAGGGTGCTGATCCTGGGCCCTGTTACGTTGCACTCCTTGAGGGGAGTCCGGCAGGATGCCATCACACTCTGGAACACTGGAAAAACTCAGGCTGGCACCAAAAGAGTTAAGTCCCACGCGCCTCAGACAAGCACTGCACATTAGGATGAGTGGAAAGGGGGTCCGTCTTCTCACCAGAAAGGAATCACGCCCAGGAGGGCAAGGTAAAAGGGAACATGCCGATATTAAGCAAAGCATGAATCTGGGGATTTAAAGGGATAGAACTGAATTGACAGACTTGTTCAAAATTCCTGATAAAGTGGCAACTCCAGCAAATTCAGTGGCTATAGGGAAGTAAGTCTGCAGTAAATGGGATTTAATTGACAATTGGGAAAGTAGTAAAATTGATGTGTTGAGCCAGGATTGCGGGGGTGATTTAAGCATTCTTGGGAACGGTATTGTAAATTCAGAATTGTTACACAGTTAAGTGAAAGCTGGCTGAGTAAATGGAAATTCATTAGTGTAAGACAAAAGGAGATGGCAGGACTGTGAATCGCCAGTGTTTTGGAAAAGGAAATTCATGAAAGATGTGCCAGGCAAGTCTGTCTGGGTCTGTTGCTGATGACTAAAACCTAAACGGGTGTGTGCTGGTTGGGGTGTAGGAAAAGAGGAGCCCCCTGAGAAAACAGATACAAAGTTAACATGTTCAAACTACTCAGCAAGACACTGGCCTCCCCTGGTTTTTTTTATG
>NW_017729029.1:1333644-1339152 GCF_001723915.1 Gavialis gangeticus
AGAAAACAGATACAAAGTTAACATGTTCAAACTACTCAGCAAGACACTGGCCTCCCCTGGTTTTTTTTATGATATCATAGCATGGTGGGTGAAAGAAAGAAATAGTGGAGAGACATTGGAGTGAAAAAAATAATTTTTGTGTTTAATAATTCACTCAACTAAACTGTCAGTATATGCTACCAGCGTATCTTTCACTTACACAGGGGATCTCAGGTTCACAACAGTACTGATCTTTTTATATGCTGGTCACGCTTATTTACTTCATTGTATCGATCAATTATTCTGAGTTTCTTCGCAGTTTTGCAGCATGCTGCAAAGCTATTCTGTTTCCAACAGCTTTTTCTGATGAAGTGGAGTAAGTTTGGGCATGCTGGGTTTTTTTTTTTCAAGTGTCTTCAGAAACAGCCCTTGGTGTCATTTGACATGACTAGGGATTGACCTAAGTCATGGCAAGCAAAAGGGATTTTTATGGGCCACTTGCAGCACACAGCCCACTTAACAGCCTTTTCACAGCAAGCCTACCCCTCACTGCTGATTGGCCAATGGTCCCCAAGGGTCCCAGGTTGGAAGCAAGACAACTTCCAACATGCAGCCCCACCTCTCACCACTGATTGGCGGAGAGGGGTGGGGCAGTGGAATGGGCAGCCCTCTCAGCTAATCAACAGCAAAAAGGTGGGAGGGGAGGCCACCATCTCGGTTGCACGCTTTGTGTATGCAACTCCCTTTTCCTCCTTGCTCCCCTACAACGGGCTGCGAGGCCACGCCACAGTGGCCATGAGGACGACTGGCTCTGACTGGGGAGCCAGCATTTTATTTCTAGTAAGGGTTTTTTTTGGTTTGTTTTTTCACTGATTTTGCAGACGATGCCTGATTTCACAGTTTCTGTGGAATTCACAAAATCACAAGTTCAGTAGGTCCCTAGACACGACATGCATTTCAAATGGTTTTGCATGTGTTTTTAAACTTTGGGGGAATCAGCTGTGTTTTTCCATGTATATCTTGCTTAGCAAGAAGATTGGCCAGACAGATGGATGACCAATAGGTATCTTCTACTAAGAAAATTATAAAAGTCCACACTAATATCTATCCTACATGAAGGAAGGTTGTTAGCAGTAGATGACTGGCAGAACTGACAAGATTTTCCATTAAATGGTCAATCTACAGGGCCCTTTATTTTCTTATGGAACCTGCCTAATTTTTACAAAACATTTCTCCAGAAGGTGCATGATGCAATTGTGCTAGGGAGCAGAGCAGCACAAGTCTTTTGCTAATCCAGGAGGAAGCATGGCATTATCTTCCATATGGAGCTGCTTGTCTCTTGTGCTTCTCATGGCTGATGTAATTGGGCTGTACTGTGGAGCTGTTGCTTATCTTGCATCATTTGAGTGACAGCATGCATGCACCTAGCTAACTATCTGACAGAATGGCTGTGTTGGGTCATTATTTTAGGGGTAGCAGGGAAGTCAAGAGAAGTTACTGAAGTATCTGCAGTGTTTGTGAGGTGTGTTTTGAGAAAAGTACATAAGAAAGAGCAGCGTGCAGAACAGTTCTTCCCTGGATAGCTATCTAAATCATAGCTGGAGCTTTGTAGATTGAGCATCCAACAAATGGTATAAGCTATTCACTGATTTTAAACCACAGTCAGTCTGAGATTCCTTGAGTGTAGTGCATTTGACTTCTTTTGAGCCAGTCAGTGGCCAGGGGCTTTCCTGACTGCTGGATTGTCAGAAAGAGGTAGGTAGCCATATTAGTCTGAAGTCAGGTAAAAGTACAGGGTAGATTTGCATCTGAAAAACCATCTAAATCAGGGCTGCATAATCTTTTATAAGCAAGGGCTTATTTCGTCAGGTGCTACGAAGGGTTGTTTGGCAAGGCAGGGGAGGCTTTCCAAATATCCCATACAACAGCTGCAGAAACCTGTTAAGTCTAGCAAGCTCCATATTTCCAACTATACTGGATACATTTTGTGTGGCTGAGCTCTTCTTCAGGTTGACTCTCACAAAACCATGCCTGAAAATACAATTGTCATTGTCTATACCATGCACTTAGTGTAACCATGTGTGCAAAGTCTTATAATAAAACATCATAATACAGTTATGAGGTGGAAATCATGCTTTTTAGATTTTTCCCTGCATATTACTGTAGGTATTAAAGATTAGATTGCCCTAAGACTTCCCAGAACATGTTTTGAAAAGCTGGAGATATTAATATCATCCACAGAAATACAGGCATACACATGATAGCTGTGCTGTTAGGTACAGCTGCGTCAGTAAATGTAACAAGATTTACAGAATCACAGGGTTGGAAGGGACCTCATGGATTTCTGGTCTAATGGTTTTCAAACTCTTTTGGCCTCACACCCCTTTTTTGCAAAATATTGCTGCTTATTGCTGCTCACTTGATGCATCACTACATGTTCATTCCTTAGGAACAGTGTTAACACCTATGGCAACATATGACAATGCCATTACATGTGTGTTGGCCAGTCAGAAGTTTGATCAGCATTATTCAAATTCAGCTGCATACCTAGTTCTCTCACCCTTTCCTTGTACAGTTTGTGCTCCAACCCCTTTATCATTTTGTTGCTTATCTCTGTTTCCTCTCCAGTTTTCCTATCTCCCTCTTAAAATCATGGAGCCCAGAACTGCACACAGTACTCCAGCTATGGCCTAAATAGCATCAAGCGGAGTAGTTCTATCATCTCCCCTGTCTTCCATACAGTATTTCTAGGAAGGCACCCCAGAATGGATTTGCCTTTGCAACTACATCACCTCGTTGGCTGATGTAATCCAGTCTGTAATCCACCAAAACCTCTAGGAAGCTGATACGTCCCCTCTATGAGGCACTGGTAAGGCTGCAGCTGGAGTACTGCTTTCAGTTTTGGGTGCTGCACTTCAAGAGGGGTGTGGATAACCTTGAGAGGGTCCAGAGGAGGGCTACTTGGATGGTTAGGGGCCTGGAGGTAAGGCCCTATGAGGAGAGATTGAGGGACCTAGATCTCTTCAGCCTCTGTAAGAGAAGGCTGAGAGGGGATTTCGTGGCCCTCTGCAAATTTGTTGCGGGTGGGGGGCAGCAAGGAATATATTCTGTTTACCAGGGTACCCCTTGGAGTAACTAGAAACAATGGCCACAAACTGACAGAGAGCAGATTTAGATTAGACATTAGTAAGAACTTCTTTACAGTAAGGGTTACCAGAATCTGGAATGGGCTTCCAAAGGAGGTGGTGCTCCACTGGGGGTCTTTAAGAAGAGACTGGACAAACACCTGGCTGGGATTGTCTGACCCCAGCGCTCTTTCCTGCTCAGGGCAGGGGGTCAGACTCAATGATCTGCTGAGGTCCCTTCTGACCTGAAAATCTATGAATATATGAAAACCTCCAGATCCTTCTCAGTAACACTGTTGCTGCCTACTCAATTATCTGCTATCCTACATTTGCGCACTTGATTTTTCTTTCCTAAAGGTAGCACCTTTTATTTATCCTTGTTGAATTTCACTCTGATGTCTAGTGTCTGGTTTTCCAATTTACCAAGATCTGTTTCAATTCTAATGCTATCTTCAAAAATGTTTGCAAACTCCTTATGGTTTTGTCATATGCAAACTTGATTGGAAAGCCCTCTATTTCTACATCCAAATCATTAATAAAAATGTAAACAATGCTGGATTCACAAGAGATCCTGTGAAACTCCATTTGAAACCTCATGGCATTCTGAGATTTGATACATTTATAATTGCTCTTTGCTTGTAGTTAATCTGCAAATTATGTACCTATTTAATACCACCTCTATCTAGCCCACATTTTTCTAATTTACTTATTTAAATGTCATATGAAACTGTATCAAAATGTACCAATTATATAATGTCCAGTACATTCCTTTTATCTACCAAGCTATTGGTATTTACCTTATCAAAACAGAAAATCCAGTTGGTTTACCGTGATTTGTTGTTAACTCTGGACAGCTAGTGATTACCCCTTTGTTCTCACGGTGGCTACAGGCTGACCGTGTACTATAACTTGCTCTACTAACTTCCCAGATATTGTGGTCCGGTTGACCAGTCTATAATTTCCTGGGTCCTCCTTTTTCCCCTTGAAAAATTAGGACTGTTAGTCTATTGTCAGTCCCCCAGGACTCACCTGTCATAGATGACTTTATATTGTTGTCAGGGACTGCCAGATTTCTTCAGCCAGTTCCTTCAGCACACTGCAGTGAATTTTACCAGCCTGCCCACTGTCATTCATTCAAATTTATCACATTTACAGTTTCATTCACAGCAGCACAGTGTGGCAGATGTATTTGTCTGTTTGGTAGGGCTATGTTAACATCAATTCAGATCTATCTTTGTTTCGTACCTGCTATGAGAGAATATATCTACGGGATATCCTCTCCTGTGTAAAACCTGGAGTTCTCCCAGGCATTTTTAATTCTTATTCTGCTGAGGAATGAACCTTGCCTGCACGGTAAAGTTGCCTGGTAAATTTTCACTTACATAAAAGTTGATTTCATGTCCTCTCAGTTTCTAATGCCTTAGAGTAGTGGCACATGTCTGGCAGAACTGATTCATTTGTGGAAGAGTGTCACTCCTGTGTCTCTGTCTTGTCTCAGTGGCTGTAGTTTGTTTTCCAGGGTCATTATGCAAGTTGGGTTTCTCACATGATGGGTACGTGTAGGCTGTGACTCTAAGTACAGGGAACAACATCACTGCGTGGTAAAGTTAGATTGTTGTTGCCATTTTGCAAAAGCATCAGACTCACGCACAGCCTTTCAGGGAACCCCCTTCTTGTGTTGTTCCAAAGGCTTAGTTGGGTCTCTAGACCGGCATTTCCCAAGATATTGCACACACCGCAGCTGGAATTTAAGAAGGGTGTTAGTGCTTCTGTGGGACTTGAAAACTGGTCTTTTAGGCTGCAAGTGAGAAGCTTGTCTTCTAAAACATATAGCCAGATCTATAAAAAGACTCAAGCTTCTAATATGAGACTTAGGAAGAATTTAGGTGCCTATGTCCAAAACTGCAAGCCTGAAAGCCCTGGCTCAGTTGCTTCCTAACCCTGGAGTTGCTAATTTCCCTGCCTAGTTCCATACCTGGGCCTGTCCAGAGCTGGCCCGATCTTGACAGAGCTCAGCTCCAAGTGCCTAGCTCAAACATAAACCCAGTCAAGATCTAGGAACTGTCTTCCTCCATCAGAGTCCCTTGAGAAGTTCAGACCACTAAGCTCCGAACACATTTAACACTGGCAGATAGGACAGACCCTTCACAATAGTGCTGTGGTGACTGCCTTATTCTTTTTATAACATCATTGGAAGAAAAACTGATGGGCAGTGCCCACTTTTATATTGCCATCTAGCGAAGGGGTGGAAAGTAACCTGTTTAAATTCGCTGATGACACCAAAATCTGGGGGGAGGTGAGCACGCTAGCAGGGAGCGAGAGATTGCAGAGGGATCTGGATAGGTTACAGGGGTGGGCTAACAGGAACAGGATGCGTTTTAACACGGACAAGTGCAGGGTGCTG
>NW_017729029.1:1344152-1345407 GCF_001723915.1 Gavialis gangeticus
CCACACATAGAATCATTGAAGGAAGGACTGAAAGGAAGCTATAAGATCATCAAGTCCGGTCGCCTGCCATGGGCAGGAAGTAATTGGGCTCAAACGAGTTCAATGAGATATTTGTCCAGCCTCCTCTTAAAGACAACCAGAGCTGGCGACTGCACCACCTCTGCTGGAAGTGTGTTCCAGATTCTAGTTTACTCGTACAGAAAAAAAGGTTTTTCCTTGTGTCCAGCCGAAACTTTTTCTTGACTAGCTTGTGACCATTGGATCACATCTTCCCAGGGGCAGGGGGTGGGCAGGGAGAGCCTTTTCTGAAAAGTTTTTCACTTAGGTCCTGGTATTCTTCCTTGACATATTTGTAGGCAGCTATCAAGTCATCTCTCAGCCTTTTTTTGCTCAGGCTGAACAGTCCCAGATCACAAAGTCTGTCCTCATAAGACCTGTCCCCCAGGCCCTTGAACATGCGGGTCACCCTTCTCTGCACCCTTTCCAGCTTGTCCATATCCTTCTTGAAGTGCAGTGCCCAGGACTGGATGCAGTATTCCAGCTGTGGCCTCACCAACACTGAATAGAGGGGGAGGAGCACCACTCTGGATCTGCTGGCAACTATGGCTGTGCAAAGCTTCAGTCCCTGATTCAATTTGGCAGAGATTCAGCCTGATTTGGTTGCCGAATCCCCAAATCTGAATGAATCAGGAGACCCTTTAATTTCTCCAAATCAAATCAGAACGCTCTGAATCAATTAAAAAAGATTCAGAGATTCAGGCATAGATACAGCTTTAAAAGGTTTTTCTATGTACCTCTAGGTAGCAGGCATGAATGCTGCAATGGTGGGGCACATGGAGTGTCCCACAGGAGCGCGGGGGGCTCCTCAGTGCACTCTGCAGCAGACCCAAAAGTAGACCAGAAACACTTCCAGTCCAGTTCAGGGTCCACCAGGGAGCGCACTGGGCCCCCCCACACACACCCCTCCAACTCAATGACTGGTGCCTCCTGGGTCTGGGGGGGCACCTGGGGTCCCCCCACAGCTGATCACCAAGCAGGGGGAACCCCAGGTGCTCCCCCTCAGGAGGGCCCCCAATGCACTCCCCAGCAGACCCAGAAATGGACTGGAAGTACTTCCGGTCCACTTCCAGATTCACCACCAAGCACATGGAGGGCCCTCCCACGCTCCTGTGGGATGCTCCATGTGCCCCAGCATCGCAGCATTCATGAGCCGTGCTGGTACCTCGAGGTATGTAGAAAAAACATTTAAAGCTGT
>NW_017729029.1:1346313-1350012 GCF_001723915.1 Gavialis gangeticus
ATTCAGCTGAATCAAATCAGGGACAGTGATCTGAATCAATGAATCGAATCACAGTCCCTGATTTGGTCCGAATCGAATAGGGCCCACTTCGCACACCCATATTAGCGACACAACTGCTGACGCACGCCAGAGTTCTAGTTGCTCATTTGGTGACTTCCTCACTGGTGGCTCATATTCATCTTCTGGTCAATTGTCACCGCTTGGTCCCTTTCAGATGTAGTTCCAGCCAGTGGACCACCACTCTTCGTATAGATATGGTGAGGGTTCTTCCTACCCAGATGAAAGACCCAGCATCTGTCCCTGTTGAAACTCATCTGGTTTTGTTCAGCCCATAAGGCCAGCCTGTCAAGGTCATCCTGAATCCTTGACCCTGTACTCTGATGTGCCCACTTGTCCCCACAGTTTGGTATCATCTGCAAACTTAATCATTGCACTTTTCACCCCCTCATTCAAGTCATTAATGAAGATGTTAAAAAGCATGGGCCCAAGCACAGATCCCTGGGGTACATCACTGGAGACGGGCTTCCAAGATGAGGCCACCCCATCAATCAAGACTCATTGGGATCGACCGCTGAGCCAGTTCCCAACCCACTTCACTGCAGCCTGGTCTAGGCCAGAACTCTCCAACTTAACTGAGAGGATTTCATGAGAAACCATATCAAAGGGCCTTGCTGAAATCTAGGTAGATGACATCCACCTCCTGTCCCATGTCCAGATGGTTAGTTACACCAGGTTTGTTAGGCATGACCTTTCTGTCTACAAAGTCATGTTGGTTGCTTCCCAGTACCCTACCAGATGCGAGCGTGTGGGAGATGTCTTCCTTGACAATTTTTTCAAAGATCTTCCCCAGAACCTAAGTCAGACTGACCAGTCTATAGTTGGCAGGGTCAGCTCTCTTTCCCTTCTTAAAGACTGGTACCACCTTCACCCTTCCAGTCATTAGGGACAACTCCTGAGTTCCACAATTCCTCAAACAGCCTCACCAGAGGCATCACTATGTGCTCAACCAGCTCTGTCAGCACTCGCAGGTGAAGTTCATCTGGACCAGCCGATCTGTAGGTGTCCAACTGATCTAAGAGTATCTTCACCTGTTCTGGACTGATTTTATCATCTATTCTTCCTATCTGCTTATAAGCTAGGCTGCAAAAGGACACTTCACTGCTGTTGAAGCCATGCTGTAACTCAAAAAAGAACTGAGGATTAACTGGTCCAGAGAAAAGGGGAGGTAGGGGTGTTGTTAATAGGAAATGAGCTGTCGGTCTCTGCAGTTGAAGGCATTACATCTGAATCAAATTCATCCCAATATGAAAGCAGTTCTAAGATATTATGTTACCTTATTTAGTAACACTGGGGGTGCATCTACACACGGCTTTACTGTGCATTAGATTTATCTAATGCACAGTAAAGCATCACTGTCTACACATGTGCACATGTGCTGCTATTAGTGCACAGTAGATTAATGTAAAGCTCCGTGTGGTAGTACCAATAGGTACAGGTACTACCCAATAGAGCTTTACATTAATGCACCTAAATGCACATGTAGATGCTGACCTGGTAGCAAAATTCTCCTGGTCAGCCCAGGGAGCAGGGAGCCACAATTTCTGCTTGGCTTAGGCCTGAGCTCTGTACCACCCAGAGCTGCCCCCCAGAGCCAGGGACAGCTCTTCTCCTACCCCTCAGAGATCAGGACTAAGCCACCATGCCCCCTGCCAGCCTGGAGCTGCCCCCAGACCCCCCTGCCAGCCCAGGACTGCTCCCAATGCCTCTGCCAGCACCCTGGCTGCTGCAACTGAAGCCTAGAGCTACCTCTAACTGCTGCAGGGGGGCAGAGCATTGCAGGACCAGCCCTGGACTACACTGCTCCTGTCAGGTGAAAATTGCTCCCAACACAGGTGCACATGTAAATGTGCATCCAGGAGTAGTTTACTGCACGTGAATTTACTGTACAGTAAATTCATGCGCATTAATTGCACGGGTAGACACACCCGGAATCTCCTACCTCTGGAGATCTTTATACCTGGGAGAAAAGAGAAATAGCATTAGAATAGCACTGTTTTGCTATAGCTTCTCATTGAGTTAAATCACATGCTGCAGATTAGTGAAGATCCATTTGGAGGCAAAGGGGCATAAATACGATTTAAGACATGAGCCCTCAGGACTTTTGGGAAGTTCTGTTTAAATCCAATTTGATTTGGAGTCTGACTTTTTACCTTAGGCTTATCTCCTTTTTTCCTCCCTGTCTATCAAGGGAATCAGGAAATCAGAGAATTCTATGCTTTTTTTAAATGCCCATGATTTAACAATTTGCATACAGGATGCTAGCTGATCTTTTTCCCAGCAGAGGGCACCGAATACTTTTCTTTGAAATGAACAAGCAGGCAGTTTGTCTGCCTGCTTGGAGTGTGCAGGGAAAAGTTTTTGAGTGAATTTTGTTCTCTTTTATGAGCTTAGTTTATGAAGGTCAAGTAGTCCTGGACACCAAATTCATTTTCTTTCCCTTTTTCACCTCTATGACTATACTGATCTACTGGTTTTTATCCCTTTTTTCTCAGCCCCACACCACATCCACCTGCTATCCAGTAGTTTGGATCTCAATCACAAGACACAAGGTTTTTCAGAGTAGTCCACAGCCTTCTCCCCAACCCCTTCAGTGTTACCACTTATCCACACAGTCTCTTTCTGCAAAGTGTCCAACAGACCAGAACAGTTTCATTCTTTCTCTCTCTCATAAAGATATGGACAACATGCTATTTTAATTATAAACATGGAAGTGGGACTCAAATAAGTGTTTGCACCAAGGAAACGGGATGTTCTGAATTGGCCCTGGGGAAAATAGTGCCAATGGAGATGAGACAGTTCCATTTATTGGGATGTTCTGACTCCTTTTGTTCTTTCTAATTATCCCAGACGTTCACACGGTTGCTGAAGGCGCCTCATTGTTTTACAACCTTCATATATTTGTACATGGTAAGAATGTCCCTCACTTAATGCCAATGGATGGCAGGTAGGCTGATTTTTATCCCTTCTGTCTTCATAAATCAGAGAGTCCAGCTTCTGAATTGTTTGTACAGCTCTTCTTTGAATTGCCTCCAGTTTGTCAGTCTCTCTGGCACCAACATGTACGGAGCTGAATGAAGAATTCCAGGAATGCTCTCACCAGGTCTTGGCTTTCCTGATGGGGCTCACCCTTCAATTTAAGCCTTACTGTCTCCAGGTTCCTTCCTTCCCTTGCATTTTTATATTATCATCATATTATAGTCATGACCAGAATTCCTAAAAGACTAGGGCCCTCACCCCAGTGCAGAGACTCAAAATGAGTTCTAGTCCTTGCCCTGAAAAGTTTACAGTCTAAACTGAGTCCAGATCCGTGCCCTGAGCACTGCACCACACTGAACCTCAACAGTCATGCCTCTGCAAACATCTCTTGATGTTTCCCCTCAGATATACTTTTGATTCCTTTTCAGCAGAGCCATTTCGCCCTTTTCGTGCCTATGTTTCTGAAACCTCTAGGCTGTATTGCCTGTCTGTCTTTACCAGTCATTTACAGTGCCTCTCAACTTAGCGTTGGTCACAAATGTCTTGAGCATGCTGCTTATTTTCCACCTCATTAATGAGACTGTAAACGAGATCAGCTTTTAACCCACTGAACATCTCTACACGTTGCATTCCAGCCAAGTTTTTATACCCAGGCCCTAGTGC
>NW_017729029.1:1355012-1356836 GCF_001723915.1 Gavialis gangeticus
GCAGAGCCGTTTCGCCCTTTTCGTGCCTATGTTTCTGAAACCTCTAGGCTGTATTGCCTGTCTGTCTTTACCAGTCATTTACAGTGCCTCTCAACTTAGCGTTGGTCACAAATGTCTTGAGCATGCTGCTTATTTTCCACCTCATTAATGAGACTGTAAACGAGATCAGCTTTTAACCCACTGAACATCTCTACACGTTGCATTCCAGCCAAGTTTTTATACCCAGGCCCTAGTGCCAGTATAGAATTGTGCAGGTAAAATGTCTTGATCCACTCAATTAAATGCATTATCAGACATAAAATACTGTTTGTTATATCCCTTGTACTAATGTAATGCTATCAAATAAAACAGCAGTTCCAGATGCCTGATAGGATGATTCACATTTACCATTATGGCTCATTCCAACATCTCATTTGCTGAGTTGTTTTCTCCCACTCCTTCCTTAACTGTATTTTTTCACACTGTAATAACTTGCATAACCACCTGCCCTGCTGGGATCTGCACACAGGATGTTTAAAGTGAGACCATACTCTAAAAATGGACCCTTGTGCCATTGGCTCCACATCAGGTCTGTTTAGGTTAGAAATAAATAGAGGTTTTGTTCTGTTAATCCTGCAAACTCCTCATATACAGCCTTCCTTCACAGAAGCTGCCACCAACTGTAAAGGATATGGAGACAAAATTGTGCCTTCCGTGATTTTTTGGCAGTCTCCACTGCTCTAAGTGCTGTTGCATACGTATAATAAATTGTATCTGTCTGTTGAAGAATGGATTTAATCTAGTCCCCATTGACTTGAATGGAAGCAGGGTCAGATCGTTAGTTGTAAAAACTTTCTTCTTGAGACCAGAGTGACCTGAGATGTTTTAGGGCACACAGGAAGCCTTTCCATTGAGTAAGAAGGTATTTTATAACAATATAGTCATATTTCAGAAAAGAGGCTATTTTCATTCCAATGCCCATCTTTATTGGTATTGGAGTCTAGGATTTCATCTTGACAACGCTATTCTGTCCATAACATGTATAAATATTGATAGAAAAGACATAAATAAATAAATATTTTTAGTTATGTATGCCACTTGGGGCCTTGCTTTATTCACCGAGTGAAGTGACCCTTTTCTATATGATCTATAAAATATACATTACAAACGTTTTTAGGTGCTTGGGGAGACCTGTAACTTGAAAGGTACTTTATCCATATGCAATCACTATCATTATATTTGAGTCCTACGACTTCTCAAGTTAGCCTTTTTTTTGTTCCTCTCTAGACCTTTTCAGTCTTAGCTAGATCTGTTATAAGGGGAGAAGGGCGAAGAAGATACGATGCAATACTCCAGCGGAGGGCTTGTCTCAAAGTCAAATGGCGTAAGCAAAACTGGATCTCAGAATATGTAAAGAACCAGAGGGATAGTGCAGAAAGCGTCCGCGGTTACAGCACAATTGTTTCCTAGCAAAGTTGCTCTTCAAGACATCTGCCGTTTGTGTGCAGCAATTTAGAAGCTGCAAAGCACTCCATGCTCACTTGTACTAGCCAAGTTGAAAGGGCAAGGTTACAGCCTCTCCTTTTCATGTTTTTCACTCTCCTCCTCCACTTGCAGTGCCTCAGCTACACATCAGACTCCCCCCACACACTTTTCTTGCCTTATCTACCAGTGTGCTGATAGGGCTGCAGTGGATGGTCAGAGATTTGTGGCATCAGGGAACAGAAGAAAAGGAAGCCAGATTTCAGAGAGAAAAGACAAGGGCTGTCTTAGCTTTTCCATGTTCCCAGATGGAAATAACTATCAACCACAAGCCAGCAGCTCCAGTCTAGCTGGAGCACGGAC
>NW_017729029.1:1361836-1371537 GCF_001723915.1 Gavialis gangeticus
AGCTACACATCAGACTCCCCCCACACACTTTTCTTGCCTTATCTACCAGTGTGCTGATAGGGCTGCAGTGGATGGTCAGAGATTTGTGGCATCAGGGAACAGAAGAAAAGGAAGCCAGATTTCAGAGAGAAAAGACAAGGGCTGTCTTAGCTTTTCCATGTTCCCAGATGGAAATAACTATCAACCACAAGCCAGCAGCTCCAGTCTAGCTGGAGCACGGACACTGGTAGAGCAGACAGGGGTGAGTGTGGGGGATATACTTTCATCTCTCTGCTGCAATTCTGTGTGTATTTTAGATTTGACTCTCTGATATTTGTTTATTGGCTGAAGCAAAATGAGTTGTGGGACTCAGTCCGGTATCTAGTAGGCAGGCGTTCACACAGAACCCCTTTCCTCCCCGGTTGTAGCCCCTCTCGTGTAACTGAGAAGGGGAGGGGTCACAACTATGATGCTCGGATCTACCTCACCTCCTTACCACTCCTGCAGTGAAAAAATCCTGAAACAAGCAAACAAACAAGTCAATCAACCAAAATACATATGTCACACCTAAAGCAGCATTTTTATCCTGAAGTGGGAAAAATGCTAGAGACTCTGTCAAGGCCACTAGCATTTTAATGTTACTTTTTCTTCCTTCCCTTTTCCCACTTTTTTCTCTTTGTATGGGAAAGTGAGTGGATGTGCTGTTTGTCTATGTGGCTGAACAAACATTTGATTGAGGCTAAGCAGCCAGGCTAAGGAGATGGAGCTCCTTTATTATATACAGAAATAGTTTTTTTCCAACAGGAATTGGGAGCACCAACACTGGGAAAAAGGCCGAGGCAGAGCAATTTGGGGACAATGTGCAGTGTTGCTACCTATGATATATACCTGGGGCAAGATGGGGGACTCCAAACTACAAGCCTGCTAGCCCAGCTGCTTTCACTACTACCATTAAATAACAAAGCAAATCAGAGGCTTGATGATTTAATTAAGTTCCTTTTTATTGATTGCATAGAGAGCTATCATTCTCCTGAAGCATCCATTGGACGCTAACTCAATACCTTTCTCTGAACATCTGTGAGTTTGAAGGGATTTGGGGTTTGTTTTTTTCATATGTAACCCATGAGCACCTCGCCAGAAGGCAAATTGCTGACAGTACAAACAGTCCTGGCTTCTACAAGAAGAATCAGTAAATAAATTTTAAAACAGAAATGCTACATAGAGCAATATCCAGAGCTAGGGTTACTGTGTAAAGCTGAAAGAGTTTAGGCTCTGTTTCGATGAATTTTAAATGTTCAAATCCCCTTAATTTGAACAAGAAATTGGGCATTAAAATCCCACATGCAACTTAAATATCTCAGCTTTAACATGTACATGCAACATTCAAATCAGGCCCTACCAAGGAGCAACAGCCCTGTCACATGTAAGCAAATGACAAAAGGAAAGAAACTGTGCCAATGTGTTAATTTGGGCTGTGTTGCCTACCATTGATGCACATGCTATTGAGCACCCCAGTTCAGCAGCAGACCCCCTTTTATTTTTACCTAATTCCTGTACCACCCCCCTTGTCCCACATGTGGAGGAGGCATTTCCCACTCCCTGAAAACCCCCCTTCCATTTTGCCCACAAGATGTACACGATACCATTTTTTGAGATCACTCCAAGCTGTTTCTCTGGGTTTCCCAGCAAATTCCTTCTTCTCCATTAGCAAGCTCCTCGAGTGGGCCCTGTGCTCACTTTGTGCCTTCTACAGTGCTATGCACTATTCCAGCATTTTACTAGAGTACTCAGGGTGCGCAGCATCCAATGGGAGCATGAAAATATCCATGGCACAGGCGAAGGCAAAACTCTTTCACAGTGGTTCTATGGGTGCTTGCAACTTGGCCATTGCGAGCTAGGAAATGTGGTGTCATGTGCCCTGGCTGCAGCATGACAGGAGGGGGTGTGAGTCAAACCCCACAGAGCATAGCACCCCTGTATGCCATACTCTCCTGTCATGAAACACAAAGGCTTCTTAACACTTGAAAGATTTGCTGGCACAAGTTTAACTGACAGGGTCGGCCTTATGGGTGAGCAGCATAGGCAACAATCCAGGCTGCTGTGGTCAGGGGAGTGCCACACACACACACACTCCCCCCCACCCCTCACACGCACGAACTCCACCTTTCTGCTGGACTGTGCCCTGCACCCCTGCCCACCTGCCTCTGCCTGCAGGAGTGCTGCTGACTTGGGTCAGGGGGTGGTGGAAGTTGGCTGGCGGTAAGGCTCACCAGTGAGTAGGAGGCACTGCTACCCGCTGGACAGGGCGGAGCAGGTGGGCTGCGAGCAGTGCCTGCTGCCCCACACCGGCGACTGGCTCTGCAAGTCTGACTTCTGCATGAGCCAGAAGCACTCACTCCTCATGTTCCTGCTGCTCATCATCATGGGCGCCTGCCTGGCGCGGCTCATTGTCTTCGCCTCAGGGCTGGTAAGAGAGGAGCCGCCCATTCCTCCTCCCCTCCCCTCCCCTTCTCCCCTTGCCCTGCTTGGCTACCACTGGGGGATGCTGTGGGGAAGCAAATTTCCTGATCCTGGCTCCCCTGAGACTTTATTTCTGAAACTTTTGCTAATACTACTATATACTTCAACTCAGAAAGGGCACCAAAATACAAGTTCATGCAAGGCGCCGTTTTCCCTAAGGCTGGCCCTGTTGGCTGGTGTATGCTGCCTGTCATACCTAAGTCTCTAGAGCAGGGGTGCTCAATGGGTGGGCAACATAGGCAACAACCCCGGCTGCTGTAGTCAGGGGAGTGCCACACACCCACACCCACGCACATGCACATGCACATGCCCTGCCTCCACCTCTCTGCTGGACTGTGCCCTGTGCCGCTGTCTCATGGGCCACATCCATCTTGCAAAGCCATGTAATCTCATCTTCTGGGCTCCCCACAGGTCCTAAAATATGGTAGTGGGGGAGCAGTGGCAGTGTTATTTGCCACTCCCCTGCTGCCAAATTTCTACATATGTAGGGCACCCAGTGGGCTGGATAGCATGGCCCTTCATGCTAGATTGGGCATGGGATGGCCTGGGGTCCAATCCAGGCATGTAGAACTGGGGTGGCATGAGGCTGGGCCAGGGTGGCACAGGGCCCAGTTGGAATGGAGTAGACCCAATCCTGCACACCAAGCCCTGAAGGATTTGGCTTACAGACCAGCCCTGCACCACTCACCTGACCGACAAGGCCAAAAGTTTGAGCACCACTACCCTAGAGCATGTATATATCTCTGCACTTTTGGCAAACTAGTGTGTTCCTGCTTGCAGTGCCTGAGAAAGCAGACTGCAACATACACCCTAGGAAGGCATCCCAGTGGCTTTTGCAGCACGTACCAAGTCAGTGCTTTGTGGAAGGCAGGGAATTGGGACTGGCTGAGTGCACGTAGACAGGAGTAATACCCATCTACAAGGCACCTGACCTGCCTACTCTGGCCTCTTTGGCCACGTCCAGACTAGCACGGGCATTTGGTTCCCCAGAGACAAGCAGCAGCAGCGCACCTTGTGCTGCAGCTACTTGAGCCTGGGGAACGCCCATGCCAGGTGAGCGTTGGAACACAAGTTACCCCGGGTGGGGTAGAGGAGGCTTGGGGCCAGCACTGTGCTGGCCCCAGCAGCCTCACCTGGGGTCCTGGGGGCCTCCTGGGGCTGCAGCTGTGGCAATCCTGCTGGGCGAAGCCTGGCTGGCAGCCACAGCGTGGCTCTGGGCAGCCCAGCTCAGCTTTTCAGTGGCGTGCACTGCCTGTGGGTGCACTGCTCCGTTTTGTTTTTGTCCACAGGTTTTTAGACCCCTGGATATCTAGGATATCTCTGCTGCTGCAGCCCCAGGAGGCTCCCAGGACCCCAGGTAAGGCTTCTGGGGCCAACACAGTACTGGCCCTAGCCTCCCCTACATCACCTGGGGTAACTTGCCATGCACCAAAGCATGCATGACACAGATATTCACTGGGGACAAGTAGCTGAGGCGCAAGGTGCACCACTACTACTTGCCCCTGGGAACCAAACATCCGCACTCATCTGGACACAGCCAAAGGATATCCAGGAGTCAAAAAAACCCACCAAAAAAAAAAAAAGCAGTGCGCGCGTGGGCAGGGAGCCTTTGCAGCGTGGGGAACACCTGACTATGCGGTATGTGGTACTGCAAATGTGCTTGCAGCACCACATGCTGCACTCATCTGGACGTGCCCTTTGTGTCTGCACCTGCCTTTTGCTAAACTTTTGCCTTCAGCCACGCTCACCTTTCTTACCCTAGGCATGGATTCCAACCAGCTCTTCGCTGAGACCCAGCCTTTGCTTGTCATGGACTGTCATATCTGGAGAGGTCTTCCAGTGGTGAGGAAAATGCATACTATCTAGGATGCAAAAATACAGGCTCGAGAGCTAACAGTCAAGGACTGCCACTTGTGGGGATACTCAGAAAGAAACAGAGCCCTGGGAACTGCCATTTCCAGACAGAAGGGACTAGCACAGGCTGCAGTTCTGCCAGCAGAACATTGTAGTGTGGACAAGGCCTAAGAAACTAGTTGATTCTGCTCAGTGCCTCAGAGGAGGTTTTAGATCATTGTTTCACATCCTGTGACTCCAAAGAAGCCTCTAGCAGTTATCCTATTCTTAATTTTCTGTCCTCCAGTGAAGGACTTCAGCCAGTCCACTTGCACTAAAGTCCTCCACAGATGCCCGGATCTTCCCAGAAGCCATTGGATCCATTCTTCCCACTACAGTACCTCCGTGGGAGGACTTGCTTTGCATCTTCCACCTTAGTTTGTACATTAGAACAGATGACTGAAGAGAAATCTGGAATTCTGGTTCTGGTGACCAACATCAGCACCAACCCCATCTCTCAGGTTGTTTCAAAAAGGGACCTAGCTGGAAGCAACTTCTTTGGAAACTTTAATAAGAACTAGATTCAGCGTGATGAATTATTTTCCTGTGTGAAATGCTTCTCTTTTCCATGACCTTTTTGAAAACAGACTCATGTTTGTTCTGGTTTTAGGATAAAATTAATTTTAATCTGTATGTAGATTTCTCTTTGTTTTCATGTTAAAAGATAAAAAGCAAATGAACCTTGTGTTTATTCTTGTCACAAATGACTGACTCACAGGAAATTAAAGCAAATTATTGTACTTCTGATCCTAGATTTTTGGTAGATTCCTGTCAGTACAGAGATATGAAAAATACCAGGCTCGCTCAGACTGAAAGTGTCCTTTGAACAAGGCCTGTTCTTTTCAAAGGTACAAAATGGCTAAGTTTTGGCCTCAACTGCTAGGTTTGGAGCTTTCATAATCCTGCAAGACATGTCACAATTAGGACTCTCCCAAAAACTTGGGCAGCAACTATAAAAGAAGGTTCATTACAAAATTATGTCTTCTAAATATACCTCAAACCAGGGCAGCATGTTCTATCCCAGATTACTGGGAGCGCCTTACAGCTCCACTACTTTACTGAACGGTTGCACTGCAAGAGCAGCGGTAATTCAGAGCACTGACTAGACTCCCTACGTACTCTCTCAATTTGCAGTAAGCCAAGTCTAAACCTGGATTTTTTCGTAGGGCAGTGATTTCTATGACTGCTCCAAGGTTCTGGTCAGAAATTCAGTAGCAAGGTTTTCTAACTAGGAAAGAAACCTTTTCAGAAGAAACTATTTCATGAAATGATTACTTAGGTTGGGGTGGGCAACTATTTCAGCTAGAGGGACACTTCATGAGTTTTGGTGAGCTGTTGAGGGCTTCACACACAAAATTAAGGGTGAAGATATCATTTGAACAAATTATAGATAAAAAACAAATCATATGCTAAAAATAAAACATCTACTATAAATTATTTTCATTTTATTTCAAAAAACAATTTTTGTCGTGATTTTACAGTTTTTTTGAGCATTATATATAGAGGCAATTGCATAACAGCTCAGAATAAAGTCTCTCTCTCAAGGGAACCAAAACTAGGCAGTAGGACACTTGGCCAAGGGAGGATGTCCCCACTCCCAGCAGAGCCCTGCCACTGTTCAGCCACTCTCCAAATCACAAGGGAGCTCCTGCTTCTGCCTGCACCCCAGCCCACCCCTCATTAGCCACCTGCATCCCAAACCTGCTTGTTCCTGCCCCTTCCTGTCCACACTTGCCCCCACAAAGCCTGGGGAAGCCCAGCAGCTCCCTCCAGCCTGCCCCAGCTCTCCACCAGGGCTATGCAGGCTGTGCCCATCCATAGCCCAGGGTGCTGGGGGAAGCCTCACCTGGGCAGGCAGGACAGGAGCCATGCTAGCTGCAGCTGAGAGGAGGCAAATGGCTGGGTTGGCACACAGCGCTGTACATGGCAAGACGGGGGCCAGAGCCAGGGCTGGAGTTTCACCTGCCAGAAGGCACCGGGGAAGCTCCATTGCCTCTGGGCACAGATGCAGAGTGCCCGCTGCGTGGTCCTTGTGCCTGGGGGCAAGTCCTGCCACCTCCAGGCTGCAGGCAGGTGGGGCATTGCTGACCCAGCTTGAGCGGGGGTGGCATGGCCCAAGCGCAGCTCACTTGGGGCCTGCCATGTGGAACTGGGAAGGCAGGCAGGGCTGCTTCTGCCCAGTGTGTCCATGGCACCAGCAGGGGCTGGAGCCAGATATGCCAGGGCCTGAGCATGGTTTGCCCAGGACCTGTCGTGCGGTGCTAGGCAAGCAAGCAGGCAGGGTTGCTTCCACCTAGTGTCCTCCACAGAATGAACAGAGGCCAGGGCTGGAGCTGCCACCTGTGCCACCTGCCCACAGGACAGATAGAATCAATTGGTGGGCGACATACGGCCCACAGGCCACATTTTGCCCAGCCCTGACTTAGATACTTCCTTGGATCTTTTATAAGAAGCAAGTTTCTGGAAAGACAGTGGTTGCCAATCACTATTTTCCAATAGTGTTCTTCTTTAGAAGGCCTAGGGAAAACTAAGATGGTTCTGTTACCAGGTCAGAAACTGGCTAACCCCCAGCAGGCCACATGGCAGAATATATATTCTGCCTCCAATCACTGCTGCTTTGTAATTAATGCTGTTACACTTCCCTCTAATTTTCAAGGCAACGTCTCATGTGATTCAGAGGGTTGTGCATCCAACAGGAAAGAAAGTTTTCATTTATATGCTAAGTAAAAACAATTCTGCATGGCCTTTAATGCGTTTTATGGCATCAGGTTTTGGCCATTTGTTCTGTAAAACGATCTTTAAATTGCAAAGAGAACAAATATAAATATTGGCACTAATCTTCTTCCTGCAGAGTTTAGAGGATAATGCGTGTATGCTTTTAGAGCCCTGCTTTAGCAGTGTGAATAGGATATTGATGATTACCTTTTTGTAGACCTGAAACACTGCTGGGGAACAACCAAGAATTGGGTGCTTTGTACAGAATGCTTTTATTAATCTGACTCTTTGTACAGAATGCTTTTATTAATCTGACTCTTAGAAAAGTAAGAATTCTACTGTTTTCCTCAGTTAGGAAAAAGTGGGGTTGGGTTTCTTATTTCCTTGCTGACTCAGTCCAGATGTTAATGTTATGAGTTTAAATTAAATTAAACATGGGTTCTTTTAATAAAATTAGGCCCCTATGTTGGAAGGCTTATTTTAAACCCAGCTAATTTTAATGGGAGTGATGCAGACTATTCTGATGTTCCATCGAGTTAAAAGGAATGAATTATCACTTATTGACTTGCATTTTTTTCCTCCTCTAAAGGTTTTTCTTCAGCAGATGTTGATAGATATTGTTCTCCTGTGGATAATTTCATGAAAAAAAAATCTTCTGACAAAATGGTTGCCATTTCCTGCTCTTCTCAAAAAAAGTGAATCTCTGCGTTGTCCTTAGCAAACATGGCCTCTTTCAAAATGACAAACCAGTTAGTTTCCAAGGTGCCACCCTGCCTTGCTGTCTGTTTTGCACCTTACAGAAATGAAGTCAAGCTGTAAGAGAAGAACATGGGGGGGTACACCATCTTCCCAAGGGACAAGTGACTTTTACTTGCACAGAGAGCAGTGGGAAGCACAGATCCTGGTGCTGTATACTGTAATTTGGAGTAGTGAAAAGGGACAGGAAAGTTGAAGAATCCATGGGAGGGGACTAGTTTAGGATGTGGCGTAGGAAGTCTGTGGGAGGAATAGTGCAGAATGTTCTTCCTAGGACAGTGAGAGCTAACCTTGTTGGCATGCATGCCACAAATTAGTCACACACCCTTTCTGGGTGTGTCTACATGAGATGCTTTACTGCATAGCAAACTAATTTGCTGCATAGTAAAGCATATAGTCTATACATGCATGGCAATTAGGGTTCAGTAGACTAATTTACTGCGCTGCTGGATAGTCCCATCAGATACAAGTGATATTCAACAACATTGTAAATGACTGCACTTAAGCACAAAAGTAGACGGTGACACTGGGATGAATTGCATGTGTAGATGCACTTCCCGAGAGCCACTCTGATCCTCTTCTCTGTCCAATCTGCTGCTCTGCTTTCTGCTCCCCATTCAGTGCCCCATACCTGATCTCCTGCGCTGCTTTCTGCACCCTGTACTGTCTTCTGCTGTGCTGCCTGTCCCCTCCCTGGTCTGCCACATGCAGAACATTTGTGCCATAGTTTGGCTGCCATAGGCCATGACCTGTGCAGGTGGCGACATGCAAGGTATCTAAATACATCTGAATGCTGATCTAGCTACACCAAGCTAACCTTCAGTCATACTTTTCTAGCAGATGAGCTTGCGGAGCTATCACTATTTCCCCCTGCTTGCTGTGTATCCTCTTCTCCAATAATAATAATCAAAACATAAATAAATAAAATTATAAATGTTAAAAAGAAGAACTAAAATGATACTGGGATATTCTCATAATGACTCTATACATAGTAAACCCCTTCATACCAGTATAAATCAACCTTTGGGGTTTGGACATGTCAGATAGTAAATACCCAAACAGACAGTTGTTTGTACAGTAACCAATAAGAGGGAAAATTAACTTCTCATTACAGTCCATGGATGCTAGTATGATCATCAGGTCTTGAAATCAATATACTAGAGAAACTATAGTTAGAAGATGTGATCATTTCTTCTCTCTTTGGCATACATGCCACAAATTAGCCCCACACCCTCCCAGAGTCTTCTGAGTTCACAATCTTTGTTTCTGAAATAAATGGCACACACATGTAGTTTATATATATATAAACTACATGTGGTCATATGACATCATAGAGTACATTTCCTTTAAACAATTCACGTTGTTTACTGCCACAGTTTTTCACCACTAAACACAGATATTATAGCGGATATTCTGGATATCTTCAAAGTCTTTAAAGCTTACATTGGGTATCAATCATCAAATATTTTCTTACTTTTATTGTCCCTGTTGTCCCAATACAGCATGATTCACTTATATTGCTCACCACCCCCTAGCACATCTATCAGACTAGCAAAATGTCCTGAAATACTCTCTTTCTCCAGCATCACACAGTGGTGTATAACACGTGGTCTGTCATCTGACTTCCTTGTCATTCATTTTTTTGACAAGAGTTATTGGTTTGGCTCCTTGTAGCTTAGGTTATTTACCTAAAGCTAAAAACTGCCTCGTCACGTTGCTCTGGACAACAGGAAAGATGTGGACGCATCAGTCTTCTGACCTCAGCCCATGAATAACAAGTTTATTTTTTGCTGATTGTGTCGTAGATTCATAGATTCATAGATTAAGGGTCGGAAGGG
>NW_017729029.1:1372650-1373222 GCF_001723915.1 Gavialis gangeticus
TGGCAAGCAGGCAGTCCCGGACGCCCTTGGTGAGCCAGGCTATCTTCATCTCTTTCATCTGAAGATGATATAGGGCTTGCCTGTGAAAGGATTTTCTCTTTTCAGTATGTTTTATTCTTTCCAACAGATTTTCATTCCTTAAAGTGGACTCCACTTTAATTTCCAGTTCAAGACATTTCAACAATTAGGTCCTACTCATATGATCACTTTCATTAACGACCCATCCTTTCACAGGATTTGATTGACAGGCTAGTGAATTCAATGGAAGGGCACTCACTAACTCCTACAGGTATTGAATTAGATCCAGAGAGAGTTTCAGGCATCTCCATCTCTATTACAGTCTGTGGTAAAGAAGAGTTCCCTGCAGTAGGAATCTAAACCAAGTTAATTCCTGACTTCCTCTCTGCTTGCTTGGTTCTCTTGTGCAATTCTGGTGTCTCAAACAGTGTGTGCCAGCAGGGCTCTTCATAAATGTGCATATCTTCACTGATGTATTGTCTTTTGTAGACATTGTTCATGTCTTCACATGTGCTTTAACGCACATTAGCTTATTTTAACGCACATTAAAGTGC
>NW_017729029.1:1378222-1381478 GCF_001723915.1 Gavialis gangeticus
CTCTTGTTCAATTCTGGTGTCTCAAACAGTGTGTGCCAGCAGGGCTCTTCATAAATGTGCATATCTTCACTGATGTATTGTCTTTTGTAGACATTGTTCATGTCTTCACATGTGCTTTAACGCACATTAGCTTATTTTAACGCACATTAAAGTGCCACAAAAAACCTGTGCTCTTTAGCTAATGTGCATTAAAATAGGTTAATGCACATTTTTCAAGTACCTTGCAATGGAAGTACCAGATATAATGTGCATTACCTAAAGCACATTAATTGAACACACAGACATGCCCAAATTGGTGATGAAACTAGTTCCACAACTTTATTGAGCATCTCCCTGTTCATTATTTGAATTACTGTTGATTTTTAGTAATATCCTAGATGTGTTAACTATTTTACAAGCATTTCAGGACAATCCTTGCCTTGAATAGCTCATGGTCTAAATACAGAGGATAGGTGTTTATGGGAAAATGTGACCAAGTCTGTTGAGGCTGGAAGTATTGGCAGAGCAGAGGGGGAATAATGACATAGGGAAGGTATGTACGAATAAGAAGGGAAGAATAAAATTATGACGCACTCTCTCTGTAAGTGGCAGCAAGAAGTTTAAATGTGATTTGATATTGGATGGGAAGTCAGTGGGAATATTCAAATAAAAGTGTTGCTAGAAGGTCAAAAAAGTAGGCAAAGAAGAGAACTTTACTTGCTGAGGTGCTTTTCAGTTACGGCTTCCCTTCTTATATCCTAGTTTGCATGACAAGTGCTACTGCTTACCATCTCTAACAGTAAAGCTATTTTTCAGGCACATCCCAGTTTCCTTGTTGTAGGAAAAATAGCCTGAGACTTTTGCAATTTAGATTAAGTAAGGACAAGGAAAGTGGCCAAATGCATTCTGGTGTTGTAAATGGCTATACCACTATTAGAGTTTTGGCCAAGTAATCCTGCTGAGAATTTGGGCTAGAACTTATGCGTATGTTAAATGCCACTGCAGGCCAGTCAGTACTGCCAATTACACATAATTAAGAAGAAAAACACAGCAACAGCAGAAACAGCTTATTGCCTCAGGTGCATTGAGAGGCCCCAATGGAAACCAAATGCCATCAATCACCTGAGGTGGTTGGGCTGCAGAATCTGTTACTCATACACCCACTGTTTGTTATTGCTTCAATAAGTGGCATAACAGCCTTTGACAAGTATATATTGTAAATAGATCCATAATGTCTTGGCATAACGTCCCCTAAAGCAAATTCATTTTTTTTTAACATAGCAGGATCTTTGGGCCTTATTTTGCTCTCAGCTACACCAGAGCAATATCTGAGTAATTTCATTCATGTCAATTGATTCTCCATTCCTCTTTGAACTGATTTTTTTTCTATTTTTCTTTCAATTCCCTGATTTAGTTGTCTCTCTAAGAAAGACCCATGGAACCTAAAAGCTGAAAGAATTATTTGGTGAACTTCTTTCACTAAAACTGCAGTTCTAGCCTTGTACTTTAAAATTGCCTGTATAAACAAGGAAAAATCGATTTTTTTCATTGTTTTTTATACCATAAAAACATTTTCAATCATATTATCCTTTGTAACTTTATTGGCAATCTCTAGTCTGAGAATAACCTCAAAATGCTTTACAAAGGTGTAGAAGTGTTTGCTCCAATGACTAGTTGGGAAATGGAGGTATGGAAACCTGCTTAAGTTCTGGCACTTGCATAAGGTATCAAATAAAGGAACTGTTGCATAGACAACCACTGAAACTGCTAATTCAGCTTTGCATACATTTTTTTCATGAAGAGAAAAATGCCGCTGGGCTGAGACTGGGCACATCTACATGTGCAATTAATGCACATGAATAACTTGCAGAGCAGTTTGCTCAGCAGTAAACTAGTCCCAGGTATAACATTTACACATGCACCTGGGATAGCAGCAAATTGAGCTGGGGAGGAGCAGTTTACACCAGAGCTCTTCCTGTCCTGCTCTGCCTCACTGCGGCAACTAGGGAGAGCTCCAGACTCTGGCTGCAACAGCCTGGATGCCACATCCAGGCTGGCAAGGGGCATAGGGGGGCAGGCCTGGGCAATGGATGTCTGCTTCGGGTGACAGAGAAGCTGGCTGAGCCATGAGGCTCCTGCAACTGCTGAGTCATGTGACTAGACAGCAGGCAGGCATGTGGCTCCCTGCTTGCTGGGCTGACCAGGTGTAATTTATACCATGGTCAGCATCTACACATGCATTGCCGTGTGGTAAATAATTCTGCAGTAGGGTACTGCTTGTATTTACAAGTACTACCCAGTTGTGGAGTTTGTTAGTTTTCTGTGGCTTAATAGCCCTGTACATGAAGATGTGAGGCATTTACTACAGAACTAATTAGTCTACTCCATAGTTAACATCTTGTATAGACATGTCCACTGACAGCAAAGTGGCTACTGTGTTGCTGCCAAAAATAATGTTTTTGCAGGCCACTGTAGACTCTCCAGTGAGAGGGAGGGATAGAAGAGAGAGAACTCCCAAAAAACCCTTGACCTTTTTTGATTCAAAACCAATATTTCAATACCATTCCATTTCATGAAAAGATTGGATGGGTTTTGGTTTCATGCCAGCATGGAATGAAAACAAATTTCAGACTTTTGAAAGTCACTCAAAAATTAAGGGCCTAAAACTAGTTGAAAGAAACAACCAAAAAAATCCCTGACAATATTAACATGCATTAATTTCCCTGGGAATTTTGCAGTCAAGATTCAGCAGCCATAATATAAGATAGCTGCCTGGCATTTAGCCCACCAGCATGTTACATCTCAACTACTGTTAGAAAACTTGTCACTTCTATAGAGACTGACTAGCGAGCTCTTTCTCTCGTTGTGGTTCTGTGAAAGCATTAGAACAGGTCTGATTTTGTCTAGCTCATATCTCTGTTCTCTGACATTTAAAGCGAGTACTGACCTCTCATAACTCCTCTTAGAGAATATCTTCTTCCCTCACTCGTCCTGTCTAAATGGGGTCACTGTTGAGGATCCTGGCTCTCCACCAACTTCAGTCATAAGTATCTTCTTCTTCCAGCTCTCTCTCTCTTATGTCCCTCTCCACAATATCTCTCCATTTCTTCATCAGACTTTCTCTTCCCCTTCTTCCTGGTAGTGCCATTCTGATACTTTTTTTTCCCACATATTCATAGATTGATAGATGTAGGGTTGGAAGGGACCCAAGTAGATCTTCAAGTCCGACCCCCTGCCCTGGGCAGGAGAGAAGACTGGGCTCATATGACCCCAGCTA
>NW_017729029.1:1381840-1382061 GCF_001723915.1 Gavialis gangeticus
TGGTTGCTCCTTAAGGGAGCGATTCTCAATGCACAAGGTAATTCTATTCCATCTCGGAGGAAAGGCAGCAAGAGGGCACAGCAGCCCCCCTGGCTCTCCAGGGATCTAGCAGATGACCTGAGGCTAAAAAGAAAGGTCTACAAAGGATGGAGGTTGGGATTCACCTCCAAGAAGAATTATTCTGCACTGGTCCGGTCGTGCAGGGAGCAAACCAGGAAAGC
>NW_017729029.1:1382072-1383230 GCF_001723915.1 Gavialis gangeticus
CAGCCCAAGCCTCGCAGATGATACTGACATGGTTTGATCTGAACCTTGTTGTAATCTGGCCCTCTCCTTGTCTTCCCTGGGCTTTCCACCGCCCTGTCTCACTCTGTCTCATTCTGCGCCTTCCTGGCACTCCGCTGCCCCCTCTCTCTGGGGCTTCTCACTGGCCCCCCCTCACTCTGAGGCTTCTTGCTGCCCTCCTCGCTCTGGGGCTTCTCGCTGACCCCTCGCTCTGGGGCTGGGGTCAGTGCACCCCAAAATGCTGTGCCCTCTCTGGCACTGGGGTCCCCATGCCACCAGGGATCCCCTATGAGGCCTCCTCCAACCCCTAATAGGCTCATCCAAACCACGTAAACAGAAAACTCAAGCCCCTGGGCTATAACATAAAATCTAAGCCATCTGGCTAAACATCATTCAATCCCTACCAGGGAATTCTCCACCCTGTAACAGTAAACAGGAGTTACTCATGCCGTCAGGCTTCTCCACTCTGCTTGCTCCAGCAGAGCTCCTTATCCCTTGGCTGTTAACGGAGAACTACCCTCCTGGCCTCAGCCCTGAGGTTTATATGTGCCAGGCCCTGCCCCTTCCAGTCAGCTGACTCCCCGGCAGTTGCCCTAGCAACCCACACCTGTGCCTCTGCTCTGAGAGTAGCAGGCACCTTAGTGTCCTGCTACAGACCCATATTGTTCAACATCTTCATTAATGATGTGGACATTGGAGTCAGAAGTGGACTGACCAAGTTCTCTGATGACACCAAACTTTGGGGCTAAGCATCCACATCAGAAGACAAGCGAGTGATCCAGGCTGACCTGGGCAGGCTCAGCAAATGGGCGGACAAGAACCTGATAGTGTTTAACACCAAAAAATTCAAGGTTCTCCACCTTGGGAGGAAAAACCTGCAGCATCCTTATAGGCTCGGCAGTGCTACGCTGGCTAGCACTACAGAAGAAAGAGACTTGGGGGTCATCATTGACCACAAGTTGAACAGGAGCCTGCAATGCAATGCTGCTGCAAGTAAAACAACCAAAATGCTGGCTTGCATCCATAGATGCTTCTCAAGCAAACCCCGGGATGTCATTCTCCCCTTGTATTCAGCCTTGGTGAGGCCACAGCTGAGTACTGCGTCCAGTTTTGGGTTCCACAATTCAAAAAAGATGTGAA
>NW_017729029.1:1388230-1393172 GCF_001723915.1 Gavialis gangeticus
CAGCTGGAGTACTGCATCCAGTTTTGGGCTCCACTATTCAAAAAGGATGTGGAGAAGCTTGAGAAAGTCCAGAGGAGAGCCATGCGCATGATCAGAGGTCAGGAAAACAGAGCTTATGATGAGAGGCTGAGAGCCCTGGGGCTCTATAGCCTGGAACAGTGCAGGCTCAGGGGTGATCTGATGGCCACCTATAAATTTATCAGGGGTGACCACCAGTATCTGGGGGAACGTTTTGCTCACCAGACCACCCCAAGGGATGACGAGGTCGAATGGTCATAAACTACTGCAAGACCATTTCAGGCTGGACATAAGGAAGAATTTCTTTACTGTCCAAGTCCCCGAAGTCTGGAACAGCCTGCCATCAGAGGTGGTTCAAGCACCTACATTGAACACCTTCAAAAGCAAATTGGATGCTTATCTTGCTGGGATCCTATGACCCCAGCTGACTTCCTGCCCTTTGGGTGGGGGGCTGGACTCAATGAACTTCCAAGGTCCCTTCCAGCCCTAATGTCTATGAAATCTACGAAATCATGCGAGTGGCCCTCCTCTGGACCCTCTCCCTGTTGTCCACATCCCTTTTGAAGTGCAGCGCCCAGAACTGGATGCAGTACTCCAACTGTGGCCTGACCAGTGTCACACAGAGGGGGAGGATCACCTCCTTGGACCTGCTTGTGGTGCATCTGTGGATGTATGACAAGGTACGGTTGGCCTTACCGACCGCATCCTCACATCGGCGGCCCATGTTCATTTTGGAATTGATAATAACTCCAAGACCTCTTTCTGCCACTGTGCTTTCGAGTAGGGAGTTCCCCAGCCTATAAGTATGCTGCTGGTTTTTACTGCCCAAGTGCAGTACCCTGCACTTGTCAGTATTGAATCCCATCCTATTCTCATTCGCCCACCCCTGTAACCTGTCCAGGTACAGCCGTATCCTGTCCCTCCCTTCTAGCATGCCCACCTCACCCCAAATCTTGGTGTCATCACTGAATTTGAACAGGGTGCTTTTCACCCCCTCATCCAAGTTGCTAATAAAGAGATTGAGCAGTGCAGGTCCGAGGACCGAGCCCTGGGGACCCCACTGCCCACATCCCTACAGGTCAAATATGACCTGTTCGCCACCACTCTCTGGGTGCTGCCCCTCAGCCAATTTGTGACTCATCTGACTGTGTAGGTATCAATGCCACAGTCTCTTATCTTTTTAATGAAAATGGGGCGGGAGACAGTGACAAAGGCCTTCCTAAAGTCCAGAAAGACTACATCCACTGCAACACCTGCATCCAAGGATTTTGTGACCTGATTATAGAAGGCAATCAGGTTGGTCTGACAGGACCTGCCTCTAATGAACCCATGCTGGTTGCCCCTGAGCGTCGTCCCCTTTGCTGCTCCTTCCCAGATGTGCTCCTGGATAATCTTCTCAAAGACCTTCCCCAGGATCGAAGTAAGGCTAACAGGTCTATAGTTGCCCGGGTCCCCCCTCCTCCCTTTTTTGAGAATAGGGACCACATTGGCCTTCTTCCAGTTGTCTGGCACCAGGCCAGAGCACCACAAGTGATGTAAAGCTGTGCCAGGGGCCCCCCGATAACCCTTGCCAATTCCCTCAGCATCCTGGGGTGGAGAGCATCTGGACCTGCTGATCTGAACATGTCCAGCCCTATCAGAAGCTCCCTAACTCAGTCCTCCCTGACCCTAGGCCTGGCAGAGTCTCTCCTGAGTCTGTTCTGAATCTCAGTGGGGGAGTCCCGGTCCTTGCACAAAAAAATGGAGGCAAAGAAATTGTTAAAAAGGTATGCTTTTTCCTCAGGTGCAACCACCAGACTGCCAAGTGTATCCCACAGGGGCCCCACGTTACCCGGTCCTTTCTTTATACTCCCTATGTATTTAAAAAAGGACTTTTTGTTGTCCTTGATGCTAGCCCTAGTTCCATATCTGCCTTAGCAGATATTCTTCCAGACTTGTTTATATATGCCCATACCATGCCAGTCTTCTCTCTCGTACTTTCTTAGATGCCTCCACTACCTTCACCGATCCTCTGATGTAAGTATTCCTCACTTCATTCATCTTCATCACTGTACACATCCATTGGCACACTCTCATCTCTGTTATGTGCAGTCTCCTTTCTTGAGTTTACTTCAGGAACCATGTCTATGCTCTATACAATGCCGCTGGATACATACATCTTATAGACCTTCCCTGAAGCTTCACTGATACTCTCCTGGTGCATAATTTTCCTGTTGCTAATTTCCAGTTTGTCTATTCTGATGTTATTTGATGGTTCAACTCTTCATCTAACTCTGCATTCCTCTGAATGTTTGACCCAAATACTTGAACGTGTCAACTTTTCGAACGTGTTTCTTATTGATTATTACATTTCCAACACCAAGTACCTCCGAGAAATCACAGTGCATATATTCCATTTTGGATCGACTAATCTGCATGCCTCTTCCCTCCAGCACTTCTGTCCATTGGTCCAATCCAGTTTGCATGTCCTCTAAATGCTCAGCACAAATGGCCATGTCATCCACAAACACCATATAGCAGAGTAGTCTCCTTCTTATTAGTTCAGTAAACACATCTCTCACAGAATATGTGAAATGTATACGAAGTTGGGACATTTAATACAATAGAGAAAATTATGCTATACACATTCATTTTGCTGAAAGGGTCTCCTGGAGGCATGAAAGATTGATATGCTCCAGTTGGACAGTTTTACTCAAGCTGGTTCAATACCAAAAGCAGGAAAAAAGCCAAAATGAACAAATGAAAAACCAGCTACATGCTTTGCTCCTACAGAGTTAGCATTTATTCCCTCCTAATCAACTACCATCCCTTGTGCTGCCATGAATTTCCATAGCCTTGCCACTGATCCCACAATGCTTTGTGTTAGAATCTTTTGTAGATTTAGCCTGACCTAAGGTATGAGCACTAAGCCATGTTGCCTTAAATGCTATGGAAAGCATCAGAGGGTCCCCTTGGTCCACATTCACACAGGTGAAGGGAGGTGTATTGCCCTGGTACAGTGTAAGGGCTTGCAGAGGCAACAGCTGGATGAACTGTATTGGCCATGACAGTGGGAGGCACTCTGTGTCTAAAACCCAACCAAGTTCTCATATTGAGTCTTGTCCTTTGATGATAACACACAGCTCCCGCTAGGTAGAAGGGCACAATTGGATTTCCTGCATGACAGTTACCCAATACATTTCCAAACACAGTTTAGGCAATAAAGGATGCCTCTACATGAGGCATTTACTGTGCAGATGACCAATTAGCTGTGCAGTAAATATTGCGTGCCTACATGTATGCCCCTATTAGGCTGGAGTAAACTAACTTACTCTGCAGCAGAATAGTATTTGTAAATACAAATACTATCCTGCTGCAAAGTAAAAAAACTCCATAACCGTGCATGTACAGACACTGCCCTGGCTGGCTGGGGCACAAAGGTGCTTCAGTGCAGGGGTGCCTGCCAGCTAGCCCCCACAATGAAGCCCCGGGCATGTGTTTACACATGTGCCCAGGATCCCAGCTTGCTGAGCCAAGTTAGAGCAGCCCTGAGCTGGCATGTTGAGCTGCCAGCCAGGGCTGCTCCAACCCAACTCAACATGCTGGGATCCTGGGCACACGTGTAAACACGTGCCCAGAAGCAATAAACTCTGGTGCAATAAACACTGGAGTTTATTGCAGCACATCAATATGCACATGTAGATATGGCCAAAGTGTTTGTTTGACAAGATTATTCTGTGTAAAGATAATTGAAAACATTTGTGTTATGTCACTTAGAATGGGTGCGTGTACACGAGATGCTTGCTTATGCAGTAGCCTAACAACACTACACAGTAGCATGCTGGTCAAAAACCATGCTAATAAGCTACTGCACAGTGTAATTAGGCTACTGCATGGTAAGCATCATAAAAATAAACCTTGTGCTGGCGCTACTGCACAGTAGTGCAAGTTACAGCGCGTTGAATTAGTATTTGGTTAACAAAGTACTAAACTGAATACACAGTAACTAGGGTGCATTAATGAATGTGTAGACGTGCCCACTAATGCCTAAACACATTGTCCAGAACAACACCCCATTGGGCTAGGTGCAGCGCAAACATGAAGTGGAGACAGTTCCTGTTCTGATGAGTTTATGGTCTAAAGGATTAGAAAAGAAACCATTTTCCTTGTGTCACAAAGTAACTCAGCAACACAGCCAGGACTAGCACCCTGCTCATTTGAACACCAATCTGTTCTATACATCATAGGGCACTGGCTTGCAATAGGAGCATTCTTCCATTTTGACAGCCCACCAGAGAAAGGCACGGTGGGCCTGGGTTTAATACCTCACATGAAGCAGCAGCATTTGGAAGGATGTTAACCGAACTGCCTTTCAGGCAGTCACTGCAGCGTCACCTTCCTCATGCCACCTAATCCATGCACCTAAATTCCAACCCTCAGTGCTACCTGCTGTTCCGTCAGTGTGGTCCTTCCCCATCCCAGGCCCCACAGGTATCCAGCAGGCTCACAGCTACAGCGTGAGGTAAGGCACTACAAAACAGTAGTAATTGTGATGCCAGTCTCAAGGCTCATCCTCAGGGGTTACTTTCCATGCTATGGCCATGCTTGGTGACAGAGACAAATATCTGTTGGCTATGTTTCTCATCCAGATTTCTTTCTTCATGCGTGACTCAGAGTAGGAGTTGAAAAAAGTTCCAGCCCTTCAAAACCCAAAGCCTATCTTCCCCTGCTGGTTGTAAGTATGGACACTCCTTCACATTTAGTGGGACCAACTGCTGTGTCACATGGAATGAATAATTACCTGACCTGGAGGATGCTTTCCAAGCTGGATACCATGTGTGAGAGAAAACACTACCGTAGTTAGTTATCCAGCATCTGCGTATTTCATTTTCTAGCTCTTATTTATAGTTGCATTATTGTTTGGTGGCCTTTTGTCTTTTTTTTT
>NW_017729029.1:1393272-1395434 GCF_001723915.1 Gavialis gangeticus
TTTTTTGGTGGCCTTTTTTTTTTTTTTTTTTTTTTTTTTTTGGCAATGACAGTGACTTTTCTTCTGTAATATAAGCCAGAAGCTGTGTCCATGGGAGTATTCCAGGTCATTTTCATAGTACACTGGTCACAAACAATGGGCAGGCTGCCCGCCAGCAGTTCCCCGGCTGCCTGCTGTGGGGCAGATAGCTCCAGTGTTACCATACACAGAGGGACCCTAATAACATAGACGTTTTTAAAAACCATGAGTAGAATTGAGAAGAATCCACGAGTATAATAAAGGAACAATAGGTCAAGACTGAAGGGCCTTGGTGAATGTCCATGTCAAAAATAGGCCATGTGTCCGCTCATCATCCCATGCTCAACTGCATTTGGAATTTCAAAATAAAAAGCTTCTGTGAGCCCTTGGCAACCAGAATTCCTCTGAAATGTACCACCCTTTTGTCTAAGTACATAGGGTTTGCCTCTTCCAGGACTCATTTTCCTATATGAAGACAGAGGCAAGCCAGATTTATGTGTTCCTCCTGCCTCCAATCTAACCCCTTGATCAAATATTCCAGCAGTTCAGACAATCTTTGTATATAAACTGGCTAGTCTGGTTACAGTCTTCAATTTTCATGAGTTCTTTGTCTTTCCCAGAGTATGAGATGCATCCTGGCACAACTTCAGACCCAGAAAACCCCTATAACATGAGAAATCAGACATCTCCAGTAACTTTGAGCCCAGTACTCCTAGTGTAAGAGATGAAACATTCCTAGCCAGGTATACTTCCCCCATTCACTATTGCCATTGCAGGAAATGAAGAAACAAAGGATGCAAGCAGAGAACGTTTCAGGTTGCACAGACTTCTTGGATGGAGAAAAAGAACATGGGGAAAAATAGGGCTTAGACCTTGAGCATTTGGGATCCAGGTAAGGGGGAGAATCTGATTTGGAATTTAGTTCCCGGACAGTGGAAGCGGCTGGGCTGGAGTGAAAGAACAGGGAGATTCAGCAGGTTATGATGAGCTCTGGATCAGTATTTAAATGATCAGGTCTCACAGTGCCCAGTCTTTTTAAGGTTTGTCCAGTGCACTTGCATGCTGTATGCTGTCAGACTGAGAAAATCTGAGCAGATGGGATTGGTCCCTTGAGCTGCTGAATAGTCACAGCTCCCATGGAAATCCCACACCACAGAAAACATCTAGCACCCCACAGCTTGCAGGACTGGGCTGTATGTTAGCAAAAGCCACTACTCCCTCTAAGTTAGAGACTAGCCACGTACAGCACAGATAGGTTTACCACTGGGAAATAAGAGGTTGGGTTTGATGTACTATGGAACCAAATCATAAAAACTTGACCTGAGACCCTGGTTGCAAAGCTACATGAGCCTTTCTGAGGGAACCTGGAGGGAGGTGTCCTTTTGTAGCCTGCTTGCATAGTTCTGTGCCCCACTATCATAAGAAAAAACAATGGATGAATCTATCATTTCATTCGTTACGGTCAGTTTTGCCCTTGACTCTGTTGATCTTTCCAAGGCAAATATCAAATAAAACAGTTTTGGCCTTTCAGCTGTGCTGAAAGCATACTTCACAGATTTATGACTTTAGTACTTAATTAAATTTTTCTTTTGTAGCTGTTCACTCACATGAAACATACTTGGCTTCAAGAGAAGTTTGGAACAAGATGATAAATACAACAGTGCTTTCCTCTTGGTTGGTACTACCTTCTGGCCTAGACAGAGATCATTCACTTTTGCCTGGAAAATAGGAAGCCAGGTTTTGAATGGCTACAGGTAAGATTGTGAAGTCTGTGGGAACTGGATGCTTCAGTGGGTTAGTGATAGTATATTGTGCCTTTTACCTCAGTTGGTAGTGAACAGGGAGAGGAAATTACCATCAATAATAGTCTAAATGACCTAAACCCCAGTCCAGCAGGTGTCTACACTATAAGAAACCCTGGGACTCATAGTTTCATAGTTTCATAGATTTAGGGTCGGAAGGGACCTAGTAGATCTTCTAGCCCGACCCCCCGCCAGGGCGGGAGAACAACAAAACCCCAAAACAAAAAACGGGACTCAAATGAGTCCAGCCAGGTAGGCATCCAGCCTCTTCTTAAAGACCCCCAGGGTAGGGGCCAGCACCACTTCCCTTGGAAGTTGGTTCCAGCTCCTAGCCGCCCTAAC
>NW_017729029.1:1396222-1427179 GCF_001723915.1 Gavialis gangeticus
CAACCACCAGATTGCCCAGCGTATCCTGCAGGGGTCCCACATTACCTGGCGCCTTCTTCATCCTCCCAATATATTTGAAAAAGGACTTTTTGTTATCCTTAATCTTGGACGCTAATCCGAGCTCTGTGTCCGCCTTGGCCTTCCTAACAACTCGCCTACAGGCCCGAGCAGAGGAGGTATACTCCTCTTTGGAGATTTCACCCCCCTTCCACCGGGCGTACGCCGCCTTTTTGGCAAGCAGGCATTCCTGGACGCCCTTGGTGAGCCAGGGGGGCTTTCGGACACTCCTGCCCCCCTTGCTTCTTGTCGGGATGGACACCCCTTGGGCCCTGAGTATCGTTACCTTAAGGAACGACCACTCGTCTTGGACACTGAGTTCCTCTGCCCTCAAGGACTCATTGGCTACGTATTTGGTGATCTCAAAAGAAAGCAAGAATTGTAGGGGCATCTGGAGACTTAATTCACCCCAAACCAGGCCTTTCAGGTAAGGGGAAAAGCATAAGAGGAAGACAGTTCAGACAAAATTTGTATAGCTGCTGCCATCATGCATCTGCTCTGGAAATAAACTGAGGGCTGTTGGCCTGGCACATTTTACCAGACTGCATTACAAATAAAGTCCAGAGCCAAACGAATGACATGTGAAACGCAAGGAAACTGCTCCTTTGAGCATGAAATTGGGGCAATAAAAGGAAGGAACACAGCCTCCTGTCTCTTGTCATTTATCGAGCAACAAAATCCAGGGCAGACTTAAAGCAAACTAACCAGAAAAAGTGGAGAAGGAAGGAGATGATGTTACAGCTCGGATCCAAGACACCCCCCCCCATAAGGGCTTTACTGCATCATTTTGGCTTTATAAGGAAGGATTTCAAAATATTCATAATCTGGAGCATGTTTTAGTAAAGGAATCGTCATAAGGACAAGTCTCCTCTCATTCTGGGCACCAGTTCTTCTCTAACTGGAAATCTCATGACATTCCTGTGGCCATTGCAAGCAATTGTTTACATGGGGAAGGAGTAGGAGGGAAATACTGATCAAAGCTCGATGAATATCAAGAAAATGATATTATCATGAAAGAAAAATTACATTTTTGAAATCTCTTCCATTTCACAAAATTCCGTTATATTTTTTCCAGAAATTTAATGGGAATTTTTACCGAGTGTTGTTCTCATCATATTATTATTGAAATGGTTAGACGGTCAAAAACCACATTTTCTCATTGCGAAACAGGTATTGGGGAACTGAAAAAAGCAATCTTGATTTCCATACATGAGTTCCAAGGCAGTTTGGCAGAATCAGTAAAATTATGAAACAACAGAACTGCAGAATATTTTAATAATTCAATAAGGTTGACATTTATTGTGGACAGTGCGGGTTCTAAAAAAGACCATTTTCCCACTAAAAAACAAATCTTGTGTGAAAAATATTGGCCATCTGTCATACTAAATATCTCTCCAGCTGTTTTTATTCTCATATTACAGTTGGAAGTAGGGAGACAAAACACCACAGTGTAATCAGGCACTTCTTTGCATCATATCAATGATCTTCTGCTGTGCAACATTGGCTGTGGTACGTTTTACAAAGTTTCACTGTTGCTGCTATTTTATGACCTAATCCCATATTTATGTGTTCTTATATTTTCTTCAGATTATGTGAATCTCTTCTCCAACACAACTGCTTCCCTTGTAGGGCTAAGATGCTTGCTTCTGGTATCGCAGAACCTACTCTGAGGCACCTCTTTAATGGCTTAATCATAAGCTAGTTTAATTTTCATGGTACAAGCAGTTTAGTGTGGTGTTTTCATGTTGCTGAGGCCACACATTCAATTTCCAGGCTGCTAAAACAGTGTATGTAGAACTGTCTTTAGGGACCTTGACATCTGAATTTGCCATGCACACTTCTTGCAGCATATAAAAATAATCAACAATAACGGATATATTGACAATATTTTGAAGTTGCTTTATTACTTTGGGGAAACAGGATGCAAACAAAATAAAGAAGAAAAACAAATCTATAGCCAAAATTAATATAGGAAGGATCAAATTGATCCTATGGCCTCATCCACATCTATATGAAGATGAAAGCTAGTAACATGTCCTGCATAGCATGAATTAGATGCTCATTTCAAAGGGATAAACTAGGCTCTTCATGACATAGTCTGTGGAACTAGCCTTTATTGTGGATCTAAATATCTTTCTATCATGTGACAGGTAAGATAGTGTATTTGGTACATCCCATCTTACTTCTGGTTCTGATCTATGTGTTTGTTCTATCAAAGGTTAGCAGCAAAAGTCAGATTCAGGAACCAAAGGGTGCCTAGATATTTTAAATTAACAAGCAGCAATATCCTTCCTAGATAGCGGTGGTGGTCTTCTGCCTTTTCTGCGCTGCCTTTCATTGCATCATTGCTCTGACTGTCCTGTAATTCTTAAGGCACTGTCAATTAACCCAGATACTGTGAGCCCTACTTATAAAGCACAGTAGGGTCAGTCTACATTAGACTTCATTCAACTCTGTTGTAGACTCTTACAAATTCATTGAAAAGCTACTCATCATTTCTGGCTACATCTGATTTATGTTCTCAGGTTTCACCACCCAATCCAACTATAATAGTTTTGACACTGTCTGTGAATTCAGTTTCAGTAGCATATGTGACTCTTCAGCTAAATTTGCCCTGGCAGGAATTCATTCTTCATTACTGACTGGAGCTCTAGAATCTCCTTTTCATGTGTGTCCAGGTCTACTGCCAATCCACTGAAGATCAAAGTTTAATTTAAGGCGATTCTTCACTCATGCATAGTCCTGTTTAATCAAATACAAAGCACAACAACATTGTTATGCTCCAATGTGGTGCCTATCTTCAAAAATGGGAGGAAAGTGGATTCAACTAACTGTAGGCCCATCAGCCTGACTTCTATCCCAGGGAAGGTCTTAGAAAAGTTTATTAAAGAGGCCATCCTCAATGGACTGGCAGATGCCAACATCCTGAGGGATAGCCAACACGGGTTTGTTGTGGGTAGGTCTTGCTTGACCAATTGCATTACTTTCTATGACCACATGACCTATCACCTGGACAAGGGAGAAGAGATTGATGTCATATATCTTGACTTCAAAAAAGCCTTCGATCTGGTATCCCATGATCACCTCTTGGCGAAACTGGCCAATTGTGGCCTTGGGTCCACCATGATCCGCTGGTGGGAGAACTGGCTCTGTGGTCAGACCCAGAGGGTGGTAATTGATGGAAGTCAATTGTCATGGTGCCCTGTGACCAGTGGGGTCCCCCAAGGCTCTGTCCTTGGACCCATATTGTTCAACATCTTCATTAGTGATGTGGACATTGGAATCAGAAGCGGACTGGCCAAGTTCGCCGATAACACCAAACTTTGGGGCAAAGCATCCACACCAGAAGACAGGAGGGCAATCCAGGCTGACCTGGACAGCCTCAGCAAATGGGTGGATGAGACCCTGATGGTGTTTTAACGCTGAAAAATGCAAGGTATTCCACCTTGGGAGGAAAAACCTGCAGCATCCTTATAGGCTCGACAGTGCTACGCTGGCTAGCACTATGAAAGAAAGAGACTTCGGGTCATCATTGACCACAAGATGAACATGAGCCTTCAATGCAATGCTGCGGCTACTAAAGCAACCAAAATGCTGGCTTGCATCCACCAATGCATCTCAAGCAAATCCCAGGACATCATTCTCCCCTTGTACTCGGCCTTGTTGAGGCTGCAGCTGGAGTACTGCATCCAGTTTTGGGCCCCAAAATTCAAAAAGGATATGGAGAAGCTTGAGGGAGTGCAGAGAAGAGCCACGTGCATGATCAGAGGTCAGGAAAACAGACCTTACAATGACAGGCTGACGGCCATGGGGCTCTTTAGCCTGGAAAAACACAGGCTCAGGGGTGATCCGATGGCCACCTATAAGTTTATCAGGGGTGACCACCAGTACCTGTGGGAACGTTTGTTCACCAGAGTGCCCCAAGGGATGATGAGGTTGAACAGTTATAAACTACTGCAAGACCATTTCGGGCTGGACATAAGGAAGAATTTCTTTACTGTCCAAGCCCCAAGGTCTGGAACAGTCTGCCATCGGAGGTGGTTCAAGCACCTACATTGAACACCTTCAAATGCAAATTAGATGCTTATCTTGCTGGGATCCTATGACCCCAGCTGACTTCCTGCCCCTTGGGTGGGGGGCTGGACTCGATCTTCTGAGGTCCCTTCCTGCCCTAACATCTATGAAATCTATGAAATCTTACCCAAGCCTTGAAGGAATTTTAACCAAATTTGCCCCTTTGGGAGGACAGGCAAAAAACACTCTTGACCAGATCTGCTCCTCTTCCTCAGCAAGCCTCTTCTTATGGTTCACCAGGAGAACCAGGAGGGTTTATGAAAAATAAAAACACAGTACTTTGAAATCAAGAAAGCACATCAAAAGCTCACAGTTTCCAAAGGAATACAACACATAAAAAGGTAGGTCAAATTTCAAGCTGACTAAACTTGTCTGTGCCTCAGCTATGCATAAACGATGTTTATTTCCCCCAGAGACTCTACGAGATTTTGCTGTGTCTTGTTATGTGGCAATAACCATGAACAGTACACAACTTTAACATCATTTTCCCCGCTATTATTATTTCTGTTTCCCATAATCCCATCTGATGCATAAACATCACTGGTAATAGTCATATCAGAGAAGATACCAAAGCATAGAGCTAGCATCTTTAGCATCAAAATACTCAACGTAGACAAAACAAGCCATTTGTACCATGCACTTATCACCATCACAGCTGGAAAGGCCAATCTAGTAGAATCTCATCCCTTAAGAGCCAGTTTCAGGTTATTCCCTTCTTTGTATTCTAGAGTGTTTTTTACTGGCAAATTTTAAGTATTCTGAGTGATGGGTTCTCCATCAGATTATTTCAGTCTAATTATATACTCAGGATAGTTTCTTTCATATTCAGCCCATTCCTTTTTTACATGTTTTATTCATCAGGATCTGGCCAGGGTAATTAAAGTAACAAATATATTTGACACAAGTTAGTGACATGTTTTCTTTTAAGGGGGAAAGAGGGAAGATATAAAACAGCTCAGCCAGACATGCACCAAAGAATTACAAGCTAATTAGGTCCCAGAATAAAACAGTTTGTTCATATTAGCATTTGACATGGAATATTGTTTCAATAGCACAAAGATTTGCCTTTAAGCTTCTATGCTTTCTTTTCTTGTTCTCTTCTCTAATCCTTAATAATCATGATTGTCATTAGCACTTACATAAGGTTTATATTTTCAAGTTGTAATGAGATGTGGCTACATAACTACAGGCTCTATGGTTAATATTGAAGATCAAATGCATGACTTGTAGCACCAAAACACAGGCTTGCACAGCTACAGGACAGCTCTGTTTCTTGTGAATAAGTGGTGGGCCGTCATAGTGGCTGAAACCAGATTCTAGAGGAAAACACATCCCAAATCTAATGGGCTTTATCCAGGCTGCCACTTATTAAAAAAGGGACAGCTTGTGTGCTTAAGGTACATAACACAAGAACAAAAAGAACGCTCAATGAAATGCAAAAGTTTCAACTTCACAATCAGGTAAAGGGATTATTTTGTCACTGACCATGTAAGGGACCATGGAACTTGTCAGGCAAGGATACCAATAAAGTTATGAATCTAGCAGAGGAACTAGATGATTCCATGGATAACACAAATATCAGGAGGCATCATAGATAATGTTCAAAGAAGGTTTATGGAATGATGTACGTGCCTGGCTGCATGTAGCTGTTTCCACATGGTTTGGGATCAGATGTTCTTACCCTCACTGTTCGCACATCACCTCCCTGGGGAAGCTCCTGATACTTGCCTGCCATGTCTTGATGTTGTGTCCAAGAGTGGGAGGTTCCCTAAGAGATGGGACTCACTGGGAGATGTTGTCAGCAGATATTCCCCGACACCCCTTCCATGCGCCAACCAGTTAGGTTGTCACTCCCAAGACCAAGATTGGGGTCGTGCCACTAGGTCTGGCACCCACAGGATGACCAACACCTGGCCAAATCTAAGTGCGGCATCTGTATTGCCAGTCATTTACTGAACAAGGGTCCTTTGTTTCTGGACCTGTTAATGAGGGCCTGGGCCTTTAGTCTTGTCCCTGTCTTGGTATCCTGTGCCTATGGGCACTGGACAGCCTTATTGGCTTTCAAAGTCCTTGCCTGGAGTCCCCGAGGGCCCCTAGTTCCCCAGCCCTAGACATGGATTGTGTGGGCGTTCCTGGCCCTAGGGGCAACCAAAATGTAGAAGAAAAATAAATAAATCAAAGCATCAGAGAGGTACGGGTTCACCTCCCTATTCACGCATCCTGCATGTGCTGCAGCATTCCATCCCCCGGTGTCCGTCCTCATCCTGGTGCTGAGTACTGATTGGATGTGAGGTGTACCCCTCTTTGGGACTCTGTCCAGGGTCCCTCTGTGGCAGTGTCTCTGGTGTAGGTACCGGAGGGAGCACACAGCTGCCTCCTGGCTGTTGCTCCCTGATGTTCTCCCTGCTGCTGGCTTTTATTGGAGCTGGCTGCCGTCTTTTGATGATGTCATCACTGTGTGCTGGTTCCAGCCCCACAGAAAGTGGCTGATGAACCACACAGGTGGTTTGTTCAGCTGCATTATGTTCCCAGCTCTCAAGGTGAATATTTTGCCATTATGGGAGGTTTGGGGGTTGTTTCCCCAGGGCTGCAGGTTTTTCCCACCATGGTTCCAGCCCCAGAGGAAGGGTTTCCACCCCTTTTCCTTTGTCACCCTGGGACACATCCCTCCCCCACCCCCCTTAAGTTGCCTTGGGTGTGTTTGTAGTATACCCAAGGTTCCTACTGCGGGTGTTTCATTCTTCTTTGGATCGCCTTCTATCCCTGGAAGCTGAGTCCCACTCCCATACCTAGATAGGAAATCCACCACTATGTTAGCTTTCCCCAGATGGTGTATTATCTGAAACTTAAAGGGCTGTAGAGCCAGAGCCCATCTCGTGATGCTGGCATTATCCATCTTGTCCCACCTCAACCATTGGAGGGGGGTGTGGTCAGTGACCAGTTTAAATTCCCACCCCATAATGGAAGTGCTTTATGGCATAGCAGATGGCCAGGCACTCTTGCTTTATGGTGACATACCATGTTTCTGCTGGGAGCAGTTTGTGGTTGACATATGCCACTGGTCTTTCAATGCCTGCATCATCTTGGGTTAGCACTGCCCCAATCACTGACTCCGACACATCAGTCTGTAAACTAAAAGGTTTGTGAAAGTCCAGCATGTGGATTAGTAGGTCTTGGCACAGAGCCCCCTTAAGAAGATTGAAATTGTGGGTCATCTCAGTGGTCCACCTGATAGGTTCCAACCATTGGCCCTTTAGTGCTTCCAACTAGCAAGGCTGCTAATTCCAAGAAGTGGGGCACAAAGCAGTGGTAATAGTTGGTTAGGCCTAGGAAGGATTGGAGTTGCCTGTAATTCTGTGGTGTCTGAAACTTCTTCATGGTCTCCACCTTGTCTGCCAAAGGTCTGATTATGCCGTGGCCCACTAGGAATCCCAAGTATTTTGTCTCCTTTTTGGCGAGCGTGCATTTTTGGGGTTTGGGCCGTCATCCCCGCCTTTCTTAACTCCATCAACACGGTTTGCAATGCCCGCTTATGTTGGTCCCAGGTTTGAGTGAAAATGATTATGTCACTGATATAGGCTGCCACCTCCGACATGAGGGGCCAATATCCAGTCCATGATGTGTTGAAAGGTAGCAGCAGATCCATGGAGCCCAAAGGGCATCCGCATAAACTCATAGAGACCCCAGGGAGTCCCAAACACGGTCTTGGTGTGAGCCTGGTGGGCCACTAGTATTTGCCAATACTCCTTTGCTAGGTCAAGCTTGGTGATGTAGTGGGATTTTCCAATACACCACACCAGCTCTGCCATGTGGAGCATTGGGAAAGTATTGAAGATACCATCTTTCCAAGTTGTAATCTTGCTCTTGTAAATATGTAAGGTAGGCTTGAAAGCCATCCTCATGTGGGGTGTTGGTATATAAGCTGGTAACATCCATGGTGGCTAGGAGGGAATTGCTGGGAAGGTGCTCTGTTTTTAAGTTTTCATACAAAGTCTGTTGTGTCTTGGACAAAAAACTTACTCTTTGGGTGAGAAGAGGTTTTAGGATGGATTCGGTTAAGCCTGATATTTCCTCAGGGTTCCATGGTTGGATATGATAGGTGTGCCTGGGTTTCCTTATTTATGGATTTTAGGGAGCATGTAAAAAGTCCTTGGATTGGGGGATCAAACTTTATGATTTTTCTTGTAGTTCAGATGGAAATGATGTGATTGTAGTTGAGCTTTAAGGTGAAAGGGGTACTTGGATCTTCCTCTAGTTTTTTGTAGTAGGTGGTATCAGAGAGTTCCCTGTTGCCTTCTTTTATGTAGTCTTCATGGTTAAGGATAACTATAGCTCCTTCTTTATTTGCTGGTTTTATTACTATTTGGTGGTTGGATCTTAGAGATTTTATAGCCCTTCTCTCTGAGGGAGAGATTGTTATGGTGGCATTTGTTGTTACTTCATTGTTCATTCTTTCCTTGAAGCAGTCAATATAGCAGTCAGGGTTTGAATTTTGTCCACCGTGAGGTGTCCAATCTGATGGGGTTTTTTTGATTTTTTGTGTTAATCTTTTCCTCGATGTTGTTACAGGATGAAGTGTTGTTGAAACTGGATTCATTTTGGTCGTGGAAATATTCCTTGAAACAGAGGCATCAGAAAACTTCTTCTAATTCTCCACGTTGTAGTGTCTTATTAGGGTATTTTTCTGGACAGAAATTAAGGCCTTTAGAGAGGACAGATTTCTCAGCTCTGATAAGTGTGTGCATGGAGAGACTGATGATATTTGAGGGTTGACTGGTTCTTTCAGCTTCATCAGGTATGAGGTAGGAATGATGTGGAGTATTGGTGTTGTTTCTCTGGTGGTTGTTTAGTGGCTAGGAAAGTTGTTCTTGTAGTAATTGGTTTCATTTCTTCTTTTTATGTAGGATGGCTGTTGTAAAAATTCTTTGGTAGACGTTTTAGAGAACTTCTGGATGCTTTTCACAATCAAATCTTAGAGATTCACCCATAATGAGATATCATCATCTCCTCTTGTAAATGCCTGTATTTATATGTTGAATGTGAAGATTCAGGAAGTAAACAGCAGATTATAATCAACTTAAGACCTCTAGCAGCAAAAGTTTGCTAAGCCCATGGAGGCTAACAGGCCATCTGTCTTCCTCAGCCAGCAGGCAGATCTGATATGATATGCATAAAAGCAGGTCTGACATGTTCCATACAGTTAAGGAAAGTGCCAAAAAGCACATATACACCGCACAAGCTAGAACATTGTATTATGTTGCTCCCATCCATTGACATTAATACCCCACTCTGCCATTTCAATCAGACACATGGGATCACTGTGTTAAGGTGACCCAACTGTTTTCAGTTCACCCTAGGAGACAGGTGCAGGGAAAGGGGAGCAATCTGATAGTAACAAAATGGTCTTGAGATTCAGCTGATGAAAGGAAAGACCAGACATTCGTCTCCAAAAACTGTCACTCTGGTCCTCTGGAGGATTTTGTAATGCTCATGGTATCTCTGCTGGTAATCAGCAGGTTGTTGAGCAAAGGAGAAGGCTCCAAAGATGTGCGTCTCCCTCTGTTCTATAAGAATTTTCTGACAGCTACTTAACTAACCCAGCAACTAAACCCAGAGGTGGACTATTGCCGCTAGTAGAAGGGATGAACAGACTTCCCACAGCACTCTGAATGACTCCGTCTCACTGAAACCTGCTGCTGTAAGGATGTGCCAAAGTGGATCTAACACAAGCATGTAATGTAACACATCCTGTGAAAGCAATAGGAGACACAGCAGTTCATTCTCTTCCCATCAGGGGGTGGATGAACACCAGTGACACCCACAGCAAGAGACTTTGATGACAGCGTTGTGATGGAAGAGTAAAAATAAACGATATGGAAATATAAGCTAAAATGCATAACAAGATGCGTGTGAGAGTAAGAATAGCATCAGTGATGGCTCTAGCAAGAATAAAAATTTCATGGGCTCCCCATCCTCATGCATCAGAGAATCAGCTGTCACAGGCTGGTGGTGAGGAAGGGTGTTGCCTCCTTTGAACAGTACTGAAAAATTGCACAGGCTTTTTTTTTTTTTCTTAAAAGAAGCTTTTGCTGGGAGTTATGCAACTCTTTGGTGACTACTTGAGGAAAGGAGTGATTCATTTAAGAGATGTCAAGAAGGCTGGAGGACTGTCTGTTATGAACAAAAGGTCCATGCAGCATGAAGTCTCATGCATCCAACTCCAGCGCACACCTGTGTATTGTGAATGAGCATCAGACACCCCTACAGCTATCATTTAGCCAGGCTTGGTACACCACCTACAGTGCCTGTTGTTCAGGGCTACTGCAGTACTGTATATTGCATTGAGCCTGTCTTCTGGCAACTGTCCCTGTTACCTGCTGTGCATCAGAGAGAGATAAATAGGGATAATCCAGTAGCAGGCTCAAGACCGTGACTTCTAGTCCACTCTCACTGTAGTAGGAGAAATCCTGTAGTATTGCACTATAGTAGTCTAGCCTTACAGACTGCTGTAGAATGCTATGGTGTACTTTTATTAGTGTGAAGGATGTCAAGAAAGGAACTGCATTGAGAGAGTTTTCCTTCATCTTTTGAAACAGTATTTTGAGAGTAAATTGGCATATTTTCAGAGTTTAAACCATGGACTGGATACTAGTAAATTATCAGTCTCTTGTTTTTCAGGTGCAGTAAACACTCCCAGCGTCAGTTGATGACATCAGCATTTCCTCGCTATTTTATCACCCTCAGGGTAAGTTTCTTTCCTCACTGTACTCAAGTAATGGGCAGCAAAGTCTCCCTGTTACATACCTCCCTCTTAGCTTGCAGTCCAAAAAATACGTATTATGAACTAGAGCAGAAATGCCATGAAGTCAAATCTTCTTTCTGTTCCATCAGCTTATTCCTTCCCCTGCAGCTGTACATCTAGATAGAAAGTCTGCTACTACATTCTTCTTGCCAACTTGATGTTCTACTGAGAAATGAACAGCTGTAATGCGAGAGCCCGTTGTATTATGCAGGCAGTGTCTGTTTTCTCTGTTTGCAACCATTTTAAGGGTGCATGATCAGTAATCAGCACAAATTTCTGTCCCAAAAAATAATAGTAGAACAACTCCTATTCCCCACCTTATAGCCAGGCATTCCTTTTCTATGGCTGAATATTGTATTTCAGCCTTGGAGAATTTCTTGCTGGCATAAGCTACAGGTTTTTCCTCTCCCTGTACTTTCTGGAATAAGACTGCACCCATTGCGCACCCTGATGCATCTGTCTGCAAGTAAAAGGGTTCCTGGAACTTGGGTGTATATATGACAGGCTCTTTGCAGACTAAATATTTAATGTCCTAGAAAGCCCTCATCGTTTGTTCTAAACACCTTAGTTGTCTAGGCTTACCCCTCATCATGTCTGTAACAGGTGCCACTACTTCAGAAAAGTGTCTAATAAAGCTATGATAATAGTTGGCAAAACCCAAGAAGGACCCGAGTTGTTTCGGTGCTTTGGGTATTTTATATCTCCTTATTGCTTCCACTTTGTCTGCCAATGGCTTTACCCACCCTTGTCCTACCTGGAAACCCAGGTACTTTGTCTCTTCTTGACCCAGACTACATTTCTTAGGATTAGCAATTAAATCTGCTTCTCTGAGTTCCTGCAGGACTGCCCTCAAGTGCTGACAGTGCTGTTCCCAACTTGATGAGAAAATTATGATATCGTCAATGTGTGCTGATTCATATTCTTGATAGGGAGCTAATGTCCTATCCATTAAGCATTGAAAGGACACTGCTGCACCATGTAAGCCGAACAGTTTACGTTTGAATTGAAATAAACGCCAGGGCATCCTAAAAGCTATTTTCTCTTTATGTACTGTATCCATGGGTATTTGTCAGTAACCTTTCATTACATTTTCTAGCGTGGAAATATATTTGGCCTGGCCGATCTTTTCTATCATTTCCTCCACCTGCAGTATGGGGAAAGCATCAAACACTGCCACCTCGTTCACTTTCCTGAAATCCCCACAAACTCTAATAGTGATAGTCCTGAAGCTGGGCAGGACTATTACTAAAGGGCTTCTCCACAGGCTTTGGGATTCCTCTATAATATCTATCTTCAACACCTGGGTGACTTCCTGTTTTATGGATCACCGCAAGTGATGTGGCAGCCGACACCAGTGGTCCCGTATAACACAACCATCAGGAGTTCTGACACTATGCACCACCCCTTTTGCTTTACCTGGTTTTTCACTAAATACATCTAGGAACTCTAGTATCAACTGTCCCAATTCCTTCCTTTGGAGGTCTGACAGCTTTTCTCCTATCCTAGGTTCTCCCTCTGTGAGTTTGGATACTACTGGATCATCTATATCGTCCAAGTCTCCTAACTCTCCTCCTCCTTGCATAAGCCAAGGTTCTTTGCCATTCCATTTTTTTTTTTAACATGTTAATGTGATAAATTTTTGTCTCCATCTGGTTGGGCTCATTCTTTGCACCTCATAGTTCACCAGTCCTACTTTCTAGGTAACTTGAAAAGGCCCTTACTATCGTGATAACAATTTCTGATTATTATCCAGTAGCAGGACTAAGACCCAGTCTCCCTCTTTCAGTTCTCTATCCTTTGCCTGGGTGTCATATGCCCATTTTTGTTTCTGTTGACTATATCCTAAGTTTTCTTGCGCCACTAACCGTACCTCCTCCAATCTTTCCTGCAAGTCCCACAGAAGCTGCAGGTGCCTCTCTTTGCCTGGTAGGCCTTCCAGCCATCCTTCACAAATAACATCAATTAACCCCCTAGGTCTATGCCTGTAAACTAATTCAAAAGGAGTGCACTCCGTGAAAGGTTGGGGAGCCTCCCTGACTGAAGACAGGAATGGAGGGATTATCACCTCCCACTTTCTCAGGTCACCCTGAATACATGCTCTTCTCATTCCTTTCAATGTCTGGTTGAACTTCTCTACTAATCCATCCATCTGAGGGTGGTACACAGAAGTTCAGAGCTGTTTTATCTTAAGGGTTTGACACACCTAACATAAACCTCTTTCCTTGATCTGTCAGAATCTCCTGCAGGATCCCTACCCTTGAGACCTACTTTATCAGTTCTTCTGCTATTTTAGGGGCTGTGATGTTTTCCAGGAGTATGGCACCTGGAAACCTCGTAGCATAATCTAGCATTACTAATACATACTGATAGCTGACATTACTCTTTGGAAATGGTCCTGCAACGTCCAATGCTATTCTTTCAAATGAATGGGTTATCAACAGCATGGACACCAGAAGTGCCCTCGCAGGTTTATACCCCAACACTCTCTGGAACTCTGGGCATTCTTTACAATATTCTTCCACAACCTTATACAGGCCCAACCAGAAAACTCTTTGTTTTAAACAGGCTTCTGTCTTGTCCCTGCCTAAATGACCTCCCATTGGCAGCATGTAGGCCACTTTTAACAGTTGTAACCAGTACTGCCTAGGTACCAAAATCTGAGTGACCTCTTCTCCCCCATTTCCTTTATCTATTCAGTATAAGATGCTTCTTCTTACTTCAAAAGTGCCAACCCAGGATTGAGGATCTCCTCCTCCCTCTTAGCTAAGCTTTCTTCAAAAATATTCCGGAACAGAGGTTCGTGTCTTTGATGTTCTCCGAAGTGGCCATCTCCAATAATACCTTTTAAGTATTTCTTCCTCCTCTTCTTCACTAGGCCCTTGCAATTTCATTCCCCTAAAACCCCTTCCACCTGCTTCACGTAATCATGGGTATTTAGCTCTCCCATAGCTTTTGCTACCACCTCTTGTAGGTGTGCCCAATCTGGCCCTAAAAGCATTGGGAAGGGCAGTGACTCTGCTAATCCTACCACTATTTCCTTAGTTTCATAGTAGCTAGGGTCAGGAGGGACCTGAACAGATCATCTAGCCTGACCCCCTGCCACAGGCAGGAATGAATGCTGGGTTCACAAGACCCCAGACAGGTGATCATCTAACCTTTTTGAAATTTACCCAAGGTAGGGGCGAGGACACTTCCTTGGGAAGTTGGTTCCAGATTCTGGACACCCTAACTGTAAAAAAATTGCCTCCTGATCTCTAACCTAAGCCTATTCTCCATCAGCTTATTACCATTGTTCCTCGTCACCCCAGGTGGCACTGGGGAAAATAGGGCTCTTCCTATTTGCTGTGATCTCCCCTGATGAGTTTGTAGGCAGCCACCAGGTCCCCCCTCAGTCTCCCCTTGTCAAGGCTGAACAGGTTCAGGTTCTTCAGTCTCTCCTCATAGGACCTGTCCTGCTGCCCTCTCACGAAGCGGGTGGCCCTCCTCTGAACCCTCTCCAGGCTGGCCACATCCTTCTTAAAGTGCAGTGCCTACTACTGGACGCAGTACTCCAATTGTAGTGCTGACCTTAGTTCAGTTCAGCACAGCGATTCACAATTTCTTCCTTTGATAGGTATATGAAGTGCCATGTATACAAACCATGTTTACCAGGGTCCCTAATTCTCCCATGGAAGGTGGAATGAAATCTGACCTTAACATGGTCTGTGTACATCCCATGTCAACAATCACAGGTACAATTATATCACCTATCTCTACCTCTACTATGGGCTTGGCTTTATGCCAAGGTCCTTTATGTTTCCCAAAGCTGCAATCCATTTGTTCCTCATGTGAGAAGTCATGCATCCCTTCATTCCCTTTTATTTCAGTACCTTGCTATGTGACCTTTTTCCCTGCATCTAAAGCAAATAACTTCTCCCGAATCCCAGCTTTTATTTTTCCTATTGAGGAATGAACGATGGAGAACCAACAATCCTTTGTTTCTATTACTTTGCCTGCCAATGGGCCCTGCATTCCCCACCTTTTTTCACCTTGCCAGCTTGGGGTGAGTTTCAGCATTAGCATAGTCTTCTGCTAACTTCAATGCCTTGGCTAAAGACCTAGGTGGTTTCTTTTCACCCATTTCTGTGTGTTAACTTCCATATCTTTTATAAACTGCTCCAGTACTATTAGGTCCAACTCCTCTTCCACCTTCTTATTGGCCAGCTGCATCCACCATGACACCGCAACCCTCAATATTTGAGCTAGCATCCTAGGCCACAATTCTTCTGGTCTTTTCTTAGCCCTGTTTTTTGTCCATAAGCCTCTGGTGAAACTTCCAGCCAGTTTTAATATTGCCTCTTCCACTGTCTCATAGCTTCCTTCCTAGGCAGGTCCCTATAAGCTGCTTGCTCAGGTCCTGCTAACAAAGATCCTAGCTGTATAACCCACTCCTCCTTATCCCAGCCTGTTGGGATAGCTGCTTTCTCAAACCCTTCTAAGAAAGCTTCTACATCAGACGGTGTCATCTTTAGGAACCTTGTTCCTTTCCCCACCTGACTTATAGTTATTTGTTGATCCTCTAGCTTTTCACTCAACTCCTGTTGGCTGGATTGAATCATTATCCTGGCCTCTGTCTCCTGTGCTTGTACTCTCACTAATTCCTCCATTTGTGCCTGCTGTCTCTGTGGCAGACAAAATGTGATGGCATGAGTTTCTTGCCAATCTGTGGGGTTTTGTTGATCAACACACATCTTCTCTATTTATGTTTTATTCCCAGCCAGTGCATCAAAATCTGTGAGTGAGTATTATTTCTAGGTAAGTAAAGGTTGCAAAGAAAAAAAAAACAAACACAACAATTCAGAGTTTCTCCCACAATTTACTCACCTGCCACACTTTGATGGGAGTTAATTGAGAAAGAAAAAAAAAGCCACACAGGCAACTCTGTTGTTGGAAAAACATGTTTTAACCCACTTAATAACACTTTGACCCTGAGGTCTGCTCACTCCGGGAGAGATACAATGCTTCACAGTTTCTGCAGGCATGTTCTGCCCACCACACTGCCCTTACAAATTACAAAGGGAAAAAAAGGAAAGAAAGAGAAAAACTTCTCCAAATTGTCTTTATCCACAACTCGTGTCTAAAGCAACAAGTTTGGTCTCCTCAGTTCTTTTATCAAATTCTGTAGCTTATAACAATGTCCATAGTTATCCCCATTACTTTTGCTGGGGTTAACCAGCCATCAGTTTCAGCTGGCGCCTCTGTTCCTTTGGCTATCATGAAATGGCAAGCTCCATCGCTTTCGTGCCTCCACACAAATATGATCACCATTGCAAAAGTCACCATGGCTCAGGATTCCCTTTCCATTGGATCAACACTGCTCACTTGTCTCCTTTTTATCCTTGTCAATTCCTGTTAGTAAATTATCAAAGTCTCTTGTTTTTCATGTGCTGCGAAGACTCCCAGCATCAGTTGATGACATTAGTGCTTTTCACTGTTTCATTGCTCTCGGGGTAAGTTTCTTTCCTCACTTTACTCAAGTAATGAGAAGCAAAGTCTCCCCGTTACAACTTCCTAGAAATGAATTATCAACATACTCACTCTGTGAGGGCTGGAGGGAAGGACAATATAAGTGGATGATGCACATAGGTCCTAGTTTATACGTAACAATAGCTGTAGAATAGGTTACAGAGAAAGAAAAGTGAAACAAAAAAGTAAGTGCATAAATCATAAAATCATAGAAAAGTAAGGCTAGAAGGGATCTCAGGAGGTCCAAATGTCTGCCTGAGGTCATTTTTCAAACCATCCCATATACGAGTGCCTGTCTAAACTATTCCTAAAATTATACAAAAATCCTGTCACACAACTTCAAGACACATTGCTCTAAAACACCAGCAATGTCCTAATCTACCACAGGTAAAGAAGGGGCATAAGTGCAGAGTCAGGGTCCTGCTGCTACAAGTGTTATTAAAATATACTCCTGAGATCCAAGCAAGAGGACCTTACCCCACAAAACAGAGAAAGATAAAACCCCCACAGTCCACACCGATCTAATCCTGGGTGAAATTCCTTCCCAATTCCAAATCATAGAATCATAGAAAATTAGGGTTGGAAGGGACCTCAGGGGGTCACCTAGTCCAACCTCCTGCTCAAAGCAGGACCATGTCCAACTATATTTTCCCAGCCAAGGTTTTGTCTGTCTAGGCCTTAAAAACCTCCAAGGATGGGAATTCCACAACCTTTCTGGGTAGCCTGTTCCAGTGCTTTACTACCCTCCGCATGAGAAAGTTGTTCCTAATACATAACCTAAACTTCCCTCGCTGCAATTTGAGAGACTATTGCTCCTTGCTCTGTCATCTACCACCACTGAGAACCATCAGTGCCAAATGTGGCAATCAGTATGACCACGAGCAGGACTTTCCAGCCAGGAACCTCTTGGTTTTACAACAGGAGGATTGCCATACCCCAGTCAAAATCCCAAGCCATGGCTGCAGCAGACATATCTGTGCTTCTGAGGAAGATGAAAAGCCTCCCTGATACCTGCAGCAACAGGAGGAGAAAATATTCCTTTCCAGCCCCATGTGGCAACCAGCAAAGCCCAGAAGCATAGCAAACACCCTTCATTCTGCTCTGCAACCTAGGGATGGTAAACACAGCTCCGCACATCACACCCCGTACCTGAGGGCCAGAACCCTTGCTTCTGTCATCCTTTCCTTCCATAAACTTATCCCAGCCCCTTTTAGCTTCTTTTGTAGCTAAACTGGTTGTGGAGCTCTGCTTCATTCACCTGTGATCCTCTTCGATATCTACCTGCTCTAGGCTGTGGAGCTCTTCTCAGGATCCAGTGATCTTTGTGTAGGGGCTCAGCTGTTGCTCTTTACAGCATACTCTAGATCCACCATTCCAAGATCATCTCTGATGAAGGCTTATCCAACCTCTTCTTAACAACCTCCAGTGAAGAAGATTCCACAGTTTCCCAGGCCTCCACTGGCTCACTCTTCTAACACAAGAGAATGGAAGATGGCAGTGGTGCAAGGTAAATGGAGTGATGTTTGGTGTCAGTTGTAGGTCAGAGGGGAAAAAAAAGAGAAGCAGAAAATATAAAACAGATTCTCCGCGTCCCTTTAAAGCTGGTTCAGCTCCATTGGTTCTACCCTGAAGTACCCAGTAATGGTGGCATTTAGGCAACATAAGGAACATATAAGTCTATTTGCTTAAACTGATTTCTACAGCTCTGTAGTTTGGACTATTTGCTCTATAGAGTCCCTGAGTAAATGCTCACATATGGTGAGGCAGTCAAGCACATGGAATGTACAAGTGCTTCATTTGCAGCTGGAGCTCCAAATTGATTTCACATTTAGTAATTAGAGATCCTCTAAATCTGACTCAAACTTCCCATGCATCTGTGTTGGCCTGATGCTCTAACAGCAATGTAGTACATAAACATGCTAAGGATTTGAGCCTGGGGCTTTATTCTTCACTCATGAGCCAAGAGCAGGGGCTAGAAGAGCAGTAGAGTCAATGTGCTGAGTTTTTGTGGAGTGAGAGCAAATGCTGCCCACACTTCTGCAGTGATCGGTCTGGCTATTCTGGGAGTGGCTTTAGCTTGGGGAAGTGGAGGAGATTCCTTATGGATTCAATAGTGGATAGCTATATATGAGGGTAACCATCCCTCCCTCATTCAGCTGCTGCATACTGAGGAGTCAACATTACAAATGAAATCTGGGCTCTGATAAAATAAGAATTCATGGAGACTTATTGAGGACATGTCCATGTGGCATACACGGGCATAACTGAAACTCAGCAGGTTGTGTGTCTGAAGTAGAATGTCAGTATAGAATGAAACAAGGAAACTGTTCAAAAGTGAGCAAAAGGTAAGGAACGTTAGATGGGTGGTTCTTTCTGTCAAAAACACTTACCTCAGCATAGAATTACAGCTTGGCTATGGAACATATGACACAGAAATGTTCTGGATAGAAAACAAGGACTGAAAATCAGAGTGAGTGCAGCTGTTCACATTTGTTAAGATGAGCAAAGTTAGAGGAAAGAGAGTATTTCTGGATCAATTCTCAGGGAAAACTCTGAGCTGCAGTGCTATTTAGAAAGGCCTTGATTAATGAAGACAGCCCAATAGGCATTATGAAAAAGCTTCGTATCTTATTAGGGAGACAACTTAAAAGTTTTAGGAAGCTGAGACACCGGTGAAGAAGAAGCAACTTTGGATAGACTTTCCCTGGAAATAAAGGAACTGATGGATAATGTGAGAATTAACTGGAGAGTAATGAGTAGTGTAAAAAGTAAAGTGCAGTTTGGGGCTGGAGTAAAATTAATTACCATGAAGGAAGGCCTGGAAGATCTGTTGAAGCATGGGCCCTGAGTCTCCACTACCTGGCAGCTTCAGTCATTACATGCATATGTTTGAAATGGATTAAAAATTACCACCAATTCAGAATGGTAACATTTTTGCTATACTGGTGCATTCCTGGGGTGTGTCCCAAAGAGTGCACATGTGTGGTTTGTGGTGCCTCAAAGCAGTTTGTGGCATGTCAAACTGCATGTGGTGCACATGCACCTGTTTGCCATGCTGCAAAGTAGAAGTGCTGTGGGTTTTTTTTACACCAAAAGATCCTGATGTAAAAAAATGCTGCTGAAAAAGCAATGTAGTGCACATGACAGCAGTGTATGCTACCAGAAGTGGAGCCTGGCTGACTTTGAGCATCTGCCTCAGCACTGCTGCTACCCTGGGAGGACCCCAGCTAAGGCTGCTGGGGTCAGCACAGGTGCTGGCCCCAGCCTTCCCTACCCCACCCAAATCACTTTGCCACAACTCCGGAGTGTACATGCAGGGGTGTGCCTGGGGACAAATAGCAGCCTTACAAATATGTGCCACTGCTATTTGACCCACAGGAAATGTGAGCCCCTGCATGTGCACACTCATAGTTTCATAGCTGGTAGGGTCGGAAGGGACCTGAGCAGATCATCCAGTCCGACCCCCTGCCATGGGCAGGAAAGGGTACTGGGTCAAATGACCCCAGCAAGGTGTTCATCTAGCCTCCTCTTAAAGAACCCCAGGGTAGAAGCCAGCACCATTTCTCTTGGAAGTTGATTCCAGATCCTAGCCGCCCTGACCGTGAAGTAGCGCCTCCTGATATCAAGCCTGAATCTACCCTCCACTAACTTGCGTCCGTTATTTCTTGTCACTCCTGGTAGTGTTCGGGGGAACAGGGACTCCCCCAATGCCTGCTGGTCCCCTCTGACTAGTTTGTAAAGGGCCACTAGATCCCCCCTCAGCCTTCTCTTCTGGAGACTGAACAGGTTCAGGTCCCATAGCATCTCCTCATAGGGCCTGCCCTGCTGCCCTCTGATCATGCGAGTGGCCCTCCTCTGGACCCTCTCCATGCTGTCCACATCCCTCCTGAAGTGCGGCGCCCAGAACTGGATGCAGTACTCCAGCTGTGGCCTGACCAGTGCTGCATAGAGGGGAAGGATCACCTCCTTGGACCTGCTCAAGACACATCTGTGGATGCACGACAAGGTATCGTTGCATCCCCACACTGCCAGCCCATGTTCATTGTGGCATCAATGACGACTCCTAGGTCCTTTTTTGCCTCTGCACTGATGAGAAGTATGCTCCTCTTAAGACATGCCCCTGTTGTTCAGGTTTAAATGATAACAGAAGGCATGTGATAGTGGAAAATCAGGTCACTCATAAGCATGACTTCCTCTGAGAAGGAAAAAATACAGAATGCCAGAACCAGCCAATGTGGCTTCGTGAGAAGCTGCTCAAGGCTGTAAAGAGAAAAGGCTGTTGAGAGTGTCAATGCCTTCCACTCTTCAGTCTGAAGAGGCTTTGAGGGGAAGATGAAACATAGTAAAAAGGGGGGCAGAAATGAATGCTAGTTAGAGGGATTACAAGGACTTTTGCAATTCTATCCAGAAGGAAAGTGATACAGCATCAGATGGAATATAGATTCACAAATAAAAGAGGGGGTGAAGCTAAATGGCAACTCACATATGGCTAACAGAATCACACTCTTGAAAAGAATGGGCTTCAAAAAGAACAATATAGAGAAAAAGGCAGAAGAGTTATTTGATAGAAAGGCCAGGGCAGAGAAAGTGTGACTGTATCCAAATAAACTGAGCAAAGGGGCAGGCCTCCTCTCTTGAAATTATCTTACTTGATGTGCAAACACACTTGAAAAGATAACAGTAGGAAAATAATTCCCAGTCATTTGAGTCCTGTCAGCCATGTCTGACATGAATAATTCTCTCAGAGCACTCTGAGAAGATGATGTAGAGAATATGGGCAATGTCACTATATTTACAAGCAGCAAATCATGCACAATTAACCCTGCATATTCAGGGACCCCTGGGTTGCCTACTATAATGGAAAAGCTAAATTTCTTTCCCATTAGAAATGGTCACTGGTCTCACGTGTGTGAATGAGCTATCAAGAACTGTCACCATTCAGCTAGATCTATCTTTGAGACAAACTGGAAACCAGTAACCAGGCCATTAATTTGTAATGACTGCCAGTCAAGGGCACTGTCCATAATCCCTGACCCCAACCTGAAAGGCAAAGTGGAAGAGCAGCAAAAGGGAAAAGTAGAGTTCACATGGCTCCAGGATGACTGAAACTGGAAACAAGGACCTTGGATGTTAGCAGACTGGAGTAAGCATCCTCGTCTTCCTAGTACAGGGGAATCCTGGACATTTGGGTAAGAGAGACAGATTGCAAAGCAAGCAAGCATATGCATGAAAGCTTTACTTATTCATCCTAACCTAAAAATCCTTATAGGCTATATTACCGATGGCTAACATTCACTACCATGTTTTGAAAAAGCTTTCTTGTGTCACTGGAAACCTCTGGTCACATAGGTCACAATTGTGTAAGTCTCCCAGCAGTTCAAACTCTTCAAAACTGCTGGTGAAGCCACAATGAGAAACAGTGAGACTGAAGCCAGCAACCCATTCTTGGGGCAGTGGAGCCGGGAAGAAATGAAGCCTCAGGGCCTAACATTAAAGGCATAAATTCCCTGAGAGACTCTGTGAAGGTCAGAAACAGAACACACCCTGCGAAACCATGACCTATACCCAATGAGTATTGCAAAAATGAACAAAATAGCCAGCATGTGTATTTTATTGCAAGTATGTAACTAGTGAAACTGTAAGTGTAATGCTTGAAATTTTTGCTTTATCACCAGTTCTCCAGGTTACCAACTCATTTGAAAACGGGTCAGACCTAAGTTTCTTTAAAACACAATCCTCAAGTAAATGCCTAAAAATAGCAACAGCAGCTTATAGTATGACACGGAGCTCTATTATATACTGTAGAAATTTTAGCAACATTCTGATTCAGAACAGCTGTTCAGTTTGACTATATCGGTGCCCCAGAGTACTTGCCTTTTGAGTGCTTCCACACCAATATGTTTTTGTTCGCACAGATGCATGAAGAATGGCTATTCTTCTTCTGAACACCTGTACAGACATGGAAACAAAGGGATACATGAGTATGCAATGTTAATTGTGCATGATTTGTTACTTGTAGTCTGTCATTTTCCTGATTTAAATGTTTCAGTTGATCAGTCAGGGAGCAAAAAAATGACATGAGTTAGTTGATCAACCACAACCTGCCTGTCACATAAATCATCCAAGTGAACAGCTCCTCACTTAAAACATGTTCATCCAGACTCTTCTGGGTGAAATGGATCTTCTGTGACTAGTTTCAAATAGCAGATCAGTTTGCAGAAATCAGGCTCAATTTGTGAACGGAAAAAAAAGGAGGAGCTTAATTGTTAGAAAATTTAATAACACTGAATAATTTGGTAATTTGCAGTTCTGTACGATGCCAAATAAAAGGTTTCTGGGTCAAATCCTGGTCAGTGTCAAGTGATCTGTCCTCAAGCCAGATATGTGCATGCTTAACTTTTACGCTTATAAGAAGTTCAGTTGACTAGAATCATTGAGAAGTAGAGCTGGAAGGGACCTCCAGAGGTCATCTAGGCAAACCCTCTGCCTAAGGCAGGATCATCACTATCCAAACCACCCTATACAAATCCATAATCTAAATTCTTTATCGGATACTGTCAACCCTGATGCTACTCAAAACATTAGACCCTACTGCCATAGGTAAAGAGGGAGCCACCAATGTCCTGCTTCGATAAAAGGTTGTAAATACATACTCAGGAGACTCCAGGTACTCCGCAAGAGGAAGGCAAAAACACCCACGGTCCAACCAATCTGACCATGGGATAAAATTCCTCCCTGACCCCAAATATGGCAAGTGGTCTGACCCTGAGCAGAGGGACAAGACCCTTAACAATTTAAAACTTTTATGAACAGAAGAGAGCCCAGTGGGGCTCGCCATGTGTTGACAGCTAAGCATGTGCTTGACTAATGCTTAAAATACATGTGTTCTGTATGCTTTAGTGGGTCTAACTCATGCATACAGTACTTCGCTAGACTGAGGCCAGAATACTCACCCCCTTCAAAGCTCACAACTTCCACTGCAACTCAAGAAACAGGAACAGAATAAGACCTTGATGGTTTTTCGGCAGAATATTTCATATTTCCCCTAGAACAATCACAGTGACATTTTCTTCTTTTCCATGGGCTTAGTGTCTCTGAAGTTTTCATGGATGTCTGTTCCCTGTCGCAGAGCACATAGGTGCCCTGCTCCTTAGAGTGGGAACGGCTGGGGAGAGAGCCCAAGCAGTGAGCGGGGAGCCCAGCTGCTGGTTACCAAGGCAGCCAGAGTAGTAACAAAGAGGCACAGGTGCTGGTTGCTAGGGCAACCAGTGGGTGTCAGCTGACCGGAAGGGGCAGGGCCTGGCTCCCATTTAAACCCAGACTGAGGCTAGGGCAGGTAGTTCTCTGTCAGCAGCTGTGGGGGTAGGAGCTCTGCCTGAGTGGGGGAAAAGGAAGAGGCCTGAATGACTGAACAATGCAATACTGGTGAGAGATGGAGAAAGCCTGGAGTGGCTTGAATGTTGTTATACCCAGATGGCTTAGGCTTATGTTATAGCCAAGGGGGCTTGTGTTTTGTTTACTGTTACACTGGTGGTTTGGGGGAGGCCTCGTAGGAGACCCATGGTAGTAGGGGCCCCAGTGCCAGAGAGGGTGCAGCATTTTGGGGTGTGCAGACCCCAGCCCTAGAGCAAAGGGGCCTGGCATGGCTATGGTCACCTGAGCCTATCTGTGAGGATTCAAAACCCCAAGGAGGAGAGTTGGGGCCAGGCACAGCTATGGCCACCTGAGCATGAGATGCCTCAGAGCAAAGGGGGTAGTGTGAGATGCCCCAGAGACCCTTTTAGTCACACAAGACCAAGATGTGGTGGGTGAGATTTGAGGATGCTTGGAAGCAAACTTGGTATGGTAAGGGGGTGCTAGGGGGATCATGGTCACCCCTAGGACCCTGCTCCATGATATTCCCATTAGCCAGAATCCATCTGCAAAGTACAGTGGGTTCAGTTTGGGCATGTCTGCTAGCCATTGCGCTGTACCTGCATGCAGGATGCCACATCCACTTGCTCCCGCCTGGTGCATGCCAAATCCCAGGAATGAAACGAGATGGCCACCATACAGTGGAGCTGAGTGCATGACAAAAAGCATGTTTGAGACGTGGAGCTGAAGAATGGTGCTGGGTGTGCACTCAGGGGCACTTCTGGGGGCTAAACTGCTGCCAATGCCTGCAGAGAGGGAGAGAGTGGTGAGGTGTGCTTCACAGCCATGTTCTTGGGCTCAGCATGGAGGCTGTGTAGACAAACGCTTAATCTTCTACCCACAAATACAAAGCCATGATGGAGACTCAGGAGCTCACAACTTCTGTATGGAATTGTCATTTTGGGTGGGGAGCAGAGGGGGGACAACTCAGCCTTCCTCTTCATCACATTTATCATCCCTGGCAGCTGTAGTCACACTAGCACTTTCTCTCTGGGGCTTTTCTTCCACCAACTCAGTGTTTGATATAAGAGGCAAAAAAGCCATGAATCTCATGCTGTGGGGCCTTGCATTCTGTGATGGAGGTTCTGGGTAAGATGTGGCTTGTCTTGTTCCTTCTAGTGAATTAGGCTTGGAGGCAGCCACCCCAGAAGTAAGTGTAAGGAGTAAGAAAGATAACAGGTTCAACAGAGAGAGACCATGCCCAGAGTAATAAAAGCAGAGAGAAACTGCAGCTGCCTAAAGGAGTAAAATCCTGGGCCAGGAACATCAATAGCAAACCTCCCACTGACTTCAGAGGGTTTGGGGTTTCACCCAGTGTGCTTTTGCTTAATTGGTACTGATGTCTCCCTAATCTGGGTCTGTTTCTCTTCCATCTTTTACCTTTCCTTCTCTCCTTAGCAGCCATCCCCTTTCTCTCTTGCATGCCAATAAGCACAACTGAGATGCACATTGGAGTCTCTCCCTCACCCCTGAGACTGTTTGTTTGATTTAAATAAAATACATATTGTTTTCACCTTTTTTCTAAGTCAGTGTAAACATTGACCTGGGGCAAGCACTTACTGTCAGGTGTGACCCAGAGAGGGGCCACAACCCACTGGCTCATGACTATTACTAAAAAATGGGATCCTGTACTGGCTTCTGAGAGTTCAACTGAATAATCTGATAAATCTTCCATCTTTAGCTTCTATAATTTCTCCTGTGCAGAATATGCTGCATGGGTTATGGCTTCCTGCAAGGATAGTTCCTAATGATGGGTAGAATGGTGCAACCCTTTCTTTTCCCTAGGCAGTGCCAGTAAAAGCAGTAAGTCCTTCCAGAGACAGGATGGAGTGCATTCTGACCAGAGGAAGAGCCTATATGAGCATCCTCTTAATAACTAAGTCCTCAAATGCACCAAACTGGAGAACTTTGTGAAAACTTGAAAAGAGTGAATTTTGGAATTCAATTTCCCTTCAAGCCACAAATAGCTTCCCCACACAGCACTTTAGACATTCGTTATAATCACGTTGTTTGCTCTCTCTAGTCAGATAACCCATTTGCAAACAGAAAAGCCAAGCCACTTATACAATATTGATGGGACAACTTGAAAGACAGTTTCTCACCACTGAATTGTTCTGATGGCTGGACCTTGGAGCAATGGTTCCCTCTATATATAAACAGCTTGAGAACTATTAACATACCAAGAATCAAGTCTTACTTATGAGCTATTCAAGGAACATTGCCATGCTTGCAAGGATGTTCCAGCTGCCAAAGAACAGCATCATGTAAACAAGGATAAAGCAATTCAGATGAATCTGAGCCATGTCCTATTCTCCCTGGTGATTCAAAAGATGTTGAACCAAGAAATGGAAACAGGAAAAAATAAATTCACCATGAGAGAAACAGAGGAGTCAGGAAAACAAAGGACAGGGCACACACTATCCCTCCACAGGAACAGTGGAAGCAGCAATAATGACAATGGAAGAATGCTATTTTAGCAAAGAGAGAAACTTTGCAATTGGGAAACTTTTGCTATAAATAGATCTCTAAGTCCTTTACAGAAAAGTTAAGAGTTTAATAGAATATACCTTCCCATCGATCTCTTCTGTTACTTCCTCCTTTCATGATGCCTCTGCTTAGAAAAACAGCAACATTACCACCAAGTCATTAGCAGACAAAAGTGAATAACCTGGTAGACACAGTTCCCTGACTAACATCCTATCCCTTCCTGTTGTTAAACACATGTTTCTGTCCCTTACAAACAGATTTTGTTGGCCTTTTTAATGGTTGCTGAGCACTAGCTGATGTTTTTAGTAAAATGTCCATAGTGACTCCCAGATCACTTCCTTGTCTGGTAACAGATAATATAGAGCCCATGATAGTGTAGGTATAGTTTGGGTTATTTTTGCCCATATGCATCACTTAACACTTATCCACATTGAACTTCACCTGCCATTTAGTTACCCATTCACTCAACAGTGCCAGTTCCTTCTGTAGTTCTTCACAGTCTGTCTTGCTCTTTAGCACTTTGAATAATTTTGTCACACGCCAATTTAGCTACCTCAATCCTCACCCCCTTTTCCAGAAGTTGGGGGCAGTCCTGCTTTGAGCAGGGGGTTAGACTAGATCAGGGGTTCCCAATCTGTGATACACATACTACCAATGGTACACAGACAACCTGTCAATGGTATGCATTAATAGATTTATTATAATTACTTTACATGGAAAAAAATTGCTGGTGGTACTTAAAGTTGTATCATTTTAAATAGGTGGTGCACAATCTGTCAGAGTTTGGGAACCACTGAACTAAATGGCTTCCTGAGGTCCTTAACAACCCTAATTTTCTATGATTCTATGTTAAAAAGCACCAGTCCCAATACAAATCCCTGGGGGATGCTGCTATTTACTTTTTTCCATCCTGAAAGCCAACCATTTATATTTGCTCTTTCTTTTCTATCTTTAAGCCAATTTCTAATCCACAAATGGACTTTCCCTGTAATCACCCTGATCCACCTGCTGATTGACACCCTCGAACTCAAGTAGGTGGGTGAGGCATGATTTCCCTTTGACAACACCACGTTTATTCTTCCCCCAAAAGTCATGTGTTAAACAACTCTTTATTATTATTGTGTCATGCCTCAAGTTGGTGCTATGAGTATAGTCCTGTCCCACAGTCAGGGTCCCCCAACTCTCCTGCCATGACTTGATGGTATATGTAAAGAAGGAGGGGGTTCAGTAGTGTTTCCTCCCCTCTTTACCCAAAGATGGGGTATTCACAAGTGTGCCGCAGTGTTCCTCAAGGCTCTGCCTCCCCTACACCCTGTCCACTCGCCAACCATTTGGGTGTTCAGAGCTTTACCTTGACAGGATGTCAACCCTTTGACTGTGGGTCCAGTGCCACCTCAAAAAATCTGGCCTACTGCCGGGATGCCTGATCAAACCTAGAGCTTCAGTCCCAGGCCTCAGGGGTCTGAGCCACAGGTGTCGGGCATCCTCCCCAAGAGGAATGCCACCTGGATGCTTTAATGCTGAGGGGCTGGGAAATGCCCGTCCCCTGCTCCTCTGCTGCCGGTCAGTGCCTTCAGAGCTGCTACAGCCAGTACCTGGAGCTTCTGCCTGGCTAACATGCTCCCAGATGGCTTCCTCCCCTCTGCCAGCTTCTGGTGGGGTTTTTAAATTGCCGATGGTGGTGGCTCCAGCTGACATAATCAGCTGGCTACCACCCTACATTGGAAGCAGCCACTTGAAGAGCTAGCAAAATGTCGACTTGCACAGCTCTCGCTCTGCCCCAGCCTGCTTGGGAGGTTAGTTTCCTGTGGCGTGGGGGGCTCTGCCCTCCCTTTTGGGAATGCCAGGGTTTGCCCCTAGCCTTTCCAAACACTGTGGGGGTTTCTCGCCACCCATATTGTTTCTACCAGTTTTCCAGGAACAGAAGTTAGACTCATCAGCCTATAGATTCCTGGGTTCCCTCTAGAGCCTTTTTAAAATGGGAGTCACACTAGTAATCCTTTAATCCTGTAGGATGACTGAGACTGTTTAGTGATTGGTTGCATAATACAGTTAGGAGTTTCCCAATTTCTGATCTAACCTCCTCCAGGAACCTGGAGTGAATGTCATCAGGTCCTGGTGATTTGTTACTGTTTAGTTTATCAATTTCCTCTATGACCTCATCTACTGAAACCTCAGTTTAGGTCAGCTCCACTGACTTGTCCCAAGGCAGAAGTGGATCTGGTGAGGGAATATATCTTCCACAGTGAAGACAAATGCAAAGAATGTATTTAGTTCCTCAACAATGGCCCTGTCATCCGTTAGCGCCACTTTTACACTCTGATCATCCAAAGGCCCAATCGACTCCCTGGCAGGTCTTTGGCTTCTAATTTACTTAAAGAAATTTTTATTGTTACTTTTCACTTTTCTGGCAAGTTTCTCCTCAAATTCTTTCTTGGCTTCTCTTATGGTTTAAATTTGATTTGCCATAGTCTGTGCCTTTTATTTTCCTCATTCAGATTTGTTCTTATCTTTTGAAGGAAACCTTTTTTCTGTTCATTGTCTCTGCAATTCTGCTATTAAACCATGCTGGCTTTCTTTTGGTCCACTTCTTTTTGAGTTGTGGTATGCATGTACTCTGTGCTTCCTTTATAATGCTCTTAAGCAGTTCCCATGCTATCTGAAAGTTTTTCACCTCCTTATAGAGGCCTCTTTTAATTTCTGTTCAGCTAGCTCCTTCATGTTGGTATAGTCTCCCATGTTAAAGTTAAAGGCTACTGTGGCAGATTTTCTTCTTGTGTTGGGCAGCACAGACTACTTAGTGGTATGGTATTTCCAGAGACAAAAAACTGAAAGTGGGACAAAGTGGGAGGATCAACATGAGATGCTTAATGTGCTGTAGCCTAATAACACTGTACCATAGTGTGCTGGGCAAAAACCGTGCTAATATGATACTGCGCAGTAATATTAAACTACTGTGCAGTAAGCATCACTAAAAACCATGTGCCAGCACTACTGCACAGTGACTGTAGTTACTGCTCATTTAGTTAGTACTTAATTAAGCAAGTACTAAATTAAGTGTACAGTAACTACTGTGCATTAATGAACGTGTAAACATCCAATGAGGATGCGTCTGAATGGCTGACTGCAGGATTCCATGGTGCCTTTTTTCCAAGCCAAGACTGTTCCCACCAGATTGGGACTTTTGATCCTCCTAGGCTTAAATGCTAACTTCAGGAGAGGGTTCTGGGCTGTGAATCCCAAGTGCAGGGAGAAGTTTATTCTTGGGACTGGTAAGGTCTCCCTGTCCTCAGTCCTTCCCTATTGGTTACTAAGTTGGCTTCCCACATGGCATGGCATTGTTGGGTTTTTTGTTGTTTGTTTTGCTAGGGTTTTTTGTAGGATCCATTTCAAAACATCTGAGTCTGTCCATGAATCGTATAGAAAGCCGAGGCACTTAATTCAGGGTTAGGCACTGAAAAAATTACGTCTTACGACAGTCAGCATTATAATACCTAAGTCCTTCTGTGGATCTGGTCCATGTAGCTTTGTCATCAGCTCTGCACACTGAAAAGGATCTGGTGTTAGAGTTCTTTAGCTGAAAGAGAGAACAGGAAAGGATTCTATTAGAAAAAAATATTTTGTGATGTAGGTATGAATGGGAATGCTTTACATTATAATAGCATTTTTCGTGAGCCTTTCAAGTCACTTTGCAAATGCTAACTGAGTTTGTCTTTAAAAAAGCTACATTATATGGCTTTTAACAGAACCTACAAATCGGGGGAACATTTTGTAGAGCAGATTGGGTTAGAAGGGAGGCAAAGACACCATCACAAGTAGTAATTCAAATACATGTTGTTGGATTGCTCCCCTCTCAGATGCTGGTTTCTTTGGTCTAATTCCCTGAAGTGCCCCACCATTGTTACCATCAGTAGAACTAAACCAGTGGCAGTATTGCTTTAACTCCCCTATTATCTAGACTGGCTCTGATCAGGAATAAATAAGGGTGTAGAAAATATTCCAGCAGCCACACTATTCTTGCTCTCCCTCTTAATTGTTGCCAAGGGAAATGCCAACTGAGATGAAGAGAAACACTAGGGAGTTCTGGGTATAGAAAAGGTTAGTGCAGACACCCATCTGGACATAGGCATAGGGAGTTATTGAAACCAGAAGCTAGCTCCTCAGGTCAGGGTAAATGATGTATTCGTGGCCACATGCTTCAGGTCTTGTTCAGTCGAGGCCAGTTGATGCAAGGCACTGAAAACCCCCTGTCTTCACTGGGAGCGGAGGACACTCTGCACTTGTCAGAACATTCTCTTTTAACCATGGTAAAAGAGCTTTCTTGTATTATGAAAACTTCAGCGTCAACAAGCACCTCAGCTCAGTACCGCTGAAAACTAATGTTATACATCAATATTAGTTTATTTGTTATGACAATTTGTGCTATGCTGGCAAGTCTAATGTTGCTTGCTCTAGTTGAGTTTAGCAAGCTTTTAGTATCTTGCCAGGAGATGTCTGAAAACTCCAATTTGAGTGCAATTTATCTTAGCTAAAAAGCTTTGTGCTTCTGTCCTAGAGGGCAGGGCTAACTCAGGTGTGCTAATATGGAACGTACAACACCCATGCAGCTGCCATCTTCT